>NW_023270268.1:77201513-77449273 GCF_011800145.1 Mirounga leonina
AGGGTCAGAGGGAGAAGCAGACCCCCCGCTGAGCAGGGAGCCCGATGCGGGACTCGATCCCGGGACTCCAGGATCATGACCTGAGCCGAAGGCAATCGCCTAACCAACTGAGCCACCCAGGCACCCGGAACTGGGAAATAGAGAGCTATCTCTCTTGATGTTTGCATTTCAAAAAGATAGTTCCCAGGCTCAAGAGAAAGACACTCCTGGGTCATAAAACTGACAATAGATCTATCTAGTCTTCAATGGGGTGCATGTCAAAGAGATGAAAAAGTACTTACAACTACAAGTTTTCTAAGGTAAATGCTCTAAGCAAAAGGAAGGGAGGGAAATCTTTTATTTTCAACAGGGAAAACTAAGCCTCTTATTTTTAATTTGTATTTGCCCTTACAACAGCCCCATAGCTTTTTAAGCAGAAAAATTACATTTGAGAGAACAGATGGAAGGTATGAATGGTGAATTTTCTGGTGATAGAAAATCTGGATAACTGTCTTTCATGGTTGGTTTTGGAGCCCAAAAGAAGCCCCAAATTCCTACTTTTCCTGTGGCAGGTCTCAGACCTTCTCTGATCATAGGATATTTTAGTAACTTAAGGGGGGATGTCAACTCTCACATATTAGTCCTCTGCTAGGGGCATGCCTGCTGTTCCTCTGGATATTTCTGCTCTGAATGCTGCCCTCTACATAATCTCAGCTATCATCTGTCTGGTGGGCCGGCCTCCTTGCTCAGCACCTCTGCAACTCTGACCTCTCTGTGTCACGAAGTGTTCCTGCTGGTCTGCAGACCAGGGGCTGGAGAGCCACACCCCTGTCGGTCGCCTGTTGTGGTTCTGCATGTATCAAGTCCTGATGCTGCTCAGGCTTCCCAAAATATTGCCACAGATCATCCCTTAGTGACAAATAATGCTTGAGGAAGCTGCTCCCTTCATTACCACCACCTGCTTATCTTCTTACCTTCCCTGCTTACCTTCCACGTCCCAAACTCTCTTCTACAAATAGGGGTACACTTTCTCCTTCCTGTGTCCCATTTGGACCCCCAGCAATAGAATTCTTTATGTTTTCACATGTAGTCTTCTCTCATCTAGTGCATAGGTGCCCTGAAGAAACTAGTTGGGACAGTTTAACATAGTGCCTCTAGGTCAATCAGACTCTCTGCTTCCCAAGACAGTCTGATTTTAGCACTGAAACTCCCCCAAATCAGTCCAGAGCAAATTAGGACAGTTGGTTACCCTATGACAGTACCTCAAACTTTAATGAACATGCAGATTCCCTGGGGATTTTGTATACATGAAGACCCTTATACAGTAGGTCTGGGGTGTGGCCATATTTTGAGTAGCAAGGGTTTAAAGTGGTTTTTTGTTTGTTTGTTTTCTGTTTTTTGTTTTTTTGAGATATCTAATTCCTTCCCCTTCAAGCTTGCTACTGAAGGTGAGCACCCATATTAGCCTCTATTTAGCAGTGATTTTTCTGTGCTCCATGATCCCCTTGTTCTCATTGCAATCTGGCTTTTGCCAGAGGCTCCTCTGATCTACCTGATAGGCTAGTTGCAATCCTGGTAGTAAACATTATTGATCTCCTACTCAACAACCATCCCTCATATTTTCCTTCCTATAGGAACTGAGAAATGAGTAAAAATGGATCTAACAGGATTTAGCAATCATGTTTTCTAGCTCTTATGCCTGTAAATTACTTAAAAGCAGAGACTATTGATTACTCATTCCTGGTCCTTTAAACACAAAGCTTGATTCCTTGCTAAGAGTAGCTTTCCATAAATGCTTGTTGGTTCCCTCTCTAGGCCCGTAGCTCATTCTCCAGGACCTAATCAACATTCAGAATCTTCTAGCAAATAGAAAAATGGTAGTAGCAGAGGCATCTTGAGTTGTAAGGACATAGAATTTAGAACTGGATTTAAGAATGGCTGTGTATATCTCCAGGCTTCACATTTACCATAAAATGCTCTTGTTTTTCTTTAACAGTGATGGGGCTCAGGGAAGGCCACCCCAAAATAGGCCAAAGTGGCATATACATTATTTTGAATTAAAGTTAAGAGATAGCAGGTATAAGAAGACACTCTGATTCTCCTCCCTATCTCCTTGAAAGCAGAAATAAATGTCCCATGTGGAAGCTATTCTCCCTATACCAGGATGTAGAGAGACATTCTTACTGCCAGAGATCGAGAAATTAGGGCCAAGAAAGCTATGTAAGCAAACTCTGATTAGTTACTTCACTAATTAGTACCCAAGCCTAAGTTTCTTTGTCAGCTCTTCATAAATTTATTGTTTCTTTGTCTAAAAGGTACATAAACAGCCTACTTTGGTCAACTGTTAGGTCCCATATATATGACACCTCTATACATATGAAATTAAATTTGTGGCGTTTTTTTCTCTTGTTAATCTGTCTTGTGTCAATTTAACTATTGGACCAGCCGAAAGAACCACGAGGGATAAGTGGAAAATTTCCCCTTCCTGACAATAGCCAATGCCTTTTAGGTAAATGGCATTACACTATGAACTCACTTACTGAGGTTAAGCAAAGAAAATAGTTTGCAGGGTAAACACATATGGACCCTCAAAAATAGTGTTAGCCTAGGATGGGACATCAACTTAAAAACATCTATAAAGTAGATAATTTCTGTCCAACAAATGGCAAACAAAATAATAGTGTTCTAATAAACACAATTTATTTAATTTTTTTTTTCCTTTACAGTGGCTTTGTTTGCAGAGAGACAAAAGGAGAAGGCTTTAAGGAAAAGTTTGAGCAGAAAGATGATAAAAGAGAGGCTTAGATAAACCTCTCATTATATAACCAATCTAAAATATAAAAATCATATATTTTGTCAATGCATAGATGAGCTGTGGGGAAAGTTAAGAAACCAAGCAGAAAAGAAAGTATGGCTCCCTGGGGATAGCTTGCCCTTGCAGGAGCTCTGATCTGGGGTGGCCTAATGTCTGGCTTCCAACTGGAGACAAAGTCTGAGCTTAGGTAGAGTGGGGATGCATTACAGACTACCACACAGAACTGGATTCCCCTAAGAAGAAAGTCCCACAACTCACAGAGGAAGAAAATGGACAAATATTTTATTTTACTTTGACTCTGGGTGGAGGAGAAAAAGGAAAGGAAAGGAAAGGAAAGGAGGAAGGAAGGAAGGGAGAAGGGAGATTGAAAGAAAGGAAGAAAGAGGGAAGGAGGGAGGAAGGAAGGGAAAAAAATGAAAGTTTCCTCTGAGAATTCCTAAACCTGTATCGTGTTTATGAATTTTAATCCAAAATTTGCCCTACTTCTATGTCATCAAAAAAACCCAAGCTAAAAATTAAGTTCAAAGTGGTCCTGGGGTGCAATGTCTCTTGATGACTGGAAGGAGCAAATACCAGTCTTCTCGGGAGAAAGACACTGTAAAACTCAGACCTCAAAGGATTTCTGCACAGAACATTCAAGGAATAGGAACTCATATACAAAAACCTCTATTCACCAGAGTTAACCTGTGTATGAGAGTCAGCAAAAACCTCGAACTACTGAGTCTTACCCATGAGTATGGCTGATATTGGAATTGCTAGAAATGGAATAGAAAATAAATATAATTAAAATATCTGAAGTAATAAAAGGGAGCATGGAAATAAGACAAATGAAGATTTTAAAATTTGACCGGGCAGAGTTCAAGGAGAACTCAACTATAGAATTTTTATATATTAAAAGTATAAGTTGGCATTAGAAGATTGTTGGATGGCTTAAACAGTATATTAGGCACAGCAGAAGAGTTATTGAGCTCTAAGATAAATGTGAAGAAATTATATAGAAAATAGAATAGAGAGACAAAAAATGGACATAATAGAAGTTTAGATACAGAGATAATAGAGTATAAATCTCTAATGTACTCATCAGAATTTCTGAAGGAACGAGAGAAAATACTTGAGGAGGTAATGGCTGAGATTTTCTAGAATTTATGGAAGATACCAGCTCTCAGATTCAGAATGGCTGGTGAACCCCAAGCAGAATAAATGAAAAGAAATTCACACTGAGACACATTGTGGAAACATTACAGCAGTCTGAACACCGAAAAAAAGCCTAGAAGTATCAAGAAAAAAGATTACCTACACAACTGATAATTTACTTCTCAACTGCAATACTCGAAACTAGAAGACATTCTTAAAGTGCTAAAAGAAAATAATTGTCAAAGTAGCACTGTATATGCTGTGAGGTCATCTGTCAAAACAATAGAGAAATAGAGACATTTTCAGACCAACCAAAACAGTTTACTTCTGAAAACTCTCACTAAAAAAAAGTGTCAGGGTGATGTTCTTCAGAAAAAGGAAAGGATTCCAGAAGAACGATCCAAGAAATGAAAGGCTACCAAACAAAGAACAGTGTAGACTTGGGGGTAAAACCAAACTGATAGTGATTGTAAAAGAAATTAACAATATAGTTCAACTTGTGGTGTTGTAAAATTCAAGACAAAATTCATATCCTGAATTAGAAAGATTATTTGACTATTCACAATCTCCCCTTCACAGAGGAAGCAGACGACCAAAATTTCTCTCAGGCCCTCTTACAAATTATCAGTGGAAGGCCAATGTTCGGGGCCCAATAGAAGCCAAGGTTGAACTGTGTAACCAGAAAGAAGGCTTTTGTTAAAATGTTTTATACAGTTATATAAGAAGGGGTTCAGGACAGGACCCCTCAGAATGTGCCACTTTGGCATGTGGATTATTTTGAGCTAAAGGTACTTGAGACCCTGTGGGATCATATATCCCTCCTTTAACCACACAGAAAAATTGGGACAGCTGGGTGGCTCTGTTGGTTAAGCGTCTGTCTTCAGCTCAGGTCATGATCTCAGAGTCCCAGGGTCGAATCCTGGATCTGGCTCCTTGCTCATCAGGGAGCCTGCTTCTCCCTCTGCCCCTCCCCCTGCTCATGCTCTCTGTCTCTCTCTCTCTCTCTCTGAAATAAATAAATAAATAAATAAATAAATAAATAAATAAATAAATAAAATCTTTAAAAAAAATTTCATATCTTGGATAACAATGGCATGTGGGAAATTCAAGTCATTTGAATTTCCTTCTGTTGTTCAGGAGGGAGATAAATACTTTGGACTTTAGATTTACTTTGGACTTTGAGTTAAATGGGCATGTTAACATTATTAGAGTAGCCAGAAAAGTGGGATGTAAAACTTCTAAACTGGTGGAGGAAAAGAAGATGAATGAGGTAGGAGTAGGGGGCAGAGTCAATCCAATGGATGGAAAAAAATGGAATTAAAAAGAAACATTTAAAAAGCAGAAAAATGGAAAGTATGAAATAAGATGAAAGAAAAGAATTCAAATATGCCATTTATCTCAGTCAATATGGGTGAGCTGAACTCCAGTTGGAAGACAGGGATTTTTAGATGGAATTTAAAACAAAATCAGCTATGTGGTACATACAAAAGAAACAATGAAACCATAAAGGCATAGGGATTTTTAAATAAGCAGATGGAAAAAGAAATTCTAGGGAAAAGTCAAACATGGTAGACTCTATGTTAAAAATATTACTAGCTGTAAAGAGGTTTATTAAATATTAATAAAATCTTCAATTCTCTATGAAGATAATTCTAAACTTGTAATCACCTGAAAACATATATATAGTATCCAGCAATGGGACAGTGTGCATCATTTTTAAGCCCACACAGAATCTTTGCAGAAATACAGCTTCATGTTAGACCAGAGAAGTCCCAATAAAATTTAAGGAGTTTGAGACTACATTGTCTGATCACAGCACCAATAAGTTAGAAATCAATTTTTTTTAAAAAAAAGATGAAAATAGATCACTGGAAGCAGGAATACTTTCAATGACAATTTTATCTCAGATCTTTCACTTAGGCTTTGCTGATTGACAATTTTGATAAATCCATACCTTGTCATTTTCTGGAAACCACTGTTTTACTTTTTCTTTAACATATAAAATATTGGGTTGAAGTATGACCAGTTTGTAAATTAGTTCTCTGGTCACGCAGCACACACACGAGCATGTAAATGTACATGCTCACTCTTTGGTTGGTTGACCTAATTTAATTTTAAAAACAAGCTGAATTTCAAAAATTTAGTTTTCCATGTTAGCACAGCCATTCAATACTCTATCAGTAATTGAAATTTATTTATTTATTTTTTTAAAAAAACCTCTTTGGTATAATTAAGTTTTAAAGATCAGTGGTGCAAATATTGATTATAGTTGCACTATAAATTAAAAAAAATTCAGTTGTCAATCTTTATGACAGAGTTCTTTTTCATCTGGGCTTGAGATACCCCAAGAGGTTTCAAATGGTTCCAAGTGCATAAATTTCATTTCATTTTATTTTTTATTTTTTTTAAGATTTTATTAATTTATTTGATATAGAGAGAGAGACAGCGAGAGAGGGAACACAAGCAGGGGGAGTGGGAGAGGGAGAAGCAGGCTTCCCGCTGAGCAGGGAGCCCGATGCGGGGCTTGATCCCAGGACCCTGGGATCATGACTTGAGCCGAAGGCAGACCCTTAAAGACTGAGCCATCCAGGTGCCCCAAATTTCATTTAATTTTAAAGAATGTTAATACAAATAACAATATATAGAATTAGTTTGGTAAAGATAGTATCCATGAAGCTGATTATGATAAAAATGTATTCAATTATAAACTCCATAAAAGCAAGAACCAAGTCATTTTTCCTCACCATTTTATCTTTAGTGCTTAACATCATATCCAACACATAGTAGATATTCACAATTTTTTTAATAGAAAAAAAGATATTGTAAATGTAGTGTGGTAAGTGGTTGAAGGCCAGAAATAAAAGGACCACATCTAATATGAAGGGAAAAGCAATTATAGTCATTAATTATTTTATTTCTTTTAGCCAATCTCTACTGAGTGGCTTCTCTGTAGATTCACTCTAGGTGTTGTTATGTGATGTGTTGATGAATGATAGGCACGGTTCCTTAGCCAGGGTAGAACTTACAGTCTGGGGAGATACAATTTGTTGGAAATATATAGGGTGGTCACAAGAATCAAGTTCTGAGCTTTTGAACAGTGTGGCTAAAGAGTGGGAGAACTCAATTCATCACCTGCTATGGGCATCTTACAATGGAATTTTTATTTTACCCAGAATTTGGCCATTTATGATAATTCTTTAATATTCACAGTTGACACAATACTTTAATATTCATTATCTCATTTGAAGCAGAAAGAGTATTATGACTAATTTACAGATGAGGAAAATAAAGTGGAGATGCAGGTAAATCTCAAGATTGGAACCCAGATTTCCAGGATCCAAATTATTGGAGATAAAGGCAATGCCACATTTTAAAGATTGGGTTTTGGTTTTGGTGTTTGTTTGCTTTTAGCAAATATTTGAATAAAAAACATAGTCTCCTTTTTGCACTTTTCAAAATATCAAGCTATCTGGCTTTGGCAAATTTCATTTCTGGATGATTGCCAGAACTTTTCACTTTCTGTCTGAGGATTAGTTATGAGCTATAGAGACACAGTCAGAAAGTCCTCGGTTATATGAGCAGGAGTCCCTGGAAGCAAGGTTGGTTGGATCTGGCATTAGTCTACTGTGAATTTCTTGAGATGAGACAACTTGATCATGCATCTCTGTGTTCCCAGTGTACCCTATTTGTATGGCTGGCCAGATGAAGATGGGTCAGCAGTGAAGCATGTCACTCCTCCATGCCATTCTGGTGGCCACTGCCAGACCCAGGCCCTTGTGACACTGCAACTCAAATTATCTTCCCAAATAGCTCAGTTGTACCTTTGCTCAGAAGCCTTAGGTGGCTCTCTCTTGCCTGCTAAATTTGATCCCTCAGTTTGTCATCCAAAGTCCTCCGTAGTCTTTTTGAGGTTTATTGTGTTCCACTCATTCAACACCTCCTCTCCTTGCACCATTGACATCCTGGTCTCCAGCCACATGGATGTACTCATTGTTGCCACAGAACATCTGATTTTGTACAAGTCTGTGTCTTGGCTCAAGCTGTTTCTTCTGTCTAGAGCACTCTCTGCACACACACATATATATGAAAGTCTAACACATCCTTAACAATCTCTCCTTCTCCTTGGATCCTTGACTCGTAAGGAATTGCCTTTCCCCATGCTCCCACCATGAGCCCTGAGTTTCTTTGCCTCCATGACCCTTATCCCATTCTACCTTGCATCAGTTACTGAGCTACATGGCAGGAGTTTAGGAGTTAGGTTTGTGTGTAGCACCAATGTTTCAGTCACACTGACTCTGGCTCAGGTTCTGACACATATTTGATGTTTTAGAAATGTTTCCTGAATTCCCAAAATTAGTCAATTATACCCCATAAGGCAACCAGAAACACCAAACTCACCTCTATAGAGTCAACTTGACCCTGACAGTTTCCTCCTCTCAAAAATGAACCCAGTGACACAGAGGAGGGGCAACATGGTCACACTCATAAAGAAAGTGACAAATATAACATGTTATCTGACATCTATTTTTAAAAAATGAAGAATACTTAGAAACTCAAGGTGGGCACTGGAAATTAAGA
This sequence comes from Mirounga leonina, assembly GCF_011800145.1. Lineage (NCBI taxonomy): Eukaryota > Metazoa > Chordata > Mammalia > Carnivora > Phocidae > Mirounga > Mirounga leonina. The sequence continues at coordinate 77,210,020 of NW_023270268.1, forward strand.
CTGTCTGTTCAGTATTGCCAGAATGTTACTAATGCAAATTGTCTAGTGATCTCAGAAATTGACACAGCCAGGGAGAAGAAGTTTTCTCACTTCTATGCTTGTCTTCCACATATTACAAAGTTAATTTGTATATAGCTCTTATAAACTTTTATCTTGCTGACTTTCAGTCTCCCAAATTCGAAAAAATATTGAATTGCTCCTGACATCTAGCTGGCTTGATCTGGAGTGCATGCATAATTTAAGCTGATTGAATATTTTGCCACATTAGAGTGGAAAATATCTGAATCCCCCAAACAGTAAAAGAAAATGACAGGCTCAAATGCCACTTGGCATCACCTTCCATGACTTCCGCCAGGTAATTAGGGCAGTCTAGGCGGCTGAAATGGAAATTTGTCTTTAGCTACCTGATTCACTCATGAGCACTCAAGGCCTAGAAGCAGATGACTCTGTCTTTAGCTCATGCAAAGTCTTCTTTCCTTCCTTGGAAGCAAGATAAAATAAAAACATTCCTTAGATTATGGGCCTTATTTTTCTTTTTTAAAGATGTCTTTTTGAATTGACTTTCTTTTTAACCAAACAAAATGGGGTTTGGAAGATGCTTTCATTAGTAGAATTTACTTGACTTTGAAATATACAAAAAAAAAAAAAAAAAAAAAGACATTCCTAAAGCCCTCCAGGTTTGTCAGAAAAAACAACTAATGAAGCATGAATCACTCAGGGTTATAGCTACTCTTGGTTTCCCCTCCTCACCTGGGCCTCTGCCTCCTCTAACCCTGTATCACTCTCCTATCCACATGGCACAAAAGTGCTTGTTCTTCTTTTGATCCCCTCCTGAGAGTATGAAGATGCAGAGCCCCCCACAATCCCAGTCCCAGCTGTGACTGTAGAGTTGACAGCACCAAGGAGAAAATCCCCCAGGAGAAGGGATGTGGCTTCTTCAAAGAAGACTTTGGGTGGAGAGGCTGATGAGCCTTCTGTGTAGCTGTTGCTGGGGGAGAGGGGGGCAGGAGGGGGGTGGTGTGAGGGTGTGGGGAGAGAAGCCCAGGATCTGGGAGCGGACAAGTGCTCTTTGTTGTAGAGCAGGGGCATCTCATCAGGCCTCACCCAGCTAGGGTTTACCTTAGGGCTCTCCATTTCTTTTTGTTTTCTTTCCATGCTCATCAATAACAATTCTGATCTTACTTCTGAGAGACCTTGACACTGAGAATGGGGGGAGGACATTAGTATTCTGGTCCCTGGGAAAAGATGGCTCCAGTCAAAAACATGCATTTACTGGTGTGCTTTATTAAGCAAATTTGTAGAACATTTACCAAGTGTCCTGTACTGGCTGAGTTCTGGGGATTGAGTGAGAGACTAAGAAAGGCCATGCCCTCATGGAGTTTATATTCTAGAAGAGGAAGATGGGCAATAAACATATGAACAAGCAAAATAAACCAGATCAATATATATAATAATGATTGTTATAGAGAAAAGTTTACAGGGTGACAACACAGTGAATATAGGAGTAAACAGTAAAAGGTGGAGTAGGACAAGTTCAAACCTGATTGCCTCTACAGACACTAAGAAAACAGAGTTTGGGAATTTAGAAATGAGGAACCAACCAGACCTCTGACCAAAGATGTTTCCCCTAAGAATTTTTTGCACCAGCCAGTCCTAGACAACAATTCCTCATTCATCATCTTTCTTTTAAAGATGTGAGAACACTCCAGTTCTCTGAACTTCCAAGGCAATTCTCCTAACACATCCTGTGAGTTTATGCCTAGAGTATCTTTCCTCCAGTCTCTGCCTAAAGAAATCTCAAGCCCATCCTTCCAAATTCAACTAAAATATCCTCTCTCCTGTACCTATCCCAAACAAAGGTGAATACTTCCACAGAAGTTTGTATAACTCTATTATAACATATTTCCAATTGTGTTTTGTTGTCTCCCTATTATTGGGCAATTAGGGAAGGGAGAAGAAGGTGACAAACATTCTTTCCTTGACCAAACTCTGATCAGACTTCCCTGAATTCTCCTTTCTACTAGGCTTCTGTGCTCATATTTACATGGTCCAATTTTATCAAGAATCCCATTAAGTTGGTTTAGCCAGAATCCCCTATCCCCATATCTGACTGCCCTTCATATTTGATTAGCTACTTCCTCCTTCCCCATCCACAGGGTGATCCCCTGGCCTGCCATCAGAGTCCCTCCTACCCCTGATGTTTTCTCTTAGTAATTTTCCATTACTGACCCCACCTTGCTTCTTGGCTATAAATTCCCACTTTTCCTTGTATTCAGAGTTGAGCCCCATTGCAGTGGTCCCTACAACTATTGTGATAGTTTCCCCTATTGAATAAAGTCTGCCTTATTGTCTTTAACAAGTGTCATGAAGGGACATGTGGGTGGCTCAGTCGTTAAGTGCCTGCCTTCGGCTCAGGTCATGATCCCAGGGTCCTGGGGTCGAGCCCTGCTCGATCGAGGAGGGCTCCCTGCTTGGCGGGAAACCTGCTTCTCCCTCTCCCACTCCCTCTGCTTGTGTTCCTTCTCTTGCTGTCTCTCTCTGTCATATAAATAAATAAATAAATAAATAAATAAATAAATAAATAAATAAATAAAATCTTTTTTAAAAAAGTGTCATGAATAATTTTTTCTTTAACAGAGGAAGGAAGGAGGAAGGGGAGAGGAAGGGAGAAACAGGGAAAGGAAGGAGCTCAAGTACAAGAGATGGAAGGAAGGATGGAAAAATTTAAACTTCAAAATAAAGTAAGTAGTTCATTTCTGGAATATATGTAGCAAAAAAAAAAAAGGAATCTAAATGCACCACAAAAGATATATATATTTTTTAAGATTTTATTTATTTATTTGACAGAGAGAGAGACAGCGAGAGAGGGAATACAAGCAGGGAGAATGGGAGAGGGAGAAGCAGGCTTCCCGCGGAGCAGGGAGCCTGATGCGGGGCTCGATCCCAGGACCCTGGGATCATGACCTGAGCCGAAGGCAGACGCTTAATGACTGAGCCACCCAGGCGCCCCAAAGATATTTCTGTAATAAAATAAAAGTTATACTTTATCTGGGAAATTCTTCTTCTGCCCTGCTAAGACCACCAAGGAATATAAAATCCCTCCCACACTTCTTTTCAAAGGTATTTGCGTGTGAGTCATAATTCCTGCCAATCCCAAATTACATAGATCTGCATGCAAGCAATTAGGTGTTTGAAGAGCTAGAGGGGAAGAACAGCAGCTGCAAAACTGCAGTGGAAACAGGAAACCTCTGGTTAGTAATGAAGGGATTGGGAACCTACTAAGCTCTTTCCGGAAGCAATCTTTCCAGTGTGGATCATTAGGGACAAAGAAAAGGACAATGCAGAAATGAGATGATTAAATAAAGGTGAAGCACCCCAGGCTTAGAATGGAGGATACTCCTAACTCTGAGGTTTCTTTGGTGCTGAGAGACGTAGCAGAAGTGGGAAATAGGCCAAGACAGGGGACATCTGGTCCAGAGGGTTCCACGAGTTCAAACAGCCCCTGAGCAATGGCATTGTTGTCTATCACAGCGATTCTCAACCTTGGCAGCCCATTAACAATTATATGGGATCTTATAAAAACTACAATGCCTGGACCCCAGACCATTTGAATAGGGATTTCTGCAGATGGAGCCATAGCATTAGGACTTTCAGAAAGCTCTCCAAGCAATTCCGTCAGACACAGATGGTTAAAATTCCTTTCCTCTGCACCATTTGCAAAGCTCTTTCAATGCCTTGGCTTATTGAATCTGGTTTATACAGAGAAGTAAAACCAAAGCTCAGAGACAGAAGGGAACTTGCCCCAGGTCATACAACTAGTGGTAAGGGCCTTCAGACTTCAAGTTCAATATGCACACGGTAGGTCAGGCTGGTTTAGGGAGCAGCTTCTGGGGAATGTCTTGAGGAAGACAAATAGGGCTTGAGTGATTCTTCTCTCCCTTTTGACACCCCTTCTTGATTAACATTTCTTTTTTTCTCCCAAGCATTTCCTCCTCCGCTTCTCTCATCCGCAGGTGCCCATTCCTCCTCTCTAGCCTGCTGGGATACCCTGAGCAGTGACTAACCACTCAGCAGGAATAAGACTTGGGGGCAGTCTCCCTGCAAGAAAATGTTCTCTTTAAAAGAACATTGGCAAATGAGGTAAAATGCAAACAGTCGATGCATTGGGGTGAACAGTATATGAGAATTTCTTGTACTATTCTTGAAACTTTCCCATAAGTTGAAAATATCAAGATAAAAAGTTACTAGAAGATGAGAAGAGGAGGAGGAGGAAGGCGGGGAGAAAGGAGAGGAAGACATTGATAGCATTTAGTATAGATTCAATGGCCTTGATGAAGAACTATGGCCTGGAGGTCTGAAGGGCTATCTTTTCTGCTCTGAGACCTTGGCCAAGCCACCCTCTGTCCTAGGATTTTATTTTCCTATTGAGATAATGAGGGGGTTGGAGTAGACTTTCCCTGTTCTGCTTATTCATTGCTATGTAACAAACCACGCCAAATCTTAGTGGCTTAAAACAAAAATTTATTATTACATTTCATGGTTCTTTGGACTGACTAGGCTCAGTTGGGTGATTCTCAATGAGGGGACTTTCACAGGGTTACAGATAGAAGTTAGGTTTGGCATTACCTGGCTTGAATGGGCTGGTATCCCAGGTGGTTCACTCACATGGCTTGCTGTTGATCTTGGCTGTTGGCTAGAAACCCAGAGGGGGCTGTTGACCCCAAAAGCCTATATTTTAGCTGTCTTGTTAAATAGAAACAATGATGTTCCTCTCAATTATGGCAGACATTTTTTTTCTAAGGATGTGAGTTTTTCATAAACTAGAAGTTCTACACTCATGTGAATAGTTGTCATTGCTGTTATTTACATTCTGCTGACTACTGGTTGTCCCAGCCTTGCTAACTGCCATCTGGTTGCATGTCTGGATGCTTCTCCTGAGTAGTCCCTGTCTATGGGTAATCTTTGGTTCCCATCCATTCACCAGAGATGCAGCTATCTAGGAATCCCAGCATAAACAGTAAGGAAAAAGTGCTCAGAAAAATTGTGTGGGTTTGCATTTGTAAAAACTGTGATTATTCTTGAACACTGGTCGCTGTAACAGGTCAGTGGGGCAATTTCATTCCCAAACACATTGTCTCTCACATTGTCCCCATGGTGGGTGAGGAAAATACACTGTGTCTTAGCGTGCCCAGAAATCTTTTAGAATCAGAGAAATCCACAGGCAGAGAGCTCATGGCTTATTTGAGAAGCTTTGCTTCTGCTTTTTAGTATGCTTGTGCACTTGTTTTAATCAAAATTACACATTTACATTTAGAGTCGATGATCTCACAAGATTTGTTTCAGAGAGGAATAGTCCCCTTGTTGCCTGCCCTCTAGAGTCTCCTCCCCAGAGGCAACCACTTTCAACTATTTCAGCTAGGTTTGTTTTTTGTTTTGTTTTATTTTATTCCAGATATTTCTACTTCTTGATTTTTCAGTTTCCCCCTAATCTTCCATAATTACATATACACATCCACCCAGCCCACTCAAGTCTTCTCATGACAGTTACATCTGATTTGGGCCAGGCCAGTGTTCTGGGTTTATTATTACAACTACACACGGTTCCCAGCTGAATCCTGCAGTATTCACCAATCACTTTTCCTTTCTAAATAACTTTCTGTTTTCCTTTTTTGCATTTTTCCTTTTTAAGATTTAATTATTTATCTGAGAGAGGAAGAGAGAGAGGCAGAGGAAGAGGGAGAGAGAATTTCAAGCAGACTCCACACTGAGCAAGGATCCCAATGCAGAGCTCAAACTCATGACCTTGAGGTTATGACCTGAGCAGAAACCAAGAGTTGGACACTCAACAAACTAAGCCTCCCAGATGCCCCAACTTTTTATTTTCTTTAGAGATAATAATGGTCTTGTATTTTTTTTTAATTTGCTTATTCTTCTATGTAGGTAACAGCAATTCATCCAAATCTCTGCCAAGCATTCCACTCTCATCTCAAAATGTTTAGAAACATCAGTTATTCCATCAATTATATCTTTTTGAAGAATTCCTTCTTAGGCCTTCTGTTGTGCTCCAGTCTGCTAATTTTGACCTTTTGACTGAAGGCATAGTAGCACCTTAGGATCTGCCTTTTCAGTCATCATTAAGACTCCTTTCCCACCTTTTGCATGTTGGATCTTCTGTTTCTGTATCCAGATCTTCTATTTTGTTTGTTTTCTTCCTTATTTAAAGGAAGTGCATCCTTATGGTGAGCACTATGAATTGTATAAGACTGATGAATCACAGACCTGTACCTCTGAAACAAATAATACATTATATGTTAGAAAAAAAAAAAAAGAAGAAGAAGATAGTAGGAAGGGAAAAATGAACGGGGGGAAATCGGAGGGGGAGACGAACCATGAAAGATTATGGACTCTGAGAAACAAACTGAGGGTTTTAGAGGGGAGGGGGTGGGGGGATGTGTTAACCCGGTGGTGGGTATTAAGGAGGGCACGTGTTGAATGGAGCATTCCATTATACTTTGTACATTATTGCAATTTTTCCTCCCTCTCCTCTCCTCCCCTCCCTTCTCTTCCTTCCTCTTCTTCCTTTCTCTCTATCTCCTTCCCTCCTTTCCTCCCTCTCCTTCTATTATAATATTTTTATCCATTGCACTGGGTATATGGCAGGTTCTCACAATCTAGAAGCTGATGTCATTCAGTTCTGGGAATTTTTCTTGACCTATTTGGTTGGTATTTTTTTTCTCCCATTTCCTCTCTTCTCTTCCTTTGGAAACCCTATTATTTAGACATTGGACCTCAAGGACTGATCCTTTTATTTTTCACCTTTCCTTCCTATTTTTCTATTTGTCATTTTCTTCTATTTTGTAGTATACATCTTCATCCTTAACTTTTGTTTCTTCTATTAAATTTTTATATATCTGTTGTCATATTTAATTTCCAAGTTCTCCTTTGTCTCTTAATATGCTTTCTTTTTTAAGATTTTATTTATTTATTCGAGAGAGACCAAAAGAGGACTAGCAGGGGGAGGGGCAGAGGGAGAGGGAGAGGCAGACTCCCTGCTGAGCAGGGAGCCTGATGTGCGGCTCCATCCCAGGACCTGGGGATCATCACCTGAGCTGAAGGCAGATGCTTGACCAGCTGAGCCACCAGGCACCCCGCTTTTTAACAGTATCTTCTTCTTGTCTCATGGATGCAATATCACCTCTTGATGCTCTGAAGTATGTGTGTGTATAAGCATTATACACACACATATATTATGTGTGTATATTTATATATATATATATATATATATATATTTTTTTTTTTTTTTTTTTTTGCCCTTCAGTGTGTCTTCTTCCTGAATGGAATCTGTCTCTTCTAAGGTGCCTATTGTGTGTATGTGTGTTATTTTTTAAGATTTTATTTATTTATTTGTCAGAAAGGGAGAGAGAGAGAGAGAGCACAAGCCTGGGGGTGGCAGGCAGAGGGAGAAGCAGGCTCCCTGCTGAGCAAGGAGCCTGATGCAGGACTCAATCCCAGGACCCCAGGATTATGACCTGAGCCAAAGGCAGATGCTTAACCGACTGAGTCACTCAGGTGTCCCTATTGTGTGTGTTTTATTCTTTGTATTTCAAGTTAGAGATGGATGGTCATTCTTTGGGCACCATACAAATGAACTAGTCTAGGTCACAAGAAAATTTTTTTAGATGCCTTGGACTCATGGGTGTGACTTGTCGCCTGAAGGCTTTAATAGTAAGTTTGAGCCATTTTGTCTCAGTATCTGTTTTTCCTCTTAGGCTGATCATATTTGGGGGGAAGAATCTTCCAGTTTTGCCCAGAAGGATGCAGTGTTTCCTTGCAGCTGGCATTCGTAGAGCTCTGTTGGCAGAGCTGCCTGGAGATGTCACCATTTCGGACATATACACTTACTATCCCTGATTTCAGAATGGTACCTATTCTCAACTGTGCATCGTGTTCTCTAGTCTAGGGTGCATCTGTTGTATCCTATCCAGAGAGTACATTTCCAGGTTTCTACCAAAATGGGGGTGGGTATTTGCCTGGGTATAAGGTGTGGGGGAGGGGATCTAGAGCTCTATCTGAGTCATAAACAGACTTTTTTTTTTTTTAAAGATTTTATTTATTTATTTGAGAGAGAGAGAATGAGAGACAGAGAGCACGAGAGGGAAGGGGATCAGAGGGAGAAGCAGACCCCCCGTTGAGCAGGGAGCCCGGTGCGGGACTCGATCCCGGGACTCCAGGATCATGACCTGAGCTGAAGGCAGTCAGTCGCTTAACCAACTGAGCCACCCAGGCGCCCATAAACAGACTTTTTAAGCAAGCCTGTTCGCTCCCGAGTCCTGGGGTACTTGATGTGAATTCATACATTTTTGAGAGGTTCTTCATATAAACAGGTTATTTTTCAACTGTTACCAGCGTTGGTTTAAGGTTTAGCTTTTCCTGGGCTACTAAATTAGTACCCATTCATTTGCATTTCACTTTCTAAAATTTTGCTGCTTGCAACTTTGTCTCTTTTCACTTTTTCCGCTCTTTGAATGTTTGCCTTTTAAAACATATCACTTTACTGTTGTTTAAATGGGTTTTGAGAATAGAGCAAAACAACACATACATTTCCAACCCACCATTTTTACCCAAGGTCCTTTGAGGAAGGTATCTTGAATCGGGAAGATCAGGGGCAAGAACAGAAAGATTCAGATCATAGTATTTCCTCAGACTGAATTTTGAGATCAAATCCACATTTCAGTTTGCTTTCCCAGTTTGTAAACCTCACAAAAATATCAAGGTCACCACATTATTATCACCGCTGCCCCTGTCAAGGTGACAATAACTACTGGGGCACCTGGGTGGCTCAGTCGTTGAGCGTCTGCCTTCGGCTCAGGTCATGGTCCCAGGGTCCTGGGATCGAGCCCCGCATCAGGCTCCCTGCTCGGCGGGAAGCCTGCTTCTCCCTCTCCCACTCCCCCTGCTTGTGTTCCCTCTCTCGCTGTGTCTCTCTCTGCCAAATAAATAAATAAAATCTTTAAAAAAAAAAATGACAATAACTACTATTCACTGAGTGATCACTCCATGCTACTGCCGAGCCAAGCATTTTATAAATGTTATCTCATTTAATCCTCATACCAAATGCATAAGGAAGGTAAGTTTTATTATTTGCATTTTAAAGGTGAGGAAAATAATGTTTGGGGAAATTAAATAACTTGCCCAAAGTCATAAAGGCATAAATTGAAGGCAACAGAATTCAAACACAGGTCTGACCAGTGTATAGTTGTTGTATTACGCTGCTTCTGCTGGTCACAGGCTTCTGCTGCCTTGGTTGATACAGCCTTCTGCTACCACATGACACTCCCCCCCACCCCCCGCCCTAGCGTTGTTGCTGCATGCCCCCCACAACATCAATTTCACAGAATGCATTTAATAAGTGTGTAAGTATATAAATTTCAGAATGTTGATGCATGGAGATCATTATGTTTAAGACAGCTTTCTAAAATTTTAAGGGGTATACAATGGCAGGGGAGATACCTTCGTGGGGAACATAGTCTATTTTTCTATCTCTACTGGAGTAAAATTTCATAAATCATAATTTCTAGAAAACTATTTCATCAGAGTTTTCAAATGTTTCTGCATAGATTTATGAATTAACAATATCTTGTTAAAAATATCTTGTTTTTTAAAATTATTTTTAAGGGGCGCCTGGGTAGCTCAGTTGTTAAGAGTCTGCCTTCGGCTCAGGTCATGATCCCAGGGTCCTGGGATCGAGCCCCGCATCGGGCTCCCTGCTTGGCAGGAAGCCTGCTTCTCCCTCTCCCTCTCCCCTTGCTTGTGTTCCTGTTCTCGCTATCTCTCTCTGTCAAATAAATAAAATCTTTTTAAAAAAAATTATTTTTAAATCAATTCTAATTTTATATATTTATAATTTACTCTTTTATGAAACATTGGCGTAGCTAGTGGTTTAAACATCTTGTTGATTTTTTTTTCACAGAGCCAGATTTTACCTTTATTTATTACTTTTACTGGTTTTCCATTTACTGTCAGTGATTTCCGCTTTGACCCATATTACTTTTTCTTTTGGCTTACTTTCTTATTCTTTTTCTAAACTCTTATTTAATTCATTTCTTTCATTAGTTTCTTTTTTTTAAAGATTTTATTTATTGATTTAACAGAGAGAGAGAGACGCAGCGAGAGAGGGAACACAAGCCGGGGGAGTGGGAGAGGGAGAAGCAGGCTTCTCGCTGAGCAGGGAGCCCGATGCGGGGCTCGATCCCAGGACCCTGGGACCATGAGCCTAAGGCAGATGCTTAACCACTGAGCCACCCAGGCGCCCCTGTTTCTTTCATTAGTTTTTATTTAAATGGCACTTAACATTATAAAATTTCCTTTGGTAGCTGCTTCACCTGTTTTTCATAGATTCTGATTTGTGATGCGGTCACTTCAGTTCTTTCTCAAGGAATTCTGCAATTTTGTTTTGTATCTTTTCTTTGAACCAGTAATTATTTAATAGCATATTTTTAAAATTCTAGGTAGAAGAGTCTTTTTTTTAATTTAATTTTTATTTTTAATGTACTGTGGCTAGAGAATATTGTTCATATTTTTTTCTCTCCTTTGAAATTTACTGAGGATTTCTTTGTAACCTAAGATAGAATCAACGCTCCTGATTTTCCTCCATGCCCTTTATTTACTATATTTACAGACTAAAGACTTGGTACGTTTTCTTCTTTTCTTGTAGCTGATTTTGATTATTAGGTTACCATTTTCCTTTGTTTTGTGAATGTGTCTTTTTGACATAACTTCATTGCCTAAAACAGGGGTTGGTAACGTATGGCCAGTAGGCCAAATCCAGCCCCCACCTGTTTTTCTAAAAGTTTTAGTAAAACAGCCACGCCTCTCTTTTGACTTACTGTCTGTGGCTGATTTTGTTCTATACCGGCAGCATTGAATACTTGTATCAGAGATTAGATGGCACATGAAACCAAAATTTTTAAGATTTATGTAAAATATTTATTATCTGTTTTAGGTGGCTATCTTTAGGCAATAAGTTTCTCAATCCTTTTTTTCTGTAAGTATATTATTTTGCTTATTCTCTTTTATCTTATAGTAACTTTGAGTGGGATTTGACTACATTCATTCTGGTGACTTATGCTACATCTTAGATGGCCAGCACTGTCCAAGATAATTTTGCAGTGTTGGAAATGTCCTGCACTGTGTATATATAGTAACCACAAGTGATTAGTAAGAACTTGGAATATGGCCAGCATGACAGAGAGTTAAATTTTAATTTTATTTAATTTTCATTAGTTAAAAATAAAATCACCAGATGCAGTTAATGGCTACTGAATTGGAAATCATAGTACCATACTGTTAGAAAGAAAAAGAGGTCAGGAGGGTCTTCTTAGCTTCCTAGCTCCAGAGCACCTTTTTCTTTTGTTTTTAAGAAATGGGAAGTTTGGATAGAAAATTTCATATTTTCTGATCTGCTGACTCCCCCCCCCCCCCTTCCATTCTATCCAAGGTTTCTCATTTCTTTGTCCTCATTGTTCTTGTCCTGCTGGATGTGGATTCTACTCTCAGCAGTTTCTCCTCTATTCTGGCCTTTGTCCTAGAAGGAGTATTTGGTTGGTTAGTTTCAGTAGCTTATAGGTCCCAGACTACTCTGGTATATTTGAGCTTCCCGTGAGCTCCCTGTTTTTACTCGTAAATCTGAGCCCACAAAACACCCTCCCAGTTCCAACCACTGTTCTCAAACAACAAGTCAGCTTTCAGTGAGTGGTTATTGGCTATCTGGGACTCCTCTGGCTCTCCAGGTGTTTACAAGTTCCTTTCTTTTCCCTTCCTGTTGTCCCAGTTTTTAATATATTCTGCCTGTATTGGGGGCTTGTGGGGATTGTATGTAATTTCTGTGAGATTTCAGTTTTGTAGTATCAGTCATTTGCTTTATCTCCCTTATGAGGGGTTTTAACAAAACTGTAAAATTGTACCATCTTCCTCAAATTCCCTTTTATGATTCTTATATGTGATATATTTTATCTACCTCTCCAGCTGAGTCACTGACCTAGTCCCACCCTCTTAACTGGTAAGAGGGAGAAATGGTAGCTTAGAGAGGAAATGTGGCTTGCCTCAGGTCCCAGAGCCAGCAAATATAAAAGCCAAAGCCAAAACACATATTACAGCTTTTCAGTCTAGTATTTTTCTCTTATATCCTACAAGTAGAAGTTTTTGTGGGCAAAATCATCAGACAGCCTATCTCTGAATATGGCCCAATATTTAGTTCTCTGTTCTGGTAACTGCACCCTCTCCATTCTCTCCCTGGCTTGGTACTGCCTCTCATTTGGGAAATATTTGTTTCTAAGAGTTTCAAGGTTGCTAGTGGAGATGAGGGAGAGGCAGGCAGAGAGATGACTAACTAGGGCCAGTTCTGCACTTGGGGATCATGGAAAAGAGATGATTTTAAGAGCTTATGGCGGGACGCCTGGGTGGCTCAGTCCTTAAGCGTCTGCCTTCGGCTCAGGTCATGATCCCAGGGTCCTGGGATCGAGTCCCACATCAGGCTCCTTGCTCAGTGAGGAGCCTGCTTCTCCCTCTCCCTCTGCTGCTCCCCCTGCTTATGCTCTCTCTCTCTCTGACAAATAAATAAAAATCTTAAAAAAAAAAAAAGAGCTTATGGGAATATTCTGGTCTTTTCCCCCTACTGGCCACTTAACTGTTGGGAGAATGATTCCTTCTAGTACTTGGCAAGGAAGATGGATATGAAAGTGCCTAGGATAGTGCTTGGCTCATAGGTATTGTCCGATGACCATTACCTCCTCTTCTTTTTGATTTCCCCAGCTCCTCCAGTGTGAACACAAGACAGGGTATTTGCAAAGCTGCTCTACTCCATAACAAAGATTGGACAAAAAGCTTGAATTTACCTCATGGCGTATCTGCTGGAATTTTGAGATTGGCAAACTGGAGATGTCAGGACAATCAGAAGGGTGAGGAAACCCAATATCCCCTTTTCCCCAGTTTTCAATTCCAACATTTGGGTCAGGGGCTCTAGCTGGGTCTTTCTTTTTTTTTTTTTTTTTTTAAAGATTTTATTTATTTATTTGAGAGAGAGAGAATGAGAGAGAGAGCATGAGGGGGGGGGAGGGTCAGAGGGAGAAGCAGGCTCCCCGCTGAGCAGGGAGCCCGATGCAGGACTCGATCCCGAGACTCCAGGATCATGACCTGAGCCAAAGGCAGTCGCTTAACCAACTGAGCCACCCAGGTGCCCCTCTAGCTGGGTCTTTCTTACTTGTCCAAGAAATAAAAGCCCCGGTGGCCCCCAGGCTTGGTTACCTAGACAACATTCCCCTTAGTGGCCTCCGTGCCTTCAAGGCCTCCTGGATATGAGGGGGCAGCATCACCACTAGTCCCTGGAACATGGTCAAGTCCTTAAAAGTAATATTCTTGGAAAAGGAAATGGAAATCAGGAAAAATCATGGTGGTACAGAGAAGATACAATATGGCATAAGCATAGGAAACTCTGTCCATATCAAATGTTTTCTCCCTGAAGTACACTCTCAGTTATTTCTATAGTGTACACAACAAATTAATATTTGGCTCTGTGCAGACAGATGCTTCAACTGGGGGTAGGCATCTTACTTGGGAAGGCAGCTATCGCGCTGACAACAAGCTTCTTTTTTTTCTGAATGAATGTTATAATTAACTGTCACATGAAATCAGACACAGCAACTGACACCTTTGTCAGACACTCTAACCCCAGCCATTTAAGATTTCTTGGTGGCAGGAAGCTCCAATGGGAGCTTTGGCAAAGTGGGTTTCTTCAAATCAGGGCAGGCAACTCAAGGATGAGAGTTTTAATGAGAAGCAACTTCTCATTAAGGCACCCTATTTCTAATTAGATGCTGCCTCACTTCCATACATGTAAGAGAAATCAGGCTCTGCTTACTAAAGGTGGCTGACTCAGGAAACTATAGTTGGTTTATTTCTCTAGGCATGAGGAACCATCAAAAGTCAGGCACTACACATTTATATAGGACAAGTTTGGTATGAGGATGCATATGTTGTTTCAGAGGTGCAGATCTGTGATTCAACAGTCTTGCACAATTCACAGCACTCACCATAGCACATACCTCCCCGCGATATCTATCACCCAGCCACCCCATCCCTCCCACCCCCCACCACTCCAACAACTCTCAGTTTGTTTCCTGAGATTAAGAATTCCTCATATCAGTGAGATCATATGGTACCTCTGAAACAAATAATACATTATATGTTAAAAAAAAAAAAAAGAAGATAGCAGGAAGGGAAAAATGAAGGGGGAGAAAATCGGAGGGAGAGACAAACCATGAGAGATTATGGACTCTGAGAAACAAACTGAGGGTTCTAGAGGGGAAGGGGGTGGGGGGATGGGTTAGCCTGATGATGGGTATTAAAGAGGGCACGTACTGAAGGGAGCACTGGGTGTTATAAGCAAACAATGAATCATGGAACACTACATCAAAAACTAATGATGTAATGTATGGTGATTAACATAACATAATAAAAAAGAAAAAAAAGAAAAAATAAAGGATGGGTATATTGGTTTTTACTTGATCTGCAACTCACTCCAGAAAAGCAAAAGTAAGGTTGGGAAAGTAACTTCCTACACTCTCTGTATTGTGCCAGGCATTCAGTTCAACACTGTCGCAAATGCACTGCCCACTGAAACCTCACCTATAATTTTTTTTTTAGTTTTTTATTGTTATGTTAATCACCATACATTACATCATTAGCTTCTGATGTAGTGTTCCATGATTCACTGTTTGTGCATAACACCCGGTGCTCCATGCAGAACGTGCCCTCCTTAATACCCATCACCAGGCTAACCCATCCTCCCAACCCCCTCCCCTCTAGAACTCTCAGTTTGTTTTTCTTTTTTTTTTTTTGTAGTTTTTAATTTTATTATATTATGTTAGTCACCATACAATACATCATTAGTTTTTGATGTAGTGATCCACGATCCATTGTTTTCGTATAACACCCAGTGCTCCATGCAGTACTTGCCCTCCTTAATACCCATCACCGGGCTAACCAATCCCCCCTCCCCCCTCCCCTCTAGAACCCTGTTTGTTTCTCAGGTCCATAGTCTCTCATGGTTCATTTCTCAGTTTGTTTTTCAGAGTCCATCGTCTCTCATGGTTCGTCTCCCCCTCCGATTTCCCCCCCTTCACTCTTCCCCTCCTGCTATCTTCTTCTTTTTTTTTTTTTCTTAACATATATTGCATTGTTGAATCACAGATCTGTACCTCTGAAACCTCACCTATAATTTAAGGGGAGGCAAAAGAAGCCTGCAGTGAAGACTGAAAAGTACATACTATGAATCCCATTTTAAAGATGGTGAAACTGTGGTTCACTAAAGAATAGGATTGCTCTTCAGCTAGCAACATACTCTCAATATCCATAACAATACCAAAAGGAGTGGAGAGAAATAAATAAGAATAAGTAGGATTTTCCTGATTTATATAATTTCCACAAATCTACTACCATCTCCTGGTCATCCAGTGGTCTACACAGCAGTGGTGATAGTGGGAGAAATGTGGAAATCCAGGAGAGAAGGAACCAGAGACAGGTCAGCCTAATGCAATGACAAGATCACTGATCACCCTGAGATCCACGGCAATAGTAATGCTGATGAAACATAGAGGTCAGGTGCTCCCACTCTTCATTTTCTAGAGGAAAAAAGAACACTGCTGGTTGTGTTGCGATAGTCATAGAACAAGTTATCAGCAGAGAGAGAAAGCAGACCTCAAAAGCTGGAATGCTTTTCCTCACAACCTTCTGGGGCCGTTATATTAGGATTTCCCATGTAAACTCTGCTCAAAAGAATGTTTGACTGGATTCCCTCATAGTGAATTTCAAACAATGTTTTAGGTATTTATGAGAAGTATTTATTTGGAGATGCCTTCATTGTCCCTTTCCAACAATATGAGATAAACAGCCACTTAATCCACCTAAACAAAATAATCTGTCTAACTTGACTGTGAAAACATAAGCATTCTGTATCTTAATCAGGAGACAAAGTCACGATCATCATCCATTTCATCCTTTTTCCAGTCTGTGCACTGATTATAGATCCTGTGATAGTATATCAATTTTCCTTGTCAACTCTCAGGCCCATCAAATGCCTGCAGATAAACATTTGATCATATAAGAACTGTAATTTGCCTCTTCTCAAAATTCACTTCACTTTGATAAACTTCACAGATATTCACCAGAAATGAATGTTCTTTTGTTTCCATAGTGTTAGGCTCCTTTGCTCCTTTCCTTTTCTTTTACTTTTTACTGGGAAAATGTGTAGCAAAGACATTAAGTTATTTTTCTTTAAATAAATCTGATAAAGGGAAGCCTGAACAGAGAGTAAGGAAGTTGCATATCATTCTTTCCCTATTCTTAGACTTTTGTATTTTCTTCAACTGGAAATAGAAGCTGAACTGGGAAATCATTATTGACATTAATTTGACCCTGAGAAAGCCATTTAAAATTATGGAGTCTTACTTTTCTAATCTTTTAGTTGAGGATAATGAAACATACTTCACAGTGGGAAGGTTGATAGGATTAAATTAAATCACATTCACAAAAGGGCATTGCAATATGTCAGATACATAGTAAATATAAATGTCTGTTTAATGTAGTGAAATGTGCTGAGTAACTAATATGTGTCAGGCAGTATGATAGGTGTAGTGGGGTTAGAAGAATTAATAATGACATTAAATCAATAATTAATAGCTACCATTTAGCCAACAAATCTCTTGGAGCACCCAACAATGCATCAGGTACTGCACCAGGCAATGGACAGTTCCTGCCCTCAAGTTGCTCACAATCTCATTTGAGGAGGCAGAAGTAAGCAAGCAATTATAACTTAGTGTGATTAGTACTACCAAAGGCTTAGGAACAGGGGGGTAGTACCTAATCCAGGCTTGAGATGTTGGAAGGGCTTCATTAAGGAGGTGATGACAGATGACGTGGAAGAAGGGGGACAGCATTTGAGGAAGACAGAACAATCTCAACAAAGTCCTGAAAGCAAAAGAGAACATGGAGCATTCAAGGACTGTCTGTTGTTTAATGGGTGAAATAAAAGTTGCAAGCAGCAAATGATGAAAGATGGTGCTACAGCAATAGGCAAAACTGGATTATTAAAGATCATAGGAAGCGTAAGAGGCTTAGACTTTAAAAGAATGAAAAGACATTAAGCAGGGGAGTGGCATTATCAGATTTGAGCTTCAGATATTCACTCTGGCTTCAGTGTGAACAATGGATTGAGAGAACCCGGAAAAGGGAACCCTATGAGGACAGAGGAGTAACCTGTCTATGAGAAAGAGCTAAACAAGTTGACATTGAGGATGGCCTCTGGAGGGTTACATGTATCTGCAGGACTTTGAAGGCAAAACCACCCAGATGCAAGTTATTAACCTTTATTATATTTATTTATATTTATAAACTTTACTTGTTTTTAACCAACCTGACCTTAGGTTAAGTGGCTAGGTCTACAATATATCCTATATTTCATGGCAGAAATAAAATGGAACCATTAAAATAAGACATAGATCAGTGGATCCAGTAGAGGAAACTACAAAATCATACAAACGGAGAAGTGATCCAGGTTGAAGGAGTCGTTTTTCGTTTACCTTAATGATTTCTTTAACATTTCTTGTGGTGTGGTCCTGCTGGTGACATAACTTCTCAGCTTCCATTATTCTGAAAATGTTTTTATTTTGTTTTCATTTCTGGGTATAGAAGTCTAGGTTGACCATTTCCCTCCATTCCATTGATTCCTGGCTTGCGTCATTTCCAAAGAGAAGTCTGTCATTCTTATCCTCGTTCCTCTCAGTATAATGTGTCTTTATTCTCTGATTACTAAGATTTTTTTTCTTTTTCTCTAGTATTTACCAATTTGATAATGGTTTGCTGTTGTGTGTGTGTGCACATGCATGTGTGTGTTCATGCATGTGTATGTTCAATATTTATTCTGCTTGGAGTTTATCAAATCTCTTGGATCTGTGGGTTCACAGTTTTCATCATATTTGGAAAAATTTTTTTGCTATTCTTTCTTCAAATCTTTTTATTTGTCTTCATCTTTCTCTTCTCTCTCTGAAACTCCAATTTATGTATGTTAGACAATTTGATATTGTCCCACACTCACTAAGGCACTGTTCACTTGTTTCAGTCTTCTTTTCTATGTGCTATTCATTTTGGATAACATCTATTGCTATGTTTTCAAGTTCACCATTTGTTTTCTTCTGCACTCTCTGATCTTCATAAATCTCATTTAGTATATTTTTAATTTTTGATATATTTTTCATCTCCACAAGTTCCATTTAGGTATTTTTTAATGCCTTCCATTTTTTTCCTTATCATATTTGTGTTTCACTTTACATCTTTGTGAATATTTATAATACCCATTTCAAGTTCCTTATCTATCTCTTTCATAGCTGTCATTTCTGAGTATGTTTCTAGTAGTTTATTTTTTTCCTTATTATGGATCTTATTTTCATATTTCTTTGCATGCCTGGAAAATTTTCATAGGATACCCGATGTTATGTATTGATTCGTTATTGTATTTAGTTGAATTCATTTAAAGAGTGTTATGGCATATAGTTAAGTTACTTGCAGATTGATTTATTTTGAGGCTTACTTTTAAGCTTTGTTATAATTAGTCCAACACAGCCTTTACTGTGGGGCTAATTTAGCCCTGCTACTAGGGCATGACTTTTTTGAAGGTCCTATGAATACGCAATATATTTCAGAGTATCTCCAATGGTTGGTAGCAATGCAAAAAAAAAAAAAAAAAAATACCAGCTCTGTGTGAGCCTTTATAGTTTATGGAAGCTCTTTCTCAAACTCTAAGTGAGTTTTCCTTACATGTTAATAAAAATAATAATGAAAATAGGGAAATGTAAGTCCTGAAAAAGTTAGGGGCAGTACTGTAAAAGTCTTAATTTGGCAAAATGAGAAGTTTATACTTGATCCATAGGAAATAGAGAAATTTTAAAGGATTTCAGGTGAGTATCATTGTTCTCAATGAAATCAACTTCCCCTAATGGGAAAGGAAAATAGGAAAGATCATCTTTATTTTATTTATTTATTTATTTATTTTAAAGATTTGTTTATTTATTTATTTATTTGAGAGAGACAGAGAGTGCACAAGTAGGCAGAGCAGCAGGCAGAGGGAGAAGCAGACTCTCCCCACTGAGTAGGGAGCTTGATGTGGGGCTCAATCCCAGGAGCCTGGGATCATGACCTGAGTTGAAGGCAGATGCTGAAAAGGATGCCAAAAGATTATCTGAACAAACTTTTTCTTTCTTTCTTTCCTTTCCTTTTATTTCTTTCTTCCTCTTTTTTTTTTTTAAAGATTTCATTTATTTATTTGACAGAGAGAGACAGCGAGAGAGGGAACACAAGCAGGGGGAGTGGGAGAGGGAGAATCAGGGTTCCTGCCGAGCAGGGAGTCTGATGCGGGGTTTGATCCCAGGACCCCAGGATCAAGATCCAAGCTGAAGGCAGACGCTTAATGACTGAGCCACCCAGGTGCCCGTCTTTTTTTTTTTTTAAACTTTTTTTATATTAAAGAGCTTAATATAGTATTTTGAGGATTTCAAATAAAATCTTAAAACTTGGATTTGAAGTTAAGAGCATGGTAAAAATTGAAAACAATATAATAAATGAACCTATTCTGTATCTATTGATGACATAATTGTAGAGACAGACATTATTTCAAATTACTGTAAAACATAAATTTGACTGTACATCCCCAGTGAGGATATAATCTAAGGATAAAAGTAACTGTATAAAATGTTTCAAACTCCTTTCAATAATCATATTGTTGGTAGTACTACTGGTATTGTGATGCTAATAGTGCTTTCTTTGTAATGTGGGATAAGGCAAATGAGTCATTATTTGATATTTTAATACTATCATCTTTGGTATCCTTGAGCAGTGAAATTCTCCTTGTGGAGTAAAGAAGATATAGATGTAAGCTTGAAAAAGTTAAGTAAGCTATCCTGTAGGGCAGAATCTGAATTAGAACTATTATTCTGGATCTTTGAGGTGTTTTATCTTTTTTGAAAAAACATATTTCTGTCCACTTAAAAGGCCTACAAACCATGACCAAACCAGTAACAACAAACATCTCTGGGTCCTGGAGTGCTAACTCCAGGTTTGAGACAAGAAATATAAAGATGAGTCTGGAACAATGCCATAACAGCAAAAAAGATATCAACCTACGAAGGTTGTTTTAAAGGACTCATGTACCAATGTACCTGATCATGCTTCCCTTGATCAAAAGTGGGACAATTTGGACATCAATGAGAATAATAACTGAAATGGGTTGAAACATATCAAATATGCTTAAATCCATACATTCATAATACTACCAGAAAGGAAAATTCGTTTTTTGTTTTTGTTTTTGTTTTTTTACCATTGGAGGATGCTAGGGAACAAATTCATTATTTTGAAAACTAGTAATGGGAAAATGCAAACGTTTGCCTTGTCTTTTCTAAATAACCTTTTCCACTAGGTAACCAAAGAATAGTTTCTCTTTATAGCAGCATTGCAGATAATAAATAAAGAGGGAATAATAGAGTATTATCATTTTGTAACTGCTAACAAGTTAACTGATTGTCAGCATTGTTAACATCACAGAGAGATAATCAGCATTATATGTCTCCAGATGGAACACAATTCCACCTATGAAATGGTCTTGCTAAGAAGGAAGGAGGAGGAGGGGAAGAAGAAAGAAGAGAAGGAGATGAGGAGGAAGAGGAAGAAGGGGAGAATTCAAATCTGTTAAAGGATTGAGAGTCCACCACCAATTTACAGGAAACAAAGAGACCAGAGGAACATGGTTAACTATACCACAGGAATATGACCAGCAAAATCTAGACAATGCAAACTTTGTAGTAGAAGCAACTTGATTTTTTCAACAAAATAAATGGCAAAGATACAAAAAGAGAAATAAAGAATAAATCTACAAAGTAAAAAAGACTTAAAAGAACTATAAATCTGCATACTGTGTAGGCTGAGAAAACATTTATGAAATTTATGAGACAATTGGATAATTGAACTCTGGGTATATGACGACATTAGGAATTATTATTAATATGTTAGGTATGATAATGATACTGTGATAATGTTAAGACACAAAATTCACCTAGTACTCAAGTCTTGATTTCTAAACACTATTTACCAACACTACAAGGAACCAGGGATGCTGGGAGAATTATTTGAAACTAGGATTAGAGCAAGAAAAGTACAAGCTGATCCTGGAACATCTTATTCCAGAGAATCATAAAGTGCCCAGGAATTAGAAAGACACATGTATCAGTGTGACACAGGAAACTGTTTGATGCAATTTCTGCCGGCCAAACCCAGGACAATATGATCATCCAAATGAATAATGACAAGAATGGATTATAACACTTTCAGTGAAAAGGAAGTCCATAGAAATAGTCTACAAGTCCATAGAAACACAAATCACAAAACAAAGAAAGTAACAAATAAATAAGAAGAGGGAGAAGGAAAACATTTTCAAAGTAGCATGCCAATAAATATAGAAGGAATGGAAGAATTGTAAAATCATTGTTTTGTAATCATGATACTAATCATTGGCTCAAGCAGGAATCATCCTTTTACTCATTTCACCAATAAGTAAAATTTTAGTCAGGATAAGAATATATATGCCATTTCAAAGCATCTACTTACACACTACTTGGTAATTACAAAGGAAACAGGTGAGCCTTTACAGTGGGGAAATTTGGCAGATACTGCCATTACCAAGTGACCAAAGTCAACATCACCAATATTAGGATAAACTGACATCAGTTGTCTTCTAAGATGATGCCCTCAGAAGGGCAAAACATCATTTATGTATTATTCTTTCTAAAAAAATCTAATAAAATCAAATCATAAGGTAATAATCAGACAAGCATAAATTGAAGGACATTATACAACAAGCCTGTATGTTTCAAAATGTTAATGCCATGAACAATAAAGTATAAGGAAGGAACTTCCAAATAAAGGCAACTAAAAAGACATAACTACTGAACGTAATAGGGGATTCTTTTTTTTTTAAGATTTTATTTATTTATTTGACAGAGAGAGACACAGCAAGAGAGGGAACACAAGCAGGGGGAGTGGGAGAGGGAGAAGCAGGCTCCCCGCAGAGCAGGGAGCCTGATGCGGGACTCGATCCCAGGACCCTGGGATCATGACCTGAGCCGAAGGCAGTCCCTTAACCGACTGAGCCACCCAGGCGCCCACGTAATGGGGGATTCTATATTGAATCCTGGCTTAGGGGAAAAAATGTTGCTAAAAAGTACAATGTTGAGAGACTCAGTGAAATTTAATATAGCTGCATATTAGATATGGTTATTAGCAATAGGTGAATGGTTGAAGTTGTTGTGTTTTTTTAATTTTTTTTAATTTAAATTCAATTAATTAACACATAACGTATTATTTGTTTCAGGGGTATGGGTCTGTGATTCATCAGTCTTATATAATACCTAGTGCTCATTACAACACATACTCTCCCCAGTGTCTATCAGTTACCTCATCTCCCCACTCCCCTCCCCTCCAGTAACCCTGTTTGTTTCCTATGATTAAGAGTCTCTTATGGTTTGTGTCCCTCTCTGGTTACATCTTGTTTCATTTTTTCCTCTCTTACCCTATGATCCTCTGCCTTGTTTCTTAAATTCCACATACCAGTGAGATCATATAATAATTGTCTTTCTCTGATTGACTTATTTCACTTAGCATAATACCCTCTAGTTCCATCCATGTCATTGCAAATGGCAAGATTTCATTTTTTTGATGGCTGTGTAATATTCCATTGTATATATATACCACGTCTTCTTTATCCATTCATCTGTTGATTGACATCTGGGCTCTTTCCATAGTTTGACTATTGTGGACATTGCTGCTATAAACATTGGGGTCTAAGTACCCCACACATTCAATGAAATCCTTATCAAAATATCATCAACTTTTTTCACAAAACTGGAACAAATAATCCTAAAATTTGTATGGTACCAGAGAAGACCGAGAATAGCCAAAGAAATGTTGAAAAAGAAAACCAAAGCTGGTGGTATCACAATTCTGGACTTCAAGCTCAATTATCAAGACAGTATGGCACTGGCACAAAAACAGATCAATGGAACAGAATAGAGAATCCAGAAATGGACCCTCAACTCTATGGTCAACTAATTTTCAACAAAGCAGGAAAGAATATCCAATGGAAAAAAGACAGTCTCTTCAACAAATGGTTTTGGGAAAATTGGACAGCCACATGCAGAAGAATGAAACTGGGCCATTTCCTTACACCACACACAAAAATAGACTCAAAATGGATGAAAGACCTTAATGTGAGACAGGAATCCATCAAACTCCTAGAAGAGAACACAGGCAGCAACCTCTTCGACCTCGGCCACAGCAACTTCTTGCTAGACACAGCTCCAAAGGCAACAGAGACAAAGGCAAAAATGAACTATTGGGACTTCATTAAGATAAAAAGCTTTTGCACAGCAAAGGAAACAGTTGATAAAATCAAGACAACTGACAGAATGGGAGAAGATATTTGCAAATGGGGCTAGTATCCAAAATTTATAAAGAACTTATCAAACTCAATACCCAAAGAACAAATAATCCAATCAAGATATGGGCAGAAGACATGAACAGACATTTCTGCAAAGAAGACATCCAAATGGCCAACAGACTCATGAAAAAGTGCTCAACATCACTCGGCATCAGGGAAATACAAATCAAAACCTCAATGAGATACCACCTCACACCAGTCAGAATGGCTAAAATTAACAAGTCAGGAAATGACAGATATTGGTGAGGATGCAGAGAAAGGGGAACCCTCCTACACTGTTGGTGGGAATGCAAGCTGGTGCAGCCGCTCTGGAAAATAGTATGGAAGTTCCTCAAAAAGTTGAAAATAGAGCTACCCTATGACTCAGCAATTGCACTACTGGGTATTTACCCCAAAGATATAAATCTGATTGAAGTTTATATGAGACTCTATTATAAAAATTCTTACAACTTTTATGTAGGCCTAAAATTTCTTTGAATTCAGGTATTTTTTAACTAAAAATAGCATTTTTCCAACTTAATCTATAGATTCAATACAATCCAAATCAAAATCCTAGCAAGTTATTCTGTGGATATAAACAAACTGATTATAAAGTTTATGTGGAGAGGCAAAAGACCCAAGATAGCCAACACAACTTTGAAAGAGAATAAAGTTGGAAGACTGTTGTTACCCAACTTCAAAACTATCAAGCTACAGTGAGGAAGACAGTAAATATTACCAGTATTGGTAAAGGAATAGACAAATGGATCAATGGAACAGAATAGGGAGCCCAGAAATAGATCCATATAAAGATAGTCAACTATTTTTGACTACAATGGAGCAACTTAAGTCTCTTCCAGAGATGGTGCAAAAAACTGAATTTAGACTCAGAACTTACACCCCTCCCAAATTAACTCAAAATGGATCATAGACTTTAAAATAGAAAACTAAGAAACTCCTAGAAGATAATATAGCAGAAAACCTAAAATGATTTCAGGCATAATGACTTTTTAGATGCAACACCAAAGTCATGATCCATAAAAGAAATAATAAGCTGTACTTCATTAAAACTAAAAACTTCTATTTTGTGAAAGACAATGTCAAGAGAATGAGAAGACAAGTCACAGTCTGGGGCAAATATTTGCAAAAAACATATCTGATAAAAGACTTTTATCCAGAATATACAAGGACATTAACAGATACCTTACTAAAGATGATATACAGATGGAAAATAAGCATATGAAAAGATACTTCACCTCATAAGTTATCAGATGCAAATTATAGGGAAATTCCACTATATACCTATTAGAATGGCCAACATGTGGAACACTAACAGTACCAAATACTGATGAGGATGTGGAGCAACAGGAACTCATTCGTTGTTCGTGGGATTGTTCCTTTGTATTTACTCAAAAGAAACTGAAAGCTTAGTCCACAAAAAGAACTGCACATGGATGTTTATAGCAGCTTTATTCATAATTACCAAAACTTGGAAGCAACCAAGATGTCCTATAGAAGATGAATAAACAGGGGCACCTGGGTGACTCAGTCATTAAGCGTCTGCCTTCGGCTCAGGTCGTGATCCCAGGGTCCTGGGATCGAGCCCCGCATCAGGCTCCCTGCTCCACGGGAAACCTGCTACTCCCTCTCCCACTCCCCCTGCTTGTGTTCCCTCTCTCACTGTGTCTCTCTCTGTCAAATAAATAAATAAAATCTTTAAAAAAAAAAAAAGAAGATGAATGGACAAATAAAGTGTGGTACATCCAGAAGATGGAATATTATTCAGCACTAAAAAATGAGCTATGAAATTATGAAAAGACATAGAGGAAAGTTAAATGTGTATTATTAAGTGAAAGAAGCTAATATGAAAATGCTATGCATACTGTATGATTCCATCTATATGACACTCTGGAAAAGGCATAACTATGGAGACAGTAAAAAGATCAGTGTTTTCAGGGTTTGGGGTGAAAATGGGGGAATGAATAGGCCAAACACAAAAGATTTTTAATGCAATGAAAATACTCTGTGTGATACCATAATAATACCATTGCATATTTGTACAAACCCATAAAGGTACAACAGCAAGAGCAAACCCTAATGTAAACTATGGACTTTGGGTAAAAACGATGTGTCAGTGTAGGTTCATCAATTGTAACAAATGCACCATTCTGGTGGGGGTTGTTGATGATGAAGGAGGCAGTGATCATGTAGGGGTAGGGAGTATATGGAAAATCTCTGTACTTTCTTTCAGTGTTCTTGTGAACCTAAAATTGCTCTTAAAAATAAAATCTTTAAAAAGTACACAAAACAGAAGGGTATGAGGAAAGTTTGGGGTAATGGAAATGTCCTATATCTTGAGAGTAATGATGGTTTCACTAGAGAGCACAGCTGTCAAAACTCATACAATTTATATTTTAAGTGGGTTTCATTTATTGTGCATTTTTAAAAATTTATTCATTTGGTAGAGAGAGAGAGCGCACAAGCAGGGGGGAGGGAAAGGTCAGAGAGAGAGGAGAAGCAGACTCCCCATGGAGCAGAGAGCCCAACGTGGGGCTCAATCCCAGGATCGACCTGGAACCATGACCTGAGCCAAAGACAGATGCTTAACCAGATGAGCCACCCAGGCTCCCTATATTGTGCTTTAGTTATAATTCAGTAAAGTTGTTTTTCAAAGTGCACATAAATCCAGAGCAATAAAACAATTCTCTTCTGAACATAATTATGAAGACAGAACAAATTTTGTTGACTCTATATTAATTTATATAATTTCCATTTTAAAAATTCCCATTTTAGCCCAGTTCTTTCCAAACTAAAAGTGCATTGAAAATGCTAAATAATGAAGCCCTTCAGCATATATCATTGTGGTCAGTTCACCACAAATTTAATTTATGAAATATTATTTTGCAACTCTTTTCTCTGTATGAATATAGTTTAATTGTTAACAGGAACTTTGAAAAAAGTTAAAATATAACAAGCTACTTCACTTAAATAGCAGATACTTCTTGTAAAGTGTTAAGAATTAAAAATAATGGAAATAATTGTAATGGAAATGAATAAGGAAAGCTTTCCAAATAAATAAGCACAGAATAAGTACAGCACACTGGGTGTTATACACAAACAATGGATCGTGGGTCACTACATCAAAAACTAATGATGTAATGTATGGTGCCTAACATAAAAAAAAAAAAAAAAAAAGAATGAGTACAGCAGTAAAATACTTCAAGCTCAGAGCCTGGAAGGAACATGGAATGCCAAGAAACATGACAGAGTAAAAATCAAGTTTGAGAAATTTAGGAAACAAACAAAATACCCAATGGTAGAGAATGCATTCTATGTATTTACATGTGTGTGTACATAATTATATTGTTAAAAGAAAAAAAAAACAAGTTACAATGAACAATGATAAATATAAACTCATTTTAATTTATATACAAGAAAAATGCCTGAAAATTTATACAATGAAATGAAAACAGTAATTGTCTCTTGGTGGTGGGGATATGGGTGATTGTTAGATTCTTATTATTTTTGTTCATCTGATTATTCTGATATGTCTACAGTGAGTATGTGTTTCTTATAAATTCAAAATAGAAATAAAAAAGGAATTTAAATTGCTTTCATACAAATTAAACTATAAAAAATATTGATTTAAGAAAAGAATCCTTATCTCTTAAAGATGTATGCTGACATATTAATGGGCAAAATATTCCGATGTCTGGAATTCATTTAAAATCACATGGAAGGGCCTCTTACACTGTTGGGGGGCGGAATGCAAGCTGGTACTGCCGCTGTATAAAAGAGTCTGGAGGTTCCTCAAGAAGTTAAGTATAGAGCTACCCTACGACCCAGTAATTGCACTATTGGGTATTTACCCCAAAGATACAGACATAGTGAAAAGAAGGAGCACCTGCACCCCAATGTTCATAGCACCAATGTCCACAATAGCCAAACTGTGGAAGGAGCCAAGATGCCCTTCAACAAACGAATGGATGAAGAAGATGTGGTCCATATATACAATGGAATATTACTCAGCCATCAGAAAGGATGAATACTTACCATTCACATCGATGTAGATGGAACTGGAGGAGATTATGCTAAGTGAAATAAGCCGAACAGAGAAAGACAATTATCATATGGTTTCACTCATATGTGGAATATAAGAAATAGTGCAGAGGACCATAAGGGAAGGGAGGGAAAACTGAATGGGAAGAAATCAGAGAGGGAGACAATCCATGAGAGACTCTTAACTATGGGAAACAAACGGAGGGTTGCTGAAGGGGAGAGGGGTGGGCGAGAATGGGTAGCTGGGTGATGGGCATTAAGGCAGACACGTGATGTGATGAGCACTGGGTGTTATACACAACTAATGAATCATTGAACACTACATCAAAAACTAATGATGTACTATATGTTGGCTAATTGAATTTAAATTTAAAAAAAAAATCACATGCAAGGGGAAGAAGTGGAACACTGGTAACAAACACAACTGGCCATGGGGTGGTAATTGTCCAAGCCGGATGACAGGTACATGAAGGTTCATTGTACTCTTCTGTCTTCTTTTGTATATGTTTAACATTCTCCACAATGAAAGGTTTTAAAAGATAAGCCAACTGAATAAAAAATTTTGTTAAAGCAGTCAGTGTTTACAACACTAAAAGAAGCTAATGCAGACATGTGACATCTCGCTGACATCGCTGCTCAGGGCCTTTCTGAGAAGGACCCTCAGGCTATGTCAGGCAGTGTGCAGCACCCTCTCCTGAACCACCTGGGCATCATGCACTCTGGGCCGTGCACTCCAGGCCATGCACCTTCTTCAAGATCCAAGTGTCACTTCCTCTGTGAAGATTTCCTGACTACACCACAGCCCCCAGCTGAAACTAACCATTCTTCCCACTGTGTCTTGACAACAGCATGTATATCCAGGTTGTGTGGGTTGGTTTATAATACCTGACTTCTCATCCCAACCATAAACCCTTCACATGGATTATTCATCTTTGTATCCCTAGGACAGAAACTTACGGTTACATAAGCATTTGTGGAATGAACTCTTTCTCTGAGTTTCTTCCTCCTTTGTGTGAATGAGTCAAATTTCTCAAGATAAGAAATTTGTTTTAGACCTCTGAAAGACAATCACTTCAGGTTTATCTTGGTTCCCAGCAAAGGGGTGGGTACCCTTCTCATATACCAAACCTCCTGTATAGGCAAACAATAGGAATCTTTGGTCTCATATAAGAGAGTGGAGCCAAGGAAATTTATCAGACATCCAAGAATAGGGAATGGAGAGTGAATATAAACAGGTAGAAAAATGTAGAACTATATAACCAACTACATAGAAAAAATCCTAACAATTTTAATTTAAGCAGAAAACAAGCCTTCAGAATAAGACTCTTCTGAGTTCTTTTCCACTAAACTTATCTGGAAAGTGAAATTGTCATTTTCCATCAATAAAGTGGTATAACATGCAAGTCTTCTGAGTCTGCTCTATCCACTAGTCCCCAAGCATATTCTCTTCCCCACTACTTTATCTTTATAACGTGCTACTTCGCCTGGTGGGCTTATGGCTTTCTGTCCAAATTCCATGAACCTGAAGGCTCATCAAGTGCCACCTGATGCCTTTAGCCCTAAACAATCTCCATTTTCCAAAACTCTTATTACTTTCTCATTTTATCACTTCTTTTTCTGTGTCATAGTTATTCATGTGTTTCCTATCCTGAAATGCCTCAAAACCTCTCTGAGAGCAGGTGTCACATCTGAGTCCAGGTGAAATATGCCACCATTTCTGTATGGTGTCTTGCACCTAACAGGTGCTCAGAAAATAAATGAATTGAAGGAAGAATCAATAAATAAGTTTGACTAATTAAAATTTTTCATCAAATTACATGTTGATTTTGGTATTGGATAGGCATCCCCCAGGCTGCTTTTAGTTCCTTTATTTCCCCAAATATTTGCTACAGTCAAGTTTGTGAGTAGGGTGGAAGTAAGACAGTTTTCCCCAATAGGCCATTAAAATCCAAGCAAAAGCAGAAAAGCTCTTTTAAGAGAGTATCTAGGAAGTCAAATATATGGTAACAACACCCAAAATGAAGCCTTTTTTTTTTTTTTAAGATTTATTTATTTTGAGAGAGAGAAAGGAAGCACACAAACAGGGGGAGGGCAAAGGGAGAGAGAGAAAGAATCCTCAAGCAGACTCCCTGCTGAATGTGGAGCGGGACATGGGGCTTGATCTCAGGACCCCAAGATCATGACTTGTGCCAAAACCAAGAGCTGGCCACTCAACTGACTGGGCCACCCAGGTGCCCCAAAGTGAAGCCGTTCTTGAGAACTGAATGGCAAACAATTCCATAGCTTGTTAAGGTTTAATTGTGGGGCTTTTGAGGTCATGGCAATGGTTTTGCTTCTGTTGGGCATCTGGTGGGACTGTATCTATTAACTGGAAATGATTAGTGTGGTCTGATATATTTTAAAGGTTTGTTTATTTATTTGGGAGAGAGAGAGAGTGTGCAAGCGGAGGGAGGGGCAGAGGGACAAGGAGACTCCCCACCGAGTGTGGAACCCAATGCAGGGCTTGATCTCACAACCCTGAGATCATGACCTGAGCTGAAATCCAGAGTTGGACACTTAAGTGACTGAGCCACACAGGTGTTTTTATATTTTTAATTTTACTTTAAAAAAAAAAAGGCATGGGTGCATTATTTCTTTCTCTCTCTCTTCTCTCCCAATTTTCTCCCCTCTTCTCCCTCACTTTCTCTCATTCTTGTGCCATCACCCCCAATTGCCTCCCCTCCTGCTTCTCTCCACTCGTTCATTTCCTTCTTCTTTATCTCTTCCTTCCTTTCCCACTGTCTCCTCTTCCTTTCCTCTTCCTATACCTTCTCCCTCCCATGTCACTTATTTAAAAATGTGGAACATCAAAGAGTTACCTACCTTGGTCTGAAACCTGAATGTAGATTTATCTACTGGGTGGGACAGACACCTAGATAATGGAGTTCCATTCAAAAGGTGTGGTACAGAAAGTCTAGTGACAAGTGACAAGTGGGCATCCAGGCAAAAACTGCCATCAAAGACATCTAACATGAGATGGTGGGTTACCCCAAAGGTTGGCTGGGGCATGATGACAAGAGACCAACCTGAGGGCAGGCAATGATCTCCTTCCAGCAGGAGATCTGGAAGGGTAGTAGACTCAGGGAGGCACTTGTAAGGAGGCCTAGCAGAGCCTGAGCCATTTGTCTAGGGTTTGTCATACATGGTGGGATTGACAACAGCAAGCAGACCTCTGAGCATTGCAGGCCTGGTTCCTGGGGAAATAACCCAGGTCCAGCCTCTTACAGGCAGAAAGGAACAGAACATGAGAAGAGAAAGTTCCCCAGGAGGAAATCAATAAAAGAGCTCAGTTATAGGAGCAAGGGAAGTGTCTCATTCTTAAAACAGGCCATCCGTGGGCAAAGCAGGACAAGCCTGGGCTGTTGACCTAGTTCCTCCTTATGTAACTCAAAAAGGAACAAGTCTGGTTCTAGAAACTGGAGAAGGGATTAGCTTCCAAATATGCGTTCAGTAGCTGTGGGTCATTCCAAGAAGAGGCAGTGTTCTTAATGGTTATGATTGCAGACTACTATTAGATCTGCCCTGGCCCCTAGAATACCAGATAATCTCCTTAGGAGGTGGGACACCTTGGGAAAGTAACTTACCCTCTCTTTGCCTCAGTTTTCTCATCCGTAGAGTGGGGGAAAATAGTATTAATGTCATGAGGCTGTTTTGTGGATTAAATGAATCCTTATTCATAAAAGAATTAGAATAGGGCCTAGCATATAGTTTTGTTATGAATGAATGAATAAGCAAGATAATTTCTCTCCAGACTTACATATTTTCAACCAAAAGACTTTCTTAAAATCCTTCTGTTTACCCAAATCAACTGCATGACAAGTAATAGAATCATTAGTTTTTTTAGGGCAACTGATCCATTTTTCATTCACTAAGCTTAGACCACCTGAGCTTGGTCCCAAATTAACCCAATACAATAAAGACTGAGTGTGGGGGGCTGCTCCACCTGTGCTTCACATCTTGGGAAGTATACCAACATTGTTTTCATCCCTTTTCCTTGAAATGTCAGCCTCATCTTCATTCTCCTTCTTCTCGTCCCAATATCCCAGGAGGTAACACAGCATCACGGTGAAGAGGACAGGCTATAGAATTAGCCATAACTGGATTTCAACGTAAATTCTTTGCTTTTTTTCAGCTTGGCAAAGCTGCCTATCCTTTCTAAGCTTTAATTTTACCATTTTAAGTGAGGATAATAATACCCATATCATAGACTTGTCATGAAGATAAGATCAGATTTTGCATGCAAAGGGCTTAGCGCCGTGCCTACACACAGCCGATGTTTAATACATTTTTAGCCTAAAACCATGGATCATAATCCAGTTCTGTCTATCTTTTCAAATGTCTCCTAACTCTGTCCCCTCTGGCCCATCCTTCCACACTACCCTAAATCTCTGTCAGGAGTATTTGTGTTTATCTCCCTGCTGGACTGAAAGCTCCTCGTGTAGAAACAGGTTCAGTTTATTGTCACTTCTCATCCTACCTTATCTTGGATGCACATAACAGACATTCAGCAAATGTTTGTTGAATAGGCTCTACAGAACTTTATTTTCTCCTTATTCTTGGTGTAATATGTAGAAGACAAAAGGCAAAACCCCTCCAGATTCTCAAGTGTTGTGATCATGCCTAATGGGCATTTGAGTCAAGTCAAGACATCCATGTGAGGACCCCAAGACTATGATCAAGGGTCTGAAAACCCTTCCCATGGGAAAGTCTGACTAGCAATTCTGTTTGGAGGCTGCATGACATGCTCCTTAGATGATAGATGGCAATATTTATCTGCAAGGAATAGAAGAGGTTAAGGGGTTGAGAACTGGAGAACAAAAATGAAGCCACAAGAGGAAACTCCTAGCTTCACATTTATTAGTGTATGTATTTGTGTCATTACTTCTC
The DNA here is from genome assembly GCF_011800145.1 of Mirounga leonina. Lineage (NCBI taxonomy): Eukaryota > Metazoa > Chordata > Mammalia > Carnivora > Phocidae > Mirounga > Mirounga leonina. The sequence goes on from NW_023270268.1 coordinate 77,242,577, forward strand.
AGAAATATGTATTTTTAAACACTGCAGCAATTAAGTCTGACAGTTTAATTGACAACCATTGAAAAGCACCATACCGTGGCTCAGTTAAGTCTTATTGATCTTGTTATTTGCTCCCTTTTTCTCCAGTGTTGCCAGTAATTTGCCAGCTTCATTATTGACCGTGTAAACTGCTCAAACTTCTATGAGAGACATTCAGGGAGGGAAAGATACGACATTGTGGTCCAAACTGACATGGTTCAAAAAAGACAACAGTTCTTAATTGATAACCAGGAATAGTGCAGTCCATAAAACAAGCCATCACTGTTTATGAAGCAAGGCTTGACCCAGAAATGGTGGTGTTCAAAAGAGGGAATTGCTATATCTTTGATTGTTCTAAGCGAACCCATCTACTTAATTGAATTCATTGGTCCATCCAGTTTGTTGAGAGCACTAGAAATCAAGAAGACATCTCACCTACGTGGCCTTATTCGTGAAAACATAAATGTTCTGCTCAAAATTAATGTACTTTTCAGGGCACCTGGGTGGCTCAGTCAGTTAAGCAGCCTACTCTTGGTTTCAGCTCAGGTCATGATCTCATAGTCGGGAGATCGAGCCTCACACTGGGCTCTGCTTTGGGCATGGAGCCTGCTCTCTCCCCCTCTCTCTCTGTCACCACCCCCATGCATGTGCACACCTTCTCTCTCTCTCTCTCAAATAAATAAATAAAATTGTCAAAATTAATGTACTTTTCAGCTTTTCTGGTGCTTGAAATCCCACCATTACTTTAGGGCTTACTCTTGGTGCTGTATGTACTATGGGTTTGCACAAATGTCTGATGAACATGTATCCTTCATGATAACATCATGTAATGTATTTTCACTGCCCTAAAAATCCTCTGTACTCCACCTGTTCATCTGTCTCCTCCCCAACCCCTGGCAACCACTCATCTCGTTAAATGTCTCCATAGTTTTGTCTTTTCCAAAATATCATATAGTTGAAATAATACAGTATGTAGTCTTTTCAGATTGGCTTCTTTACTCTTCATAGCTTTTTACCCACACTTTTTCTACTCTCCTCAAAACCTCACTGCTTATGTCCAAAATTAATCCTTCTCCCATGTCCTTGATCCGTCCTTCCAATAATTATTGTTCTCTCATTTCTTTCAGAAGGTCACAGAGGTCAAAAACTGTCTTATGTATCTTTTGTCCTACCTCTTTTATCATCGTGCCCCAATGCAGCCTACATTCTAGACATACAAAAACGCTTGGCTCCCCAAATACAGCTCATATTGTTTTACATGATGTCATCTTTTTCTAAAAATGCCCATTCCCCACCTTCCCAACCTGGGAAACTCTTTCCTATCTTTCAAGAAGCAGATCAAATAACTTCCCCTTTATGAAGTCTACTCTGATATTCCCAAGTGGACAAAGCTCCCTTCTCTGTGCTCCCGCAGCACCCCAAGTATCATTGTGTCGTATCTTATTGCATTATTATTATCTCTTTGCAGACTTGTCAGCTCCCTAGACTTTCAGCCTTTGTAAGGGCAAGACCATGTCTGATGGTTTTCTTTCTTTTTAACACTAGGAAAATGCCTCACACAAGCAGTTTGTTAAGTAAGGAAAGCAGGCAATTGAATCTATTCCTTGGAGAGATGGCTCAAGCATCTTAAGCATTAACAGCTTAGGACTCAGAGTAAATGGAATGGCAGTAGAGACAAAGGAGTCAATCCTGGCATGGGACAGTAAGCTTAGCTCTATTCTGTAATAACAAACTGTAAGCTTAACCTGGCTGAGTGTTCTGTAAACTTAACCTGATGGTCAGTCAGATGTGGTCCACAAGAGACACAAGAGAAACACAGGAAAACAAAGTTACACTTACAGGTCCTAGAGAGACAGAGTTACCATAAACCATGAAAGGCCACACAAGAGGAGTACTAAGAGAGCCAGCTCAATCAGGCAGGTAGGGAGCCAAGAGAGAGTGAGGTCCCTTGGGAAAGTGTCTTCATTGGTATCAAGGTGGAGTACTCAAGAAAAGGTGCAAAGGGGTTTCAATGGTGCATTTGAATGTTCCTAGGTCAGAGCTGGGGAGGGCAAGAAGGAGAATTTGTGGAAGGGGCCAACCTTATTACACTGATATACCTGGTCACCTGGATAGAGTGCTCACAGCCTGTTTGCAGGGATGCTGAGGCAGCAGAAAAGAAAGGGGGGGCGGAGTATGAAGCTTTAGAAATTTACAATACACTGTATCTTAGCTATGTCCTAAATGGCCTCAGTAAGCGGAACTATGATGAATAGACGAAAGTCACAAGCAGAGAGATGACCATTTAAGATAAAGAAGGCCTTTCTAACCATCAGAGATGTACAAAATGGAGGAGGTTACCTTGAAAGGCAGTGAGCCTCATTGTTGACAGTATTTAACCAGAGGCCAGGTGGTCACCTGTGGGAAAGTTGCTACACAGATTCATGCAGCATATAAGATTCACGTAGTACTGTATGTAATATTCATCAGTGCAGAGGAAGCCAAGGCCCAGCTTGTACAGAGCAATCACATATAAGGTGAACAAGCAAAGGTCAAGCTAAATGGATTTCATATGATCATCCTTTCCAAAGGCTTTTCTTTATGTTTCCAGTCCAACAAGATATCCTGGATGTAAAAATATTTCTGGAGTCAGATAAGTTTGATGGAAACTACTTCATCTAGTATTACCCCTACTGCTGATACAAAGCCATTTGCACAAAGACTCTTAGAATTCCTAAAATAAAGGGAATCATGGCACTTGGCTTATCTCAGCATTTCCCAAAAGTTTTGCTCACAAAACTTTTTATTGTGTAATATGTCTGTGAATATTTCATGGAAGAATTCTAATTCTGCTTTCACTTGGGTGAAGGCGTCTCCCTCTGAAGAAAGGCAAATGCAGAATTTTCTTCTTTGCTAATTTCAAATCACAACAGGTCTAAGATATATAGGAAAGCTGTAGGTATAGTGAGGGATTCTTACCCCCAGGGGAAGAAAGGCATTTACCAAACTCATATGTCTTTTTTTTGTTTAATAATGATCCAACCCTATAAGAAAGATGTTAATAGTCTTCTTTTTACCTATGGAGAACCAGATGCAGTTGGTAAAAAAATGATGCAGGATCTTCCCATTTCTCGATTCAGCTAGCCTTGAGCTGAGAGCCCAAAAATGGAAGAATTCAAATAAAGACTGTCAAGACTACTCCCAGCTTAACAGTCAATGATTCATAATTTCATAATTTGAGAATTGACAGTCTCCAGAAGCATAAATGTCACCTTGATAATAACTATTGGAACCCATTAAATCCAGAAATTTACTTTTTCATAGTTGCCACAAGAATGAGGATGCAGGCAAATATGATCATTACTCAATGGCAATATGAAAATCAATAACCCATTACCTCTGTCAGCTGTATCCCCAGACTGGGCCACCTTCTGAAGGAGAAGCTGATGAGTTACCTTGTGAGTGTGAGTCAGAACCTATGTAAGTAGGCTGGAAGTAAATGATTTAGATACTCCCATAGTAACTAGGCCAGACCGCAAATGATGATAAATTCTGGATCCTTTCACCTTCAACAATACCTTTTATTGTTCTCACAGGGGCTCATATTTTGTTGCCAAACTATTCATTAAGTAAAAATTAGGTTTTCCCATTTGTGTTCATCAATAGCATGCAGAACTGCCAATCAGAACTTGGGATCCCCATCTGTGTAGATGGTATATCTGTGTTAATTTGATGTAATTCTAGTCAAAGGCAAGGAAATTTGGTATTTCAGACACCTTTTGCATCCTCATTATAGGTAAATGCACAGCTTCTCTGAGGTTATTTAAAAATATGGAAAATAGTTTGAGATTATGGTGAGAATGGGTTGAAAAACATTTTAACCCCTTTCTTCATATATTTTGCATTGTCTCATTGGTATAATTATCTTGTATTGTTTTTGTAATTGAAAGAATTATTATTAGCAGATAATAATCAAAGAGGACAAAAGCCTGAGAATCCTATTATTGCCTTCACAGTCTTGTAAGGGTCCAAAAACATGTAGAAAACTAGCCTAGATATATCTCCATGGACCCTTCTGACTCAAAAATGCCAAGGAAAAAATCCTATGGCTTTATGTTTTGTTTTGTTTTCAGGGAGAAATAATTACCCGCCTTCCAGTATGATCTCCATTAGCTATTGTAACAATTCTGCAGGGCTCTTTAATACTCCTGGTAATGAGGCATCCTTGCATTAGGTTCATTCAGTGTCTTGCTGGGAAGGCAGAGTGGTGTAAAAAATATTAATAAAATAAAAAGCCTTCTTGTTTCCACAACACAAATCATAGCCAGAAGCACAAAAGGGGGGGAAAAAATCCCTAAAACTCCACATCCTGCTATGAAAGCATTTAAATAATTAGTTTCCTGAAGATTGGCCACCAGGCTTGTAAACAGCTACAAAGGTCTTAATATTTATTTTACAACATATCCCCAAATTCAATGCAAACAGCCTACAGGTTGGTCATTAGTTGGGTATCATTTATATGTTTATTTTCTTTGCTTGAAGGAGCAGGTACTGGGGAAAAGAAAAACAGAAAGTCTAACTTTACCACTATTCTTCCACTAAGTTCTCCTTAATGTTCTGTACAAGGAGAGGAAAAATCTCTGGGAGTGGGTGTCTCTCCACCAGCCTCTTCCTTGCAAAACTCTTGTTTAAGATGCTACTTTTCACTGCTTCTTTTAATGACTGTATTATATTGATTTTATTAGTTTGGCTTCATTCTAACTTCCACTAATGGATAAGTTAACACATGACTCACATTTATAGTTATTTATTTTGATGTTTGGGGATTCAGGAATGCTTTTTAAAAATTCCATCTATGTAAGTGTTTGGACTACTTTGCATTGAAGGCCGTATTTTATTACCCATAAGAGAAAGCTCTGCACTGAGGAGACCAGTAATATTGGTAAATTGATAGTACTTTTGCCGTCCTACAAGTCTAGAGGACACTGAGTGGATGCGTTGTATCCTCTGCTTAAATTCTTCCCAGGTAGAAGGTGGGGTGCCTGAGAGGCTGCATTTGGGCACTTGGGCCACAGTTTGTTTTAGCCAGAGCAGTATGATAGAAAAAATAATTTCCTAAAGATATGGTATTAAGAATAAATGAGGGCGCCTGGGTGGCTCAGTCGTTAAGCGTCTGCCTTCGGCTCAGGTCATGATCCCAGGGTCCTGGGATCGAGCCCTGCATCGGCTCCCTGCTCTGCGGGAAGCCTGCTTCTCCCTCTCCCACTCCCCCTGCTTGTGTTCCTGCTCTCGCTGTCTCTGTCAAATAAATAAATAAAGTCTTTAAAAAAAATAAAAATAAAAATAAATGAAAACATATATTCATTAAGCACAAAGGTAGGAAAACTGGAAATTCAGTTTGAACTTTTTAAAGCACATATTATGTGCCAAACTCAGTGCTAGGGTATAGGGATAAACAAATAAGTACTCAGCCACATAAATTCAGAATTTAGCACATAGTACATATATGTAAATAATGGCTGATATAGGAATAGAGGTAATCTTGAAGAAATGAGTTCCAGTTTTGCATAAGATGAAGTAAGCACACATCACCCTGTCTTTCCCATTGAACATAACTGACGATACTAGACAGTATGCAGGCAACATCTACTGGTGGACTCTGAGAAGTTAATACTAGCAGGCAGTTTGGGAAGCTGCATTACTACTGATCTGACAGTGCCTTTATAGATCCAAAGCCAGAAGTGCATGCCAGGTGAAAGGAGAAAGAGCTCTTAGTGAAACCCTTTCTTTTTGGCCCAAGGAGCAGGAGACTGGGCCCCTCAAGGACAGAGGGAGTTTGTAAATTCCCTTTCGTGGCAGTGGCGGTGGTGGCGGTGCTGGTTTCGTTGTTTTTCTTCCTCTCTTTCCCCAGCCCAAAAGCAAACCCATGGTGGCCACAGTGGCAGTGATAAGGTGCCAGGAACAGAAGTGACGGCAATGCCAATAGCACAGAGGCCTAAAGCCCTGAGCCAAGAGCACGGGAGGAATCCTCTTTGCTTTTCTTTCCCCTCCCAGTCCTCTCACCACTTGACCGGGGAGTACATAGCAAGGTAAGTAATTCATGTCTCGCTAACCAGAAGACAAGGAGTAGGGATTCGCAGAGCTAGGAACCTCCCGGGAGATTGTACAGCAGAGGAAGTTGGGGGAAAATAATCCTATAAAGGTGAGTCTCAACTCCTAGGCTGACCCTTACCCTTCACATGCATACAGACTTTGCGAACTGAGGGACCGAAGAGAGCACTGCTCAGACCCCCTACTGGGCACCAGGAGGCACAAGGGAGAAATACAAACAGCACTGCCGTGGTTTAACAACTGAATGGATATTTGAACCGCAGATCCCAGAACACCAGCTGAAACATCTGGCATGAACCCAACTCAATCAATTGCCTGTTTAAAAAAAAAAAAAAAATCAGCATTCAACAGTTTCCAGAGGACTTAAGACCAAGAGTCTCACAGCACGATACTCAATATCTCCAGGACACAATCCAGAATTCCTTAACATATGAAGGACCAGGAAAATTTCAATGACTTGTAAGGAAAAAGACATTCAACAGATATTAACTTGAATGTTGGAATTTTATCAGACTTTAAAGAGGTTATTTTAACCATGCCCCAAGTAGTGAGGGCCATCACTCTTGAAATAAATGGAAAGACAAAAAACAAAAACAAAAACAAAAAAAACCTGAAGCAGAGAAATAAAAGATATTAAAAAGAACCAAATGGAAATTTGAGAACTAAAAAATACAATAACCAAAATATAAAAATATACTGGATGCATTCAATAGCAGAATAGATATGACAGAGGAAAAAGTTCATTGAACTTTAAGACAGATCAATAGAAATTGTCCAATCTGAACAACAAAGGAAAAAAGACAGAAAAATAATAAACAGAGCCTCTGGGACCTCTGGGACCTCTGGGACAATACCAAAAAATTTAATAATCATATTGTCAGGGTCCCAAAAGGAGAGAAGAGTGATGCAGACAAAATTTTTGAAGAAATAATGATTGGAAATTTTACAATATTGACAAAAAAAATACACATTCAGTGAGGACCAAGTAGCATACTAGAGCCCAACTAGATAAACTCAAAGATATTCCATGCCCAGATATATCATAATAAAGTTGCTGAAAGCAGCCAGAGGAAGAGACAACACACTACAAATAGAGGACTAATGATTTGAATGACAGCAAATTTCTCATCAGAAACAATGGAGGACAGAATGCAGTGAAATGATATTTTCTAAATCCCGAAAGAAATTTACTGTGAACCTACTTTTTTCATACCATAGTATGAACAATTTCCCAATCATTCAATACTATTTAAATACTATAATTTGTAATAAAAAATGTTTGTTTTTAATACTTTATTATTTAATCATTTTCTTATTATGACCATTTGTGTTGTTTCCAAATTTTGCTCATAAATAGTGCTGAGATAAACATCATTGTACATAAATTATTATGCATCCCTCTATTTCTAGTCCCATTACAAATTCCTAGTAATATAGCCATTGGATCAAAGGCTACAGTTAACCTTTAAGTACTTGATATGTATTGTCAAATAGCCCTCCAGAAAGGATTTTATTAAATTATCACCAGCACTATATGAGACTGTATTAGCAGTTTTCAAAATCTTTATTGATATAAAAACTAAAATTGGCATGCTATGGTTTCATTTGGAGTTTTAAAATTATGTGTAATATTAAATATTTTTCAAATGTTTTTCAGCAATTTAAACTTCTTTTCTTATGGATTAATTCATGACATTTGCCTTTTATTGATAAATTTTCTTACTGACTTTATGAACTCATACTCTGAATCAATAGTGTGAATAAAAGCCAAAACAACCACCCCAACAATTCCCTATTGTACACTGTTTTAACTAGCTTAATTTTTCCTTTCTACTTACCACTCTTTCTCTGTGATATATACACTTCTAAAGATTATATCAGCCACCACCAATTGCCCAAATCCACCTCTGCTGTCTTGCTCCCCTGTCCCACTTGCTTATGCCATGTGCTTAAAAATCATTCCCCAGCTCCATTGCTTTTTAAATTTCTGTCTGTAAATTCATACAGAAAAATACTTACTCTGTGTGTGTGTGATGTGAGAGGCTCTGTCCAGTTCATAAATACATTAAATGATGCTTACAAGGTAGTATTAGCAAAATCCAATGGTGATGGTACATTATGTCTTCCCTTTTTTTTTTTTTAAAGATTTTATTTACTTATTTGACAGAGAGAGACACAGTGAGAGCAGGATCACAAGCAGGGGGAGAGGGAGAGGGAGAAGCAGGCTTCCCGCGGAGCAGGGAGCCCAACGCGGGGCTCGATCCCAGGACCCTGGGATCACGACCTGAGCCGAAGGCAGACGCTTAACGACTGAGCCACCCAGGCGCCCCTTCCCATTTTTTTTTTATTCCTTTCTTTTTTGTTTCAAGTTTTTATTTAAATTCTAGTTAGTTAACATATAGTGTAATATTTGTTTCAGGAGTAGAATTTAATGATTCATCACTTACATATAACACCCTCTTCCCATTTTTTTTTAGGAAGAATTTCCCTCATGAGGATGTAACCCAGGTAAATGAGTATACAGCTAAAAGAATCCTAGAAAGATAATAGCACCTCACTTTTCAGTTTTGTGTTTGCCTTTTTCTGTGCATTACAAGGATTTTTAATGGGAAAATAGAGATGATCTCTCCAGGGGTGCTACCAGATTTTATACTAGAATTGCAGGAGTGGTTTTCTGTGGTAACTTCTCTCCCTCCCTCCCTATCGCCTCCCTTCTTCCTTCCTTCCTTCCTTCCTTCCTTCCTTCCTTCCTTCCTTCCTTCCTTCCTTCCTTCCTTCCTTCCTTCCTTCCTTCCTTCCTTCCTTCTTACAGTGGATTTTGAAGCATAAATTGGAGTTTTTCCACATTAACACAGGGAAAATCAATCCAAACAACAACATCCACATATGCAAAGGCATAGAAGCATGATGTCTAGTGTCCTTGGAAAAATATAAGCTGTTCATTATGACTGGAATGTGAGGTTCAAGGTGGACAGATCTTGGGACAGGGCTGAATGGGAACCGCTCATCTCTGAATCCCTTATCTCCTTTTATCAAATCATGCATACACCTTGGACATTTTTCCCACGGGAATCCTTCTTCAGCCTTTAGTGTGTGCACCTTGCACTATGAGATAGCCAGAGCATCTGCCCTCAGGCGCCGCCCGATGGTTACAAGTGCTGTTTCCAGCTGATTCACGACACACCTACCCATGTAGGTCCATCTTTAATCCACATCACCTTCTCCCTTGTTTCTCCAACTTCTTGCCTGCTTCAATCTTTCAAATTTAGCATCCACTTCTGATCTCTCTATCTCATGAATCTTCCACTTCATTCCTCCATAGCTGGCCCCTTTACATGTTGTAGAGCCTATATAACAGTCTACTGGGAACATGCTTCATGATTCATTTGACTGCTCCCTATGAATGGACTTCTGGGAACAAGGATAATAGCCTCTTTGGCTTGTCCTCCATACCAGCTCAGGAATTATTCTCCTACAGCAGCCTTCTGGGGTAGAATCATCACCCTAGACACTAAGTACTCCAGATTTAGGGGAATACCAGGACATAGCTTCCTAGTCATTTTCCAACTGCACAGGATATTTGCTTCCCAAATCACTTCAGTCTTCCTCTTACCTCCATTCCTACTAACCTGACTGCCAGACCTGTCATTGAATTGTCCTCTCTACCTCCATCTGCTTCCAGCCCTCTGTCTAATCTGTCCTACAGAGTTCTTTTTCTAAAACCCAACTCTCCTGATGCCACCCCTTAGTCCCTGCACTCCGAAAAGCTCCACCTAACATTAGAACACAGAGTAAACAGAGAAAGGAGTTCAAGATCCTCCACTACCTGGCCTCAGTCTACCTTTCTAGCCTTATATTCTACTATATGTACCACAAACTCGTCAGTCCATGCACTACCTGCTATTCCTCTAATACCCCAGGCACTTTTATGTCTCAATGCCTTTGCTTAAGCTGTTCTGTCTGCGGGAGGACCTTACTTGTCCCCTAAACAAGATTTTACCTGTCAAAATCTTTTTTATGAGTCAAAGCCGAGCTCAAATGATATTTTCATAAAACCTTCCCAAAATCTATTTATTCTCTCTATTGGATCTCACATGCACATATGCATTTCTTCGGGACCAGATTTTCAAAATATATCAAGTTATAACATGTACTAGCTTTTTGTGTATCTGCTTGAATTCCTCCGTAAATCTCTGACTAGCCTCAGGAACTCATCACTAGAAAATCCGCTTTATAGGAGTAAAGCTGTCTCGGCATGAATTCTACTCTATTTTATTGGCTTAAAAACTCGTTTATAAGGTTTTGGAAAACACAGAGATGAATGAGACAGTCTCACTCTGTTTTGTTCCAATTATAAGATTGGGAAGCCAGACAGGTACACACATAGTCTCAGAATTGTGATAAATGTTTCAAATATGCTCAGAGGGCTAAGGAAGCATACAGAGAAACATGCCTGGCTATCTGGAGAGGAGAAGATCTGGTCAGGGAAGGCTCCATAGGATGGAGAGTGCCTGGCGTGGCAAAGAGAAACGAGCATTGGAGGCAGAGGAAATAGGATTTGTCCATCAGAGCCCTTCTATTTGGTTACAAATGCAAATAGCAGACAAAGGGTGACTTTTACAATGAGCAATAGAATTTTCGGATGCAAGGATAAACTAGGTCACACAAATAAGCCAGAACCAAGGCATTGAGGGCCACATAGAATCTTCTAACATCTACTTCCCCTTCTCTCTCACTGCAGACTGGCTGTGTCTGTTTCCCAAACCACACAGTAAAACAGGGTCATGTAGAGCTCCTCGGCTTATGTGTTTCTGGTCGAAGGTTGTGTTAGTTATTTACTGTGATGTGACAGATTACCTCAACACTTTGTGACTTAAAACAATAAGTTGTTGTTGTTGTTATTATTATTATTACTATTATTATTATTAGTTCACAGCTCCTATGTGCCAGGAATCCTGGCATAGCTTAACTGGGTATTTCTGGCTCAAGGTCTCTAATGAGACTACAGCTCAGTTGTTGGCTAAGTACGTGGTCTCAACTGAAGATACAATTGGCTGGGGAGGGAGCACAGAATCTGTTTCAAGTTCACTCACAGGGCTCCTAGTAGGCATTGGAAAATCCAATTCCATACTCACTCATGTGATTGTCGGCAGGCTTCATTTCTTCATGGGCTGTTGGACTGAGAGTTTCATTTCCTTGCTAAGCCACACAAACCTCTTTATGGGGCTGCTCACAACATGGTAACTTCCTCCTTCAGCATGAGTGATCAGAGAGAGAAAGAACAAGAATGAGGCCCAGAGCGAGCTCTTATAGTGGAAACCACATTCTTTTTGCAACTTAACCTAGAAAGTTACATCCCATAACTTCAGCCATATTCTATCTATTAGAAGTGCCTCCCTAAATCCAGCTCACACTGAAGGTTGGGAGTTACAGAAGGACATGAATAATAGAGGTGGGATCATTAAGGCCCATCTTGGGGGCTGCCTATCCTAACTGGAATCTAAGGCTCAGGGGAAGGTTCTAATGGGCTCTTCTGATGTTAAGTGCCTATCTCTGTACCAATCAACTGTGTCCATAGGGTCAGAGCTGCATCACAAAATATACCTGCTGAAAACCTAATCCTGAGGAAAAGGAGAAGTGTTCAGGGAAAAGGTGCTGAACTGCCCATTTTAATCAGGTGGATGTACTCACTGGCCCTTGTGCATGTGCACACATGTACATAAATGCTCATAGAGAAGCACACACATAAATACACATTCACCTACCTGACCACCCTGCCTTGTATTTGTTGCACATATTAGGATTCTGAAAGCATATGTGTCTGAACAAAGTTTTAATTTTGAAAACATATTTGAAGAGACAGGTCCAGACAGAGCAGGATAGGAGAGCGGATTGGAGCCAGAGCAGAGCAGAAGCTGTGGGCTGGGAGAAGGTTGGTATTTCATGCTGATGGCTACAGATGATGCCCTGGAGCCTTTGGAGTGGCTTTCAAGGAGGAGAACAATTGAGGACTTATCAGTGATTGCGGTCTACAAGGAAGAATAGTGAGAGAGAACTGATTTGGGTAGAGTAAAATATGGCACCACAGTGCCTCGAATGGGTGGCTGGGTCAAAGGGAAGGTCTGTCTGAAACGGGTGAGACCTGCCATGTTTTTTGGTTGAGGGGGCGGAGTTGGAAGAGATTTGGCATCTGAGGGGGTAGACAATCAAGAGTGGGTGAAGCTGGGGCACCTGGGTCGCTCAGTTAGTTAAGCGTCTGCCTTCGGCTCAGGTCATGATCCCAGGGTCCTGGGACTGAGTCCTGCATCGGGCTGCCTGCTCAGCAGGGAGTCTGCTTCTCCCTCTGCCTGCCACTCCCCCTGCTTGTACTCTCTCTTTCTCTGTCAAATACATAAATAAAATCTTTAAAAAAGAAAAAAGAGTGGGTGAAGCCAAGTGGGCCAGCGTGGGCCAGGACTATATGGGAAGAGAGATAGGCACTTCTCCATCACAAGGATAAAGTAAAGGAAAAGAACAGGAAGAGAGAATGAGGAAGAGTTCTGAGAGATGTTCCTGAGGGGGAAGGTGAGGAGCCTCAGAACTGAGAGGGGCCACTCCTCAGGTTGAGAGATGAGCATTGTCCTGGGGAAGCTGAGGGAAACAGCGCAGACTCTGGAGTTTGGGGGTGGGGGGAGAATTTGCACAGCTGTTATAGGGAATCAGTGGGGCTCAGGACTATAAGACTGGTGATGTGTGGTGAGGTCTCAGCTGAGGCTGGACGATGGGACTTCTCAGTGAGTTTACCCATGTCCCTTTACCCAGACTTCTCTAACTTTCCAGAAAGCAGCATCCCTGCCCAGCCCTGTGGGATCCCAGGACACCACAAACTTTACTGCTGCTTTTCCTTAGACCCAGGGAAGCTGAAAAACATGTCAATGGTGGCCAAATGGAAAATATTATAAAGATGGGGGTCAGTGTTTCTTCCTATGGCCTTTGTTATATGCAGGGACCGAGAAGAACTGGAATTCAGTAAAGCAGAAAAATATCGCCCAGGTAGATTCAGGAAAACTATGATAACTTTGCTCTAGAGGACAACAATCAGATTACAGGATGACATTTAATTCCTCAGTTGGATGTTTCAGTTATATGCTTAAGACTAAATGAGCTTAAGCTCTAGCCTGAGCTATTCAAGCAAATGTCAAGGAACACATTTGTGGGGCTGCTCAAAAGCAGGATGCCATAATGGCCATTACTGTGGGCTGTGGAGCCGGGCTGTCTCGGTTTGAATCTTTGCTTGTGCCACCTCTTCATTGCCTGACCCTGGGGGAGTTACCACCTTTTTATATGTCATTTTCCATCTCTCAAGAAGTGACAACAGCACTACCTATGTCACGGGATTGTTGGTACAAAGCTCTTGGCACAAAGCCCGGTAAACAGCATTTGATAAATAGCGATTAGCAGTTACCATCTTTTAAAAATCGGATTGCTTAGTGAACTTCATAGGGACATTGGTTCTCAGAGTGGAGAACGTCCGAGACCACTTGGTCCTAGGGTTTCAGGCTATACTGTTTGGAGCACAAGAGTGAAAGAGACAAAGAGACGTGCTTCCGGGATGCTCTTGGGGGAAAAAGCGGCGGGAAGCAGAGCCACTGTAACCCTGGCCCATGTTGGTAGGTGTCTGCCTACATCAGGAAAGAAGTTTTCAGTGTCAACAAAAGAAAACTGAACTAACTTTACAAATAAGGAACCTGAGGTTCAGAAAGGGAAATGGCTTTCCAAAGTCAAGTGCTGAGATTTCAGTTGAGCGAGATCTACAAGCCAGGCCTCCAGCCTCTAGTCCAGGGCTGTCTCTACTACAGCTTCCCATGTGTCCGGGCTCCATCACAGGAAAGCATATGATTTTCTTTCCCATTAGAACCTAGCTTATTCACCACTTCCTCTGAAGAACCTTTCGTAAACAGCCAGGAAATTGGGTCCCCCCTCCTAGAGCTTCCCACAGTGCTCCTTCCTGCATCATGTTTTAAACATCCATTGCTCGTGATCCTACTTTCAATTTTGATTTTTGAAATTTATTTGAAATTTAAATCATATTTTAGCCATGTTGGACTCCCCGATGGCCAAACTCCATGACTGGCATATAGTACGTGCTGGGCAAACAATGGACGTGAATGCACGCTTTAAATCATAAGCTGGTGTACCAACATGATGGGTAATCAATGTTGCTCTTATTATTACAGTGAAGGAGCACCAGAATAACTATGTCCCCAATGAGCTCATTACTGAGTTGGCTAAAAACTTCTGCAAAATTTGTTTCTGTTTGAGAATAAAATGTGAGTCCAAAATGCCACGTAAGGTTTCATTCTTGTCACATAAAAACGCCTCTGGGGTAGGCGGAGGGGTGCAGGGAGAGTGGGAGGGACTGGTGAAGGACAGGCAGGATCTGCAAGAAGATTTCAAGAAGACCCACTGACCCTGCACACTAGCACGAGGCTTCCCCCTTTCTCACATATGAGCCTGTCTGAGGGTTCAAAGAACCTTCTTTCTGAAAGCACATTCCACAGCTTACTGATTAGGGGAGACCTTTAAAAGAAAGCACTAATAAAAGAAGCCCCAGGGGCAGAGGGGGCTGTACTAATTAGGAAAAGTGTCAGTCAGGAGAACGCCCACACAGACAGCTCCCAGTCTTCTCTCCAAAGCGGGATGCCAGGAGCTGCCAGGTGTTGCTGCCCCCCATGCCCTCTCCCCACACCTGGGGCCCTGTTTGGTCCAATCTGCTGCCTACACAGTCAGCCCCCCTGAGAATGTGTGTGCCAGCCCCTCCAGGGCCAGGACCTGGGGAGGTGGCACCATCAAACCACCTGGGACACCTTTCTCCTTGCAGAAAGCACTGCAGCTATGCTCATTACTGAGGCAGATGGAGAGATGGGGTACTGGGCCTTCCCACCCCCAACCCCTCAGCCTTCCTCCGTTCCTTTTCTGTCCTTTATCTCGTAACGTTCCAAACTAATCAACTCTCCCATCTATATCACTTAGTGTTTTCCAAAGGAAAAAAATATATACATTTACACACATATATATTCTCTAGAAAATAGACTGATATTATATGTATTTATGATCATATATATGATTTATTTCAAGGAGATGGCTAATGCAATCGTGGGGACCAGCAAGTCTAAAATTTATCGGGTGGGCCAGCAGGCTGGAAATTCAAGCTGCAATCTTGAGACAGAATTTCTTCTTCTACAGGAAACTTTTGTTTTTGCTTCTAAAGACTTTCAGCTGACTGGGTGAGGCTCACCCACGTTATTAAGAGTAATCTTCTCTACTAAATATCAACTGATTGTCGATGTTAGCCCCGTGTACATATTACCTTCACAGCAACATCTAGTTTAGTGTTTGATGAATAACTGAGTATGATAGCCTGCCCGAGTTGGCACACGAAACTAACCACCCCACCATCTTTACCTGTTTGGACCTTCCAGTATTTCTCTCAGCTAAGCAATAAAGTTAGCATGATGTCTATTCTACAGATTCAAAAACTGAGGCTTCTCTAAGTTGTACCTTACTGCCTTTCACTCAGCCAGGAAATGTCATTGCTGGACGTTAAAATTAAAATGCAACTTTCAGGTGATCAGTCTTCTATTTTATTTATTTATTTATGCATTTATTTATTTATTTATTTTAGAGAGAGAGAGAGAACCAGGAGGAGGGCCAGAGCAAGAGGGAGAGAGAGAATCTTAAGCAAGCTCCATGCCCAGCACAGAACCTGACGCAAGGCTGGATCTCACAGCCCTGAGATCATGACCTGAGCCAAAATCAGGAGTTGGACACTTAACTGAATGAGCCACCCAAGCACCCCCATTGGTCTTCAATTTTTAATATGAGATCATACTGCCTTTCTCACACAACATTCATTCACTCATTCCATAAACACGTATTCAGTCCCCACTGTGTGCCATGTGCTGGCTGGAATAGGACAGACGTGCAGTCCTGACATCACGAAGCTGACTCTCTGCTGGGCACAAGTGCTCACAAGGTTGACAAGGCTTCCCTGAAATGACCGACGACCTCTGGAAGAAACAGGATTGTCATCCATAACAAAGAAGCATGAGACTGAGAAGGCAGTTCAGAAAATGCAGCAATTTTTTTCAGAGACGGAGACAAGCTAAGTAAACCACAGTGTCAACTTACTCTAGAAGAGTCTGAGCCCCACATCTCTGATGGAAGGGGGCTGAGTCAGGAGCCAGAAAAGAGTGTCTTGATTTTTCCTTTGGCATGGGAGAGGCTATAGGGGTGGGAGGTGGGTGGCAAGGAGCCTGAGGCAGAAGTGGACTGGGCCCCACACCACCCCCCAGGCTGGCTGGCCTGGCAGGCCTCCCCTGGCTCCTACCCCTGGGCTCCATGCGCCAACCATGTGCCAAATCTCATGACGGGGAATGAATGAAGGCTCACTTCTCTGGCTGATGAAGACATCTTATTTACTTCATGGAATCACTCAAGTACTTATTTGGTTTCCCGAAAACATAGAATGCAAATCTTAATCCTATATCCAGGCATCCCTTCCCTCTCACCATTACCAAATCGAAAATGAACCCTCCCTCCTCAAAATAATAGTTGTATAACATTTTACGATTTGCAAAATACCTTCAAATATATTATCCCGTTCAATCCCTGAGGGGGGAAAATGCAACATAAACACTATGAAATTCCCATTTCACAAAAGAAACTGAGGCCCAGAGAGATTAAATGACTTGCCCCAGGTCTTGAGGCCAGTATTTGTTGAGGGCATTAGATCTCCCATAGTTCACCGGGTTCTTACTGCCCAGTCCCCCAAACCAAACATCATCAGTCTACTAGCTTGTTCCCCAGCGCTGCCATAACAAAGCCCTACAAACTGGACAACTTCAACTACAGAAATGTATTGTCTCGTGGTTCTGGAGACTAGAAGGCTAAGGTCAAGTGTTGACAGGGTTACTTCCTTCTGGAAGCTATGAGGAAGAGTCCGTTCCAGGCCTCTCCTGAAGCTTCTCATGCTTGCTGGTCATCTCGGGCGTTCTTTGGCACGTTGCTCTGATCTTGACTTCTATGATGTTCTCCCTGTGTGCATGTCTGTGTCCAAATTTCCCCTTTTCATAAAAACACCAGTTACATTGGATTAGGGGCTCACCCTACTCCAGTATGACCCCATCTTAATTCATTATATCTGCAACAACCCTGTTTCTAAGTAAGGTCTCGTTCTGAGGCCAGGACTTCAACATAGGAATTTGATGGGTGACACAATTCAATCCATAACAACTAGTGTCCCTTCAATCCATCATCTTACCAACTTAAGAAATGGGGGAAGCTGAGATTATTATTCTCATTTCATGGAAGAGTGTTGGAATCATCAAAGTAAGGTGAGCGACGAGTAACAAATGTGTGCCTGATCTCACACTGTCCCCTCACTGAGCATTACAAGCTGGGCCTTCAAGCTGCATTAGGGCCTTCAAGCTGCATTAGGGACCCCACTGCTATCCAAGGTGGAGGTTTAGTGAGGATAGAACAACAGACCGCAAGCTTCCTGAGAAACTACTGGCTGACAGGAAATAATTGAATTCATGAAATTCTCAGACTGTGAAGCACCATTAGAAGGGATTTTAACCTGCAAAGGGAAGAAAAATATTGCTGGGTCTGTGTGTTGTCGGCCTCCAAATACTGAGGAAATGGCAGCAATAGAGGTCGTAGGAGGTTAACTAGATAATGGAAAGGTTAGCTGTGCTCCTTGGGCACATTAACATTCCTATGTTGCCATAACTACATAGAATTATCAGCAAAGTTTTTATAATCCAAAATAGGATTACAATATTTGAATGAGATTATCTCAGACCAGAAAGCTTTCCAAAATTACCTAGACTTTTCTAAAGGGAACAGAGAATCTTCAGCTTCATTACAAACACACAAATTATGGCATGCCTGGTAGAGAACTGGTTTGAGTCATGACTTAAGAGTAGGCCTTTCAGATGAGTTCGAGCATAAAGCAGTGTCCAGCCACCCACAGTGCAGCAGGGAAGCCTAGGGTTGCAGGTGGGAAGTATGAATCCCCACCCTGCCTTGCTCTGTCACTGTCTGGTTAGCTGGGAGGCAACATGGGATCCGTTGGGCCTTTTAGATCAGACAGACTTGGGTTTGTGTTGTATGTGTTACTCACTAGCTAGGTCACCTTGGGCCAAAATTTAAGCTTTTTGAGTCGTGGTTTCTTCATTTGTAAAATGGGTATAAAAACACCTACCTCAAAAGTTGTTAGGATGAAGTGAGATCATGCTTATAAAATGCCTGTCATGTAAGTGCTCTCCATGTGAGTTCATCTGTTTTTCCTCTTTTTCTCTCCCCCTTACCCACCTAGTTTTTGTGATGATAATGGAGGAAAATAGAAATGACTAGCTCTTGGAGACACCTTAAAAGAGAAACATTTTTTTAAGTAAAACAAATGACACCCTCTTCCTGAAACTCTTTTGTTGTTGTTGACTTGCCGAAATTTTTGTGGCTGTTGCATAATTTCAGTAGATGTGGGGTTGGACCAGGCCCCCGGTTGGGGTTGATGGGGTTGCCAAACTGATGTTGGCAAGTGCGAGAAAATGGCATTTCCAGAAAGGGTTTCTAGCAGGTATGTCCTGGTAATCTGACAAAAGATGCTCATAGTAACCATCTGGATCACCATCCCCACACTGACATGCATTGTTTAGGCCACAAAGATTCTGGTAGGGCTTTTTCTCCTTGACCCCGCTTCAGTCCTGCCTGTGCCTTGGGGAGTTATTACCAGTCTGGAGTGTCACGAATACACTGAGTCACAAAACAGCTAATGAATATTGGAGACAGGACCTGGGCTTTTGGCCTCCTAGTCCACCACACCACATTGCCCTCTGGCCTGAATTACCAGTCCAAATTCCATCCCAGAACTTTGTGCCAGAGGTGGAGCTAATCCCCAAGTCTAGTTAGTGCCCATATCTGTGAACCTGGGTACCCCGGGAGGAGGGGAACTTAACCTGGATTCTCACTTAACCAGCAGCCAGGTTTTTGTTTTTGTTTTTGTTTTTTATTTGACAGACAGTGAGAGAGTGAACACAAGCAGGGGGAGTGGGAGAGAGAGAAGCAGGCTCCCCACTGAGCAGGGAGCCCCACGTGGCGCTCGATCCCAGGACCCTGGGATCATGATCTGAGCTGAAGGCAGACGCCTAACGACTGAGCCACCCAGATGCCCCAACCAACAGCCAGTTTTACCTTTTTTTCCTTTACCAAAAAACAAACAAACCAAATTTTTATCACTGTACTGAATATAGCTATTTTTAAAAAATAATACTGAATGGATAAAGAACATAATTTTATTTAGTCATACATTCACTGAGGCCTATCACGTGTCAGGTCGATTCTGTGGGAACAGAACACTGGTCAGATACAGGACTGCTTCCAAGGAGCCATGGTCTAGCAGGGAGGAAAAGACACACCTGGGGATGGCGGGAAGCAGGGGTGTCCTAAAGGTTGGCACCAGCCAGCCTCATCCAGAACCTGAGGGGCACTGGCATGAGCTGACCTCTTTTTGATCTTCCTCAGCTGAAAGGTTCCTTCTGTAGACAAAGGTATCTTACCCAAGTGTCTGGAGTTGCACTGTCCACTAGAATCTTCAGCAATGTTAGGACTGTTCTTTCTTGTTTTTTAAGATTTTATTTATTTACTAAAGAGAGAGAGAAGGCAAGGGGAGGAGCAGAGGGACAAGCGCACTCTGCCCTGAGTGTGGAGCCCAACGCAGGGCTCGATGCCGGGATCATGACCTGAGCTGAAACCAAGAGTCAGACGCTTAACTGACTGAGCGCCCCAGGTGCCCCCAAAATTGTTCTATGTAGGTACTGTCCAGTACAATAGCCACTAGCTATGTGTGGCTACTGAGCACTTGAGAAGTGGCTAGTGCAACTAACGAAATAAAATTTTAATTTAATTTTAAGTTCAATAGTCACTAGTGGCTACTATATTGGACAATGCAGTTCTATAGACAGAGTGGACAGCTCTTTATGACCATGTCATTTTTGGGAGGTAGCTGGAAGTGGTTATGGGAAAAAGCTCTCCCACTGCCCCTCCAGGACATCTGTCATCACTTGGTTCTCCTGGAGTATGTGCCAGGAGGCTGAGCTATGCAGGCCTGGGTCCCCTGAAGTGTTGCTAAGCCAGGCCCTCCCCACACCTACGTGTGTCTACCACCAGCGATGCTACTTTCTCCACTGACTGATAAAATTAAGAGAGTCTGGCAAGGCACAGCTTTGGAAAGATGCCAACCCTCCGTGAAAGAGAGGCAGTGAATTGTCCAAAAAGCTCCAGGCCTAGCTATCAGGGACATGTGATGCCCTGGAAATGTGGGCAGGGGACAGGAGGAGACTGGTGATCCAGTCCCAGCCTGCTCTGAACTTACTCTGTGACCCTGAGTAGCTGTTCCCTCTCATTGGGCCTCAGTTTACTTTTCTGTAAACAGTGGTGGTGGTGGGGTGGGGGTTCATTTCCTAATTTGTCAGCCAGCTCAAAGCTTCTGAGGATACTTATTTCCAGAGACAGCAATTTAGATAGTGAAGGAGCATCCGGGGATTTATTTTCCAATGTGAAGTACAAGGCAAAACCAATTTAGCAGTAAATTAAAGAAGAGTTGAAAGTACATGGTGTTGCTGGTAAGCAAGTGCTACCAGTGAACTTAGTAAGGTGAACTTCAAAACAGTAAGAAGAAAGGCCCTGAAGATTACAGAGGAGGAGGGGGAAACTGACATGGAAACAAGAGGAAAAAGCAGAGTGTAAAGATCGTGGGAGCCACGAAGGGTCGGATAAACAAGGGATTGCCCAAATGCAAGGCAGTGAAGCGTGAAGAAGGCAAGCAATCAGACCTCCATGAACTGGAGAGAGCAATTCGATCCAGGGTGATGAACAGCACATTTTGCCCTTGATGCAGAAAATCCGGATTTCTTCAGTCAGTATCTAAAAGCACAGAGGAGAAAAATGCTTGTGGGAACAGCTTCGTGTCTCTCAGTCAGTCAGCAAATATTTATTGAGCTCTCTACAACAGTGGCTCTCAATCCTAGCTGAAAATCAGAATCATCCAGGGAGCCTACAAAATACAGACCAAAAAACCTGACGTCCAGGCCCTGATTTCCGGAAACCCTCCTTTAATTGGTGTGGACCGTGCTCTGTGCTGGTGGGTAGTTAAAGCTCCCCTCGTGGGGCGCCTGGGTGGCTCAGATGGTTAAGCGTCTGCCTTCGGCTCAGGTCATGATCCCAGGGTCCTGGGATCGAGCCCCGCATCGGGCTCCCTGCTTGGCGGAGAGCCTGCTTCTCCCTCTCCCTCTACTGTTCCCCCTGCTTGTGCTCCCTCACTCTCTCTATCAAATAAATAAATAAATAAATAAATCTTTAAAAAAAAAGCTCCCCTCGTGATTCCAATTTCCGGCCACAGCCAAGAACCTCTAGTTCCTTGTCTGCCAAGTTTTGTGCTAAAGCCAGGACCTGGGATGGGAACAAGACGGACATGCGTGGCCCCTGTCCTCACCAGTGTAGGTATTTTCCAAGGTAATAAAGACCCAGTGAGGTTTCTGGGGCGAGAATGATCTCTATACTGTGCATGAAGGAAGTG
Source organism: Mirounga leonina (assembly GCF_011800145.1). Lineage (NCBI taxonomy): Eukaryota > Metazoa > Chordata > Mammalia > Carnivora > Phocidae > Mirounga > Mirounga leonina. The sequence goes on from NW_023270268.1 coordinate 77,264,304, forward strand.
ATACTCAGAGAGGTGGTTTATTCCCCAGGTCACACAACTTGGGACTCAAATGCATTAGGTCAAGTTTAAAACCCAGTGCTCCTTCCCTTACACCACATAACCTCAAACAACAGGACGTTGAGAAAGGTGACTTTCCAGTGGTCCCTTCTCTTTAATTTTCAGACACCTGAAATATTCACCAGGCTTTAACCATAACGATAGTTGTCAAATCTCTAAGTGCCTAGGAGCTGCAGGAAGTGGCTAAAGGCAAGGGACCCCTAATGTAGATTATAGTAGGGACACACCTTACTCGAAATACCTGAAAAGGGGGAAAACATTAATTTATGGATACCTAATATTTGCCAAGCAATGTGCTAGGTGCTTATTAAAGGCACAAATACGAAGAGAGTGAGTCTCAATCCTCAAGGATTATGTTGCCTGGTGGGAGGAGATAAGTGCAATATGACATGATCGTGAATGTTTTAGAGCAGGGGTCTGCAAACTTTTTCTGGAAAGGGCCAGATAACAAGTGTTTCCAACTTTACTAGCCATGTGGTCTTTGTCACAGTTTTTCAGTTCTGCCATTGTAATTCGGAAGCAGCAACAGACGGTTCTGAACACGGCAGTGTTCAAATAAAACATGATTTATGGGGGTGCCTGGGCGCTCAGTCAGTTAAGCATCTGACTCTTGATTTCAGTTCGGGTCATGATCTCAGGGTCCTGAGATCAAGCCCTGTGTCGGGCTCTGCGCCGGGTGTGGAGCCTGCTTAAGATTCTCTCTCTCCCTCTCCCTCTGCCCACTCCCCACTCCCCCTGTGTTCTCTCTCTCTCTCTCTAATAAATTTAAAAAAACATGATTTATGGACACAGAAATTTGACTTACATATGATTTTCACATGTCACAAAATCTTATTCTTCATTTGATTTGTTGTAATCATTTAAAAATGTAAAAAATCATTCTCAGCTTGCAGGCTGTACACAACAGGTGTTGGGCTGGATTTGGCTCATGGGTCATGGTTTGCCAGCCCCTATTCTAGAATTATCATGGTGGGGGGGTGCCTGGGTGGCTCAGTCATTAAGCATTAGCCTTTGGCTCAGGTCATGATCCCAGGGTCCCAGGATCGAGCCCCGCATCGGGCTCCCTGCTCCACGGGAAGCCTGCTTCTCCCTCTCCCACTCCCCCTGCTTGTGTTCCCTCTCTCGCTGTGTCTCTATCAAATAAATAAATAAAATCTTAAAAAAAAAAAAAAAGAAGTATCATGGTGGGGCATGGGGAAGGCACAGCCGTGTCAACCAGGTTTGGAAAATCAAGGGAAGCTTCTCAGAGGAGGTGGTGCTTTAACTTCCCCTAATTCACCTGGCTGTCCTTTAGCCAATAGTTGTTTTCCTACCTGGAACATAGATTCAAATCACTTATAAACTGATTCCAGTGCTAGCTTGAATTATCAACAAAATCAGACTTAAGAAAAATATTCTCAATATTTTCATGGGATGCCCTCCTTGTGTTGGAATATAGGGCTTCGAGGTTCTTTCAAGGTGAGGGAAAATGATTCCTGTTTTGATAGAAGCTAGGAGAGGATGAGACAAAATATTGACCAAGCATCTTCTATGTGCCAGAGACTGTTATGAGCATTTTTCTTAAGTTTCCTCACTTAATCCTCACAAGTCCCCTACATGGTATTATTGTCTCCATTTCACAGAAGAGGGAGCTGACCTTCTCAAAGGTGTTGACCTTCTCAAAGTCACAAAATTAGTACGAGGCAGAGCTGAAGTCTGGATCAGATTATCTGATTTTGAGGTACGTTATCCCTCATTTCCTTATAAAATGATCATATCTCTTGAACAAAGACGTTTGCTAACAGAATTGAAATAGCACAAAAATTTCTAGAAAAAGTCTAAACTAAGCAAATACCTTGGAAAACTATGTTTGAATTAAAATGCATCTGTAACATAGCTGTCGTCCTCACTTGCTCACCTGCCTGCACCAAAATTTTATCCAATTAATAGATTTAAGACAGGGGTTGGCAGGAAGAGCAATAGCTTTTAGAAAGCCAGTCTTTATGAGGGCTCTGAATATTACTGGAGCCTGAAAGATTTATACCTCTGAGCATAAATCGGGGGGGGGGGGGCAGTTTAGGAATCCAAACCTTTATATAAAAGAGTTCCATCCAGTAATGAAATTCACTCTTACCTTGCTAATACTCTCCTTGCCCTTCTTATGCAGGGAGGGGGCAAGTAATACTGCTTCCTGTTTTGAGGCCAGTTTAATTTTCATAATTTTTAGAACCAGTCTCTTAATGTTTCTTTCCCAGGAAATCAGGGCCTCTTGATACTCACTAGAAAACTCAGGGGAGAGAAATAAACCCTGAAACAGCACCGGCCTGGCCCCAGGCAGGAGCTCTGTACAGACAGGATGTCCAGTTAGCAATCCTTGTTTCCCAGCTACACATGACGCTCAGGCTGTTGTGGCTCCTCAGACTCCAGTAGGGAATATTTGTTATGATCCCCAGTCTGCATTTCCAAGTCTTCTGTCAACAGGCTACTCTTCCTCAGGGACGCAGCCCTACCCTACCTCCAGTCCCTTCAACTTCAAATGAGACGCATGACCCAGGCATCCGCCAATCACGGGTGTGTCCCCTGCACGTGGGTGAGAACACGCCCCAAGAGGTCCTATACAGAGTGACTCTTGGAAATTTTGCTGGTAATGCCAGTGTGTGTGTAGATAACTTCTTTTCCACTTGATGATTACCCGATGGTCTTATTGAGACTTTGTAGGGAAAATCTGCTTGGGAACAGATTTGAAACAAGGAAGGAAAACAGAAATGGAGAAGAAGAACCCAATATTCATGACATCAGTGAGCCTTGGATCAAGTCACTTTGATACATCTATTAGATGAGCCAAAACATTCTATTTTTTGCTTAAATTTGAATTTTTTTCCTCTCACTTAACAACCAAACGAATCCTAGCTACAATTTGAACCTCCCGTTTTCTAATCCAATCCCAGTAACAGAGTCCCTGTCTTGATCTCTGTCCCATGTTTCTGGCCTCATCACCCAGGGAGTGTCCTGATCCTTCTGCTGCTGGGACCTACTCGTTCTGGCTGGTTCCACCTTGTGCCTGCCTCCCCTGGAGACCCGACATTCACCAGTGCCTGCTCCAGACTCAGGGCTGAAAAGGCCACCTTTATTCTCTTTTAGTTTTCCATTTATTACATGAGGAAAACATATTAATAATAGAACATTGATTTAATATATGGCTGACCGGAGAGAAATATTTGTTATTTATAACCTCTCTTTACATAAGAAGTGTGGACCCAGGTAGCTAGAGGATCTTTTGTTTGCTGAGGGTAGACAAAAACCTTCATCCTCAGTATACTGGCCATAGACATATTTAAAGATGATAGTAAAGAGTGGGAAAGTATACACAAGCAGGGGATTGCTCTGCCGAAGAAGAGGCCCTGGGAGCGATGGTTCAATGGAAACAGTACAAAGCCAAGGTATGGATGGAGGAAGAGGCAGGGCTCATGGTGAGTTTCAAGGTGCACTCCTGTGCACTGTGAAATGTCAGTCTTCTCCCTGCGTCCCCCCGTGAATGTGACCATTTTCCGCATTGCTCATTATGCCAGATGAGTGAAGTTAATTTGAAAGGAGCTTGAAAAAAGAGAACAGGGGGCCGGGAGCAACCAGCAAGCATAGCAGACATTTGGGCTGAAAGGAATGGGGACACAGATTCTGTCAGGTAGAGGACTAGACAATCCCCTTTACGATAATTTCGTTTATCTCCCAGCTGAATTGAAGCTCCAGTCTTGATAGAAGTTGGAGTCTGGCAACGCCAAGCTTTGAAACTTTACATCTGCATTAGAGCCTGGAGCTTTCTGGAAGGGAATTGGTCTTTGTCCTTGTGCCTAATTTGCCTAGTGAAAATTTTTTATTGTCATTAAATATACTTCTGCCATATAATTTTTAATAGCTTCATAATATCCACTCTATAGCTGCACAAAAATTTATTTAGCCAATATTTTTGCTTGGCATTTAGACTGTTTATACAATTTATTTAAATAAACCACACTGAGATGTTGTAGATATGCTCTTGTAAATTTTCCTCAGGAGAAATTCCTAGGAGTGGAGTTCATGGGTCAGAAAAAATTAGTATTTTCAGGGATGTTTAAGATATGTTAAGGCAGGATGCCTGGGTGGCTCAGTTGGTTAAGCGTCTGCCTTCGGCTCAGGTCATGACCCCAGAGTCCTGGGATCGAGTCCTGCATCGGGCTCCCTGCTCCGCGGGGAGCCTGCTTCTCCCTCTGCCTCTGTCTCTCTCTCTGTGTCTCTCATGAATAAATAAATAAAATCTTTTTTTTTTTAAGATTTATTTATTTATTTGAGAGAGAGAATGAGATAGAGAGAGCATGAGAGGGGGAAGGGTCAGAGGGAGAAGCAGACTCCCTGCTGAGCAGGGAGCCCGATGCGGGACTCGATCCCGGGACTCCAGGATCATGACCTGAGCCGAAGGCAGTTGCTTAACCAACTGAGCCACCCAGGTGCCCTAAATAAATAAAATCTTAAAAAAAAAAAAAAAAAGATATGTTAAGGCAGTGGAAATATTATATTTTATATATATATATATTTATATATATATATATATATACATATATATAATATTTCCCTAGAAGCAAAACCTTGATAGTTGCTTACAAAGTTAACAGCGAACAGCTTGAACTCACAACCCTGAGATCAAGACCCGGGGTGAGATCAAGAGTTGGACACTTAACCGACTGAGCCACCCATAGGTCCATATTCTTGGGAAAGACTTACAGCCAGGGTGCTAGGGCCCTCATTTCTTCCACAGAAGGTCTCACCTGATTGGAATGAAAATGCAGACTCAAGTAGCTGTCTCCATAGGGAGCTTAAGAGGTGAACAAGTAATACTGGAACTCTGGAATCTTGGGACAAATTCCATAAAAGGCCTATAGCCTCTCCCTGTTCTCCAAATATTTTTGTGCAAAATCTCATTGTTTCTACTTCGCTAAAAAGAACTCAACTCCTTGAATCATATCCAAAATCCCCAAACCAACAAATGTAGAAGAGATGATGGAAAATAGAAAATCACCCTTTCTAAAGCTCCCATATATAATTGATTTAGGCAAGGATCATCAAAGGAAGCTAAAACAGGTGAAAAGTTACAAGGAACAGGATGTTCACACAGTGCCAAAATATCACCATGCAAATTACTAATTTAAATGGGAAAATATATCATTGCAATAAAAAGGTCTGATGGTCAACATGTTGCACCAGTGAGTGAACTCATCCTCACTGATAGTGGGATAACTTAGCATTAGGTTCCTCTCTATGTACTTCAGTGCAGAATTCAAACATCCCCTATGATGTATTTTTGACCCAAAAGGGTTTAATCTGAATGCAATTAAGCCCCTCCAGACCTAACTTCCCGTTTCTAGAAAATATGAGGGGCAGGAGAACAAGATAAATGATACCATGAAAAAGTAATCAGAAAAATCCTGAATGTAGGATGTGGCATAGGACAACCATTGAAACTCTTCAAAGAGTCAGTCACATTTAAAAACAATGTGGGAGAACTGCTTCAGAGTCTAAGCTGAAGGACATAACAACTGTGATGGTTAATTGTAATTGTATGTGCAACTTGACTAGGCCATGGGGTATCCTGATATTTGGTCAGACATGGTTCTGGATGTTTCTGGAGGAGCTTCACATTTGAATTAGCAGACGGAGAGATTCAGATTGCTCTTCATAATGTAGGTGGGCCTCATCCAGTCAGGTGAAGGACTGGATAGAAAAAAAGGCTGAGTAAGAGGAACTTCCTTTTACCGGACTACCTCCAGTCTGAGACATCATTTTTTTCTTGCCTTCAGACTTGAGCTGAAACTATACCTTTGGCTCTCCTGGGAAGTTTCTACTTGCCAACTGCAGATCTTGAGAATTGTCAGTCTTTAGAATCACATGAGCCCATTCTTTATAATAAATTTATGTATATATCCTATTGGTTTTGTTTCTCTGGAGAACCCTAACTAATACAACATATGAGCCTAGCTTCAGATCTGCTTGGGAAAAAAATAAAATCAAAATAGCTATATAAAAGACATCCTTGGGGCAATTAGGAACATTTGAATATCAATTCCATATTGGATGATATTGTGAATGATTATTAATTTGGGGGGAAGTGATAATGGCATCGTGGTTAAGTGAAAGATGATTTTCATTCTTAGGAGATGAATGCTGAGATATTTAAAGTAACGTGATTTCGTGTCAAAACCTACCCTGAAATGCTACAGAAAAAACATATATACAGGGACGTCTGGGTGGCTCAGTAGGTTAAGAGTCTGACTCTTGGTTTTGGTCCAAGTCATGATCTCAGGGTCCTGAGACTGAGCCCCATGTGGGGCTCCTAGCTCAGCGGGGAGTCTGCTTGAGATTCTCTCTCTCCTTCCGCCCTCCCCCCAACCCACGCACATGCTCTCTTTCTCTCTCTCAGTCTCTCAAATAAGTAAAATCTTGAAAAAGCATAAACATATATACAGAGAGAGAAAAGGAAAAGAGACAATATATAACATTAAAATTGTTATCTCAGTGAAGGGTAGTTAAGTAACATTATGTTATTCTTTTGACTTTTTTGGTATGAAAGGAATGTCCTAACCTTGCCTTCTGCAATGTATCTAATGCTGGTCACACTGCATGCACATGCCTGAGCTTCAGGGAGCTCCAGGTGCACATGGCCTTTGTCCTTCCTTCCATGAACCATGCTGACCCGGTGTCCTCCCCTGCTTCTTTGGTTTTCTTTTCTTCTTTAATTTCTTAAGAAATAAGCTTAGTGCATTGAATTTAAGACTTTCTTCTTTTGTGATATAAAAATTATTTGTAAGTTCTTTTAAAATTTATAAAAAATTATTTGCCTTCTAAGTTTTAAGGCAAAAATTTCCCTTCTAAGTTCTGTTTTAGCTGCATCTCAAAAGTTTTGACACATTTTTGTTCAGTCCATTCTAAGTATTTTCTAAGTGCAACTTTATTTGATCCATGAATTATTTATGTGTGTTCTTTCATTTTTAAATGTATGTGGGTTTTTAATTATCTTTGATAATTAATTTCTTTTTTTTTTTTTAAAGATTTTATTTATTTATTTGAGACAGAGAGAATGAGAAAGAGAGAGCACATGAGAGGGGGGAGGGTCAGAGGCAGAAGCAGGCTCCCCGCCGAGCAGGGAGCCCGATGTGGGACTCGATCCAGGGACTCCAGGATCATGACCTGAGGCGAAGGCAGTCGCTCAACCAACTGAGCCACCCAGGCGCCCTGATAATTAATTTCTAATATATGAACTGTGGTCAGGGAACATGGTCTGGTTTTTATATTTGTTGAAACCCGGTTTGTGGAGGAGTGTGTGGTCAATCTTTATAAATATTTTATGTATGCTTGAAAAGGTGGGTTTTCTCTCATCTGGAGAGGTAGGCCTCTATGTATTTGCTATGTATTTGCACGAGGTCAAGGTTGATAATTATGATATTCAGATGTTTGGTAGCTTACCAAGCTTTTGCCTATTTGATCTGTTAAATCTGAGGGAGGAAGATTAAAATCTTCCATCATAACTGTGGCTTTGCCAGGTTCTTTTTATAATTTGGATGATTTTTCTTGATATATTTTGAGGACATACTTTTAAGTTCATGGGAGGTACAGGGTCAAGATCATCAAAAATAAGAAAAGTCTGGGAAACTGTGACAGTCTAGGAGAGCCAAAGAAGATCTGAAGACTGACTGAATGCCATGGGGTATTCTGGTTGGGATCCTGGAACAGAAAGAAGACATTAGTTCAAAACTAAGGTAATCCTGGGGCGTGTGGGTGGCTCAGATGGTTAAACATCTAACTTCAGCTCGGGTCATGATCCCAGGGTCCTGGGATTGAGCCCTGCATCTGGCTCCCTGCTTAGTGGGGAGTCTGCTTTTCCCTCTCCCTCTGCCATTTCCTCTGCTTGTGCTCTCTGGCTCTCTCACTCTCTCTGTCAAATAAATAAATAAAATCTTAAAAAAAAAAAAACAACTAAGGTAATCCTTAGTTAATAACAATGTATCAGTTCATTCCTTATAACAAATGGGTCAACTAATGAAGATGTTCATAATAGGAGAAACTGGGAACAGTATGTGGGAAACCTCTGTATAGTATATGGGAACAGCATATGGGAACCCTCTGTATAGTATATGAGAACAGTATATGGGAACCCTCATAACAACTTTTCTGTAAATCTAAAACTCTGCTCAAATTAAAAATTTATTTTAAATGAAAGTTGCTCAAGTTCATGATGCCTCTCAGAAGAAATGTAAACCCAAATAAATTCCACAGATAAAGCCCCACAGACATTGATTGCAAAACCTAGAACTACAAAAACAAAAATAATTAACACTGAGAGAGAGAGGCAGGGACAGAGACTGAGAGACAGAGAATACATAAGAAACAGCAGATTAAGGACTCCCCCAAACTCAAGATAATAGGATTATCTGTTATAGAGTATAAAAATTATTTTAAATAATTAGAGATATCAAAGAAGAAATTAAAAACATGGAGAAATAATTAGAAATAGTGGTTGCACTATACATTTTGTTCACTTATAGAAAGAGTTGTGAAACCAAAAAGGCAGAAATGACTTTCTTTTTTTTTTTTTTAAGATTTTATTTATTTGCGAGAGAGAGAATGAGAGACAGAGAGCATGAGAGGGAGGAGGGTCAGAGGGAGAAGCAGACCCCCTGCTGAGCAGGGAGCCCGATGCGGGACTCGATCCCGGGACTCCGGGATCATGACCTGAGCCGAAGGCAGTCGCTTAACCAACTGAGCCACCCACGCGCCCCGAAATGACTTTCTTTTAACAGAGAAATAATCAGAATTTTCTTGCTCAGTGGTATAAACAGCTCTAATATGAGTGGTCATTATCAGACACATACAGTCTCAAATACCAGCTTTAGAAACACCTGTTAACAAAATACTTGGTAGCAAAATTCAGAGCAACCTTAATGAAAAATATGAGAGCACTCCTACTGAATGATCATACAAAAATTTGGGAAAAAGAGGTCATAGAAGATAAGGTTTTCCAACAACATATAAAACTTCTGTTTTCTCTGTTTCCCTCTTCCTCCCAAACAGGAATGGACTTTCTAAAAAAACAAAATTGCAACTGAGACATTTAATAAAGAGTTTGAGCAAAAATCACTAAAATTTGTCTGCAATCTTGAGTAAATGATTTCGCAGACTCAAAACCCTTACAAACAAAAGGGTGACCTGCATGTAATTCTATTTTGCTTTCTAGTGTACCTCAAGTTTTAATTCCACCATCTCTGGAGCCTAAAAGTATCTGCTCACTTGTAGAAAAAGCAGCTGATATCCTCACATGCACTTTTAAGCTTCTTGTCTGCAGCATGAGTCACATCAGAAGACAACAAAGACCCTTTTTAAACAAAGAAGCGAGAAAACAAAGGGACAGAAGCATCCTTTTGATGTAAAAAATTCTCCTTCGAGTTCTCTGCACGTTCAGTTGTGGTCTATGCAGCTATGACTCCATTAAATGATATTAACTGTCCCAAGCCAAGAACTATTTTATTTTTCCTCCTTTGTCTAAAACGTAACTCACTCACATGGGAGCCAGTTAGTCATCATCATTTTAAAAGGGCAAAGAAATATGCTACAGTCTGATTACATTCAAATGCTCAGGACATATCACTTAGCCAGAAGAGCATCTTGTGTTCCTATTAGAATTTTGTTACAGAGAATATTATCAATTTATCACCCTTCACCAGGTTTCTTAGGTAAGAGATGGAGGCTATTTTCATTTTCTCACAAAAATTAAAGAGGAAGAAGGATTTTGTCCAGGCAAATGAAATAGCAAACAAGAAAAGAGGAGCCAGTACCCTAAAAAGTTTTCTTCTGGGGATACCTGGGATTGAATAAGAGGATGTATCACATGTAAGAGGCAATTGTAATTCCTCACTTTCTCATTCTTTCCAGAACAAATCCTTTAGCAAGTCTAGACTATAGAACTTCCAAAATACTCACCAGTTCCAGGCTTCATTCATCTCTACTTCTTCTTCCATATTCCAAGCTTACTATCATCTTATCCTGGACCATGAGAAAGACCTCCTAAGCACCACCCTTGCCTCTCCTGCCTCCTTCCATCCATTTTGCTCATAACAGCCCGAGGGTACTTAAAAAAAACAAAAGGATGGCGCCTGGGTGGCTCAGTTGGTTGAGAGACTGCCTTCGCCTCAGGTCATGATCCTGGAGTCCCTGGATCGAGTCCCGCATCGGGCTCCCTGCTCGGCTGGGAGTCTGCTTCTCCCTCTGACCCTCCCCCCTCTCATGTACTCGCTCTCTCTCATTCTCTCTCTCTCAAATAAATAAATAAAATCTTTAAAAAAAAAAAAAAAAAAGGAAGCAAGGGTCATTCTCCTGCATCAAGCCCTCTAATTGCTTCCCATTGCTCTTGGAATAAAATTAAAACTCCGTAGCACAGCCTCCAAGATGCTGTATGATCTGGTTCTGTGCCAACAAGTCTGACCTCAGCTCCTATCATGCCCTCCACTTACCCACAACTTCCCAACCACACTTGCCTTGTTTCTGTCTCATAGTCATGCCCATCGCCATCTCAGGGCACTTGCATTGGCCATTCGTAGAGCCTGAAAGTTTTTAAGATCTCGAAATGCCTACCTCCTTCCAGTCATTCAGGTCTTGGTTCAAATGCCACCTCCTCAAAGAGGACATGTCAAACCCCTGTCCAATTTGCTAACAAGCATTCTTTTTTTTACTACTTGTTATACTTTACTTTTAGTATTAGTGATTACTCGATATATTTTTAGTCTATTGATTATCTATTCTTTCCTGTCTTCCATTAGAATCTTAGGTTCATGAAAGCAGGAGACTTGTCTGTCTTGCTCACTGATGTATCTCCAACATCTGGTGTAATGGTTAACATTTAAGTGAGTCATAAGTAACTTTTTTTTTTTTTATGTTATGTTAGTCACCATACAGTACATCATTGATTTTTGATGTGGTGATCCATGATCCATTGTTTTCGTATAACACCCAGTGCTCCATGCAGTATGTGCCCTCCTTAATACCCATCACTGGGCTAACCAATCCCCCCCCAACTCCCCTCTAAAACCCTCAGAGTCCATAGTCTCTCATGTTTCTCAGAGTCCATAGTCTCTCATGGTTCATCTCTCCCTCCAATTCCCCCCCCCTTCATTTTTCCCTTCCTTCTCCTAGTGTCCTCCATGCTATTCCTTCTGTTCCACAAATAAGTGAAACCATATAATTGACTTTCTCTGCTTGACTTATTTCACTTAGCATAATCTCCTCCAGTCCCATCCATGTTGATGTAAAAGTTGGGTATTCATCCTTTCTGATGGCTGAGTAATATTCCATTGTATATATGGACCATATCTTCTTTATCCATTCATCTGTTGAAGGGCATCTCGGCTCTTTCCACAGTTTGGCTATTGTGGACATTGCTTCTATGAACATTGGGGTGCATATGGCCCTTCTTTTCACTACATCTGTGTCTTTGGGGTAAATACCCAGTAGTGCAATTGCTGGGTCATAGGATAGCTCTATTTTTAAATTTTGAGGAACCTCCACACTGTTTTCCAAAGTGGCTGTAGCAACTTGCATTCCCACCAACAGTGTAAGAGGGTTCCCCTTTCTCCACAACCTCTCCAACATTTGTTGTTTCTTTCCTGTCCATTTTTGTCATTCTAACTGGTGTAAGGTGGTATCTCAAGGTGGTTTTGATTTGAATTTCCCTGATGGCTAATGATGATGAACATTTTCTCAGGTGTCTGTTAGCCATTTGTATGTCTTCTTCAGAGAAGTGTCTTTTCATATCTTCTGCCCACTTTTTGACTAGATTATTTGTTTTTTGGGTGTTGAGTTTGAGAAGTTCTTTATAGATCTTGGATACCAGCCCTTGATCTGTAGTGTCATTTGCAAATATCTTCTCCCATTCTGTGGGTTGCCGCTTTGTTTTGTTGGCTGTTTCCTTTGCTGTGCAGAAGCTTTTTATCTTGATGAAGTCCCAAAGGTTCATTTTTGCTTTTGTTTCACTAGCTTTTGGAGCTGTATCTTGAAAGAAGCTGCTGTGGCCGATGTCAAAGAGGTTACTGCCTATGTTCTCCTCTAGGATTTTGATGGATTCCTGTCTCACATTGAGGTCTTTCATCCACTTTGAGTTTATCTTTGTGAATGGTGTTAGAGAATGGTCGAGTTTCATTCTTCTGCATGTGGCTGTCCAATTTTCCCAGCACCATTTATTGAAGAGACTGTCTTTTTTCCATTGCATGTTTTTTTCTGCTTTGTCAAAGATTATTTGACCATAGAGTTGAGGGTCAATATCTGGGTTCTCTATTCTGTTCCATTGGTCTATATGTCTGTTTTTGTGCCAGTACCATGCTCTCTTGGTGATCACAGCTTTGTAATATAGCTTGAAATCAGGCAACGTGATGCCCCCAGCTTTGTTTTTCTTTTTCAACATTTCCTTGGAGATTCGGGGTCTTTTCTGATTCCATACAAATTTTACGATTCTTTGTTCCAGCACTTTGAAAAATGTCATTGGAATTTTGATCGGGATGGCATTGAAGGTATAGATTGCTCTGGGTAGCATAGACATTTTAACAATGTTTATTCTTCCGATCCATGAGCATGGAATATTTTTCCATCTTTTTGTGTCTTCTTCAATTTCTTTCATGGGTGTTTTGTAGTTCCTAGAGTATAGATCCTTTACCTCTTTGGTTAGGTTTATTCCGAGGTATCTTATGGTTTTTGGTGCTATTGTAAATGGAATCATTTCTCTAATTTCTCTTTCTACAGTTGCGTTGTTAGTGTATAAGAAAGCAACTGATTTCTGTGTACTGATTTTGTATCCTGCTACATTACTGAATTGCTGTATGAGTTCTAGTAATTTGGGGGTGGAGTCTTTTGGGTTTTCCACATAAAGTATCATGTCGTCTGCAAAAAGAGAGAGTTTGACTCCTTTGCCAATTTGAATAACTTTTATTTCTTTTTGTTGTCTGATTGCTGTTGCTAAGACTTCTATTACTATGTTGAACAATAGTGGTGAGAGTGGGCACCCTTGACGTGTTCCTGATCTTAAGGGAAAGGCTCTCAGCTTTTCCCCATTGAGGATGATATTCACTGTGGGTTTTTCATAGATGGATTTTATGAACTTGAGGACTATTCCCTCTATCCCTATACTCTGAAGAGTTTTAATCAGGAAGGGGTGTTGTATTTTGTCAAATGCTTTTTCTGCATCAATTGAGAGGACCATATGGTTCTTCTCCCTCCTCTTATTAATGTGTTCTATCACATTGATTGATTTGCGAATGTTGAACTACCCTTGCATCCCAGGGATAAATCCCACTTGGTCGTGGTGGATGATCCTTTTAATGTATTGTTGGATCCTATTAGCTAGGATTTTGTTGAGGATTTTGGAATCCATATTCATCAGGGATATCGGTCTGAAATTCTCCTTTTTGATGGGGTCTTTGCCTGGTTTGGGGATTAAGGTAATGCTGGCCTCATAGAATGAGTTTGGAAGTTTTCCTTCTGTTTCTATTTTTTGAAACAGCTTCAGTAGAATAGGTATTATTTCTTCTTTGAATGTTTGGTAGAATTCCCCAGGGAATCCATCAGGCCCTGGACTCTTGTTTTTGGGAGGTGTTTGATCACTGCTTCAATCTCATTACTGGTTATTGGCCTATTCAGGTTGTCAATTTCTTCTTGTTTCAGTCTTGGCAGCTTATAGGTTTCCAGGAAGGCCTCCATTTCATCCAAATTGCTCAGTTTATTGGCATATAGTTGTTGATAATAATTTCTAATAATTGTTTCGATTTCCTTGGTGTTAGTCGTGATCTCTCCCCTTTCATTCATAATTTTATTAATTTGGGTCCTTTCTCTTTTCTTTTGGATAAGTCTGGCCAGTGGTTTATCAATCTTATTAATTCTTTAAAAGAACCAACTTCTAGTTTCATTGATCTGATCTGTTTCTGGTTTCTAATTCATTGACCTCTGCTTTAATTTTAATTATTTCTCTTCTAATGCGTGGCTTAGGCATCGTTTTTTGCTTTTTCTCTAGTTCTTTAAGGTGTAGAGTTCATTGGTGAATTCGGAATTTTTCTATTTTTTTGAGTGAGGCTTGGATGGCTATGTATTTCCCCCTTAGGACCGCCTTTGTAGTATCCCATAGGTTTTGGACCAATGTGTTTTTGTTCTCATTGATTTCCATGAATTGTTTAAGTTCTTCTTTGATTTCCTGGTTGACCCAAACATTCTTGAGCAAAGTGGTCTTTAGCTTCCAAGTGTTTGAATTTCTGCCAAATTTTTTCTTGTGATTGAGTTCCAGTTTTAGAGCATTGTGGTCTGAGAATATGCAGGGAATAATCTCAATCTTTTGGTATCGGTTGAGACCTGATTTGTGACCCAGTATGTGGTCTATTCTGGAGAAAGTTCCATGTGTGCTTGAGAAGAATGAGTATTCTGTTGTTTTAGGGTGGGATGTTCTGTAAATAACTATGAGGTCCATCTGGTCCAATGTATCATTCAAAGCTCTTGTTTCCTTGTTGATTTTCCGCTTAGATGATCTGTCCATTTCTGAGAGTGGAGTATTGAGGTTTCTTACAATTAACGTATTGTTATCAATATGACTTTTTATTTTGGTTAACAGTTGGCTTATGTAGATGGCTGCTCTCACGTTGGGGGCATAGATATTTACAATTGTTAGATCTTCTTGTTGGATAGTCCCTTTAAGAATGATATAGTGTCCTTCTGTGTCTCTAATTACAGACTTTAGTTTAAAATCTGATTTGTCTGAGATAAGAATTGCTACCCCAGCTTTCTTTTGAGGTCCGCTGGCATGGAAGATGGATCTCCATCCCTTCACTTTCAGTCTGGATGTATCTTTAGGTTCAAAATGAGTCTCTTATAGACAGCATATGGATGAGTCCTGTCTTTTTATCCAATCTGCAACCCTGTGCCATTTTATGAGAGCATTTAGGCCATTCACATTGAGACTGATTATTGAAAGATATGAATTAATTGTCATCATGTTGCCTGTGAAGACACTGCTTTTATAGATCGTCACTGTAAATTTTTGTTGTATATCAGTCTTGGGGTCTTTCTCCTTTTATAGAACCCCCCTTAATATTTCTTGCAGGGCCAGCTTAGTGGTCACATATTCTTTCAGTTTCTGCCAGTCATGGAAGCTCTGCATCTCTCCATCCATTCTAAATGAAAGCCTTGCCAGATAAAGTATTCTTGGCTGCATGTTCTTCTCATTTAGTACACTGAATATGTCTTGCCAGGCCTTTCTGGCTTGCCAGGTCTCTGTGGATGGGTCTGACATTATTCTGATGTTCCTCCCTCTGTACGTAAGGAATCTCTTCCCCCTAACTGCCCTTAAGATGGTTTCCTTGGTTCTAAGATTTGCAAGTTTTACTATTACATGCCAGGGTGTTGGCCTATTTTCCTTGATCTTGGGAGCAGTCCTCTCTGCCTCTAGGATGTGAATGTTTGTTTCATTCCTCAGACTGGGGAAGTTCTCAGCTATGGTTTGATCAAATACATCTTGTAGTCCTCTCTCTCTCCACTCCCTTTGGGATTCCAATTATTCTGACATTGGAACGCTTCATGGTGTCACTTATTTCTCTGATTCTATTTTCATGGATTCTGAGCTGTTCTTCCCTGACCTCCTCTTTTCCCTTTTTATTTATTATATTGTCTTCCAGGTCGCTTATTCGTTCTTCTGCCTCACTTACCCTAGCTGTTAGATTATCTAGATTGGATTGGATCTCATTGATAGCATTTGTAAGTTCTGCCAATTCAGCTTTCATTTCTGCCCTTAGAGACTCTATGTTGCCCTTAATTGATTTCTCCATTCTAGCCATTGTCTTCACAATTGCTAGCCTGAATTCCACCTCCGACATCTTGGTTATATCTGCATCCATTTGTAAATCTGCAGCATAAGTCATAATCTCTGAGTCTTTTCTATTTTGGGGGCTCCTCCTCCTAGTCATTCTGTTGATGGGTGTTTGAGGGAATGTATAAAGTCCAAATTATTGACCAGAACCCAAGCAAGATGCACCTGTTTTCTTGGGACCTTAGGGTTGCTGGCCTCTTGTTTTCCCAGCCTGTCTTCTGGGGGAGGGACCTGCTGTGCTGTTACTCAGGCAACCCTGTTTGGGCGGAGTTGCCCTGCCCCCCTGTGGCGGGGGATGGGCTCAGCGGGAATCAGTTTTGGGGGCTTTTGTTCTCTAGCGGCTTTCCCTGGTGGCTTTCCGCCTCTCTTCCGCGAGTCAGAGCAGAAAAGACAGTTTCCAACCCTCTGCCTCAGAGCAGAGAGATCGCAGTCTGTTCTTCAGTGAGCTCTCCAGGCCACACTGTCTCTGTTTCTGTCCGTGCTGCTATAAACTGCAGCGTCCTGGGTTGTGCGCCCCTCCGCAGCGCTCCCAGTCCTGCCTCCAGGTCGGGGCATGTTTCTGCCCTCTGTGCTTCTAAAACCACCTGCCACTCCCAGTTCACCCGTGCGACCCCGCCGCTCTGGGTTTTCACCCCGGGGGCTGCCCTAAAGTCCTTTCCCCGCTGCTACTGGTCTGTGAGACTGTGCCCTGTCCACAGCGCACGAGGCTGTCACTCACTGGCAGTGTAGGATCCCCATGGCCAGGCACCCTCCCGCTGCTGTTTATCCTCTGATATCTGCCCACGGAATCACGGCTCCCCGCTTCATACCACAAAACCAACCGCCTGCGATATTCTGTTTGTAGAGATCCAGATCTTCTTACATCTCAGACTGGTTTTGTGGGTGCTCAGAGTGGTCTGGTAGATACCCAGCTCAATTCCAGGGACCAGTTGAAATAGGGTTCCTTACTCCTCTGCCATCTTTTCCTCTCCAAGTAACTGGTTTTTAAAATAAGCTAATGACTGAAAAAAATAGTGGATGCAATTATTTTCAAGACAGAAGCCACATAAAAGTTGACCAAATATATAGTATTGTAACTATTTGCTTATAAGAATAGAATGAACTAAAATTGTTTAAGTAAAATGACACAACAATTGAGACATTGTATTTTACTTTGATTCATGTCCAAAGATATTGACAAAATACCCATTTGACAATGAAGGTTGGCTGTCCACTCAACTTTATGACACCCCCCCTTCATTTTTGTAGAATTAATGTTGGAAATTGACTGCCCAACCAGGGGCTATGTTTTCCAATCTCTTCCCACCCACCACTCTCAAGCCTGCAGTTCAGTATGGTTATTTTGATGAGTTCCAGCCTGTAAAGTGTTAAGGGAAATGATGTGTGTCTGTTCCAGGCCTGGCCCCTAGAGCCCTTCCATGCAGTCCCCCTCCACACTTTTGTCCACATCTGACTGACAGGAATGGAGGTGAGGCTCAGGACAGGAAGCACTGTGTTAAAGATGGCAGACCTTCTTGAGTCTGAGAATGGCTGCATGGAGAAAGCCATCCTGCTAAAGTTTTCGCCTACGGGTACTGCTTCCTGAGTAAGAAATAATTTTATATTGCTTTTGAGCAATTACACATTGTAGGGTTTATATATTACTGCAGCTGGCCTAGTGACTAATATTCTCTAGATTTGGGGTAAATCAAAATATCACAAGAGCAGGTTTGGCCCATTAAAATTCTTCTGCTTGGCTCTTGGAAAATTTAAAGTGAATATTTTTACACTAAAATTAGGAGGTTAAAAAAGAAGGAAGGAAGGTGAAGGGTTCAGAGTCACATAATAACAAATGATTTCCAGCTGGCCACACCCCTGCACAAAGACAATGAAAAGACTTCCATTTCCAGGAGGGAGAAAAGCATATAGAGAGAAGTTCTTACATGGAGATGGCAATATTTCCATGGTCAGTGTGAGCTCATAGTTAAGTTATAAAGGAGGAAAATTGCATCTGTGGTTTCCTTCTTGGTTCCTCACCCTCTGGCCAATGCACATGCTTCTTCTTTCACCTATCCCCTCAAAAGGGTACTGTCCTGGCAATCAGGAAGTCTAGCTTCTAGCTTGGTTTGTCCATCACTTTCCTTGAGCTAGTTACCTTGCCTCACTGGATCTAAACACCTTCTTTTCTAGAAGGAGGTAGGGTCATGATGGCTAGCTGTTAGGTTGAGAATTGTTTCCTGTTCTGATAAACATTGAGCAGAATGGATTAGTTATTGACGATTCAGTGTCTTGGGGCTTACTATCCTAGAGAAACAAATCTCCAAGAGCACACTGAGAGGTCTTTGGGAGAGTGTTGGGCTAGGATTGAGGGTAAGAAAAGTTCATCCCTTGGTGTTCTCTGAAAAAGAAGAATAGATTTTTGGCCATATGAATGATATTAATTCTGCCTGAAGGAGGAGAGTCACAGACAGGATCACTGAGGCCCTCCTGCCAATCTGTGAGAGTTGTTTTTCTGTACCCTCTGCTAGCCAAAGCTCATTCTCAATTTCCGTCTGAATGACCTCTCTTTGAAGATAATAGAGCAGCCGTGGTTCTTCTTTATTGTGAGACTCTCATAATATGGGAATTCTGTGCAGCAGCAAGAACAAAGACCATGTAATTCTCATAGGTTAACTTCCTCTGTCCCCCACAATAGCAGCATGAGGTGGCTCAGCTGATACCAGTGTGGCCACATTGACTGCATGGACCTTTAAGAGCATTTGGGGTACAACTTTACATCTTCCTCCGATGAAGTTCAGAGATATTTTAAAGGTGTGTCACAGCACTTTGAGAGACATCTTGACCAGCTCACAGAGTGGTAAAGAGATTCAACCAGCATGACTCATGGCTCTCATCAAGGAAATTTTTGGGATATTCTGAGGAAGAGGGACTGAGCTTGGTCTGGTGGCCACAGTGAATTGATAGATCAAGGATGGGTGGATAGAAGCCACAGGGAGACTGATTTCACTCCAGAGGAAGAATGGCTGTCCTTGGGAGGAAATGAGCACCCTGTCCTTAGGGTGCTCATGTAGACCTGAAGAACCTCTCAGAGGACATGAGGCAGAGAGAAGGCCAAGGTGGACATGGAGGAGAGGGAATTTTGGCTCAGTATCAAAAATGACTCTGAGAAAAGTATTTAAAGAGATCTGAAGTGACTGAGGTATTCAGAAAAAAATTCCTCAGTTTGATCAAATATTGGACAATATGACTTCTAAGTTTCATTTTCCTCAAAAAGCCTTTAATTCCTTTAATTCTTCTTAAGTGGGATTACTTTTTCAATTATCTTTAAATTTTAAAATTAACACATGCTTCTGATTGAAGTCAAATATCACCCAGAAGCTATAAAGATAGAAATGTCTTACTCTACCTCTTCCAACCTGCCATGCCCACACTCTTATCTCTTATATGTGGTTACCTAGCATTTACAACCCTGAAGGTTTTGGGAGGAAGGTGGGGCAGCTTTGCAGCAGCAAAAGCAGTAGTTTTGCTTGTCTCCTGGTTGAGGATAGAAGTCATAGTTGAAAATCATTTTCCTTCAGAATTTTTAAAGCATTAACTTTTTTTTTGCCTTTACACTTCTGGTGTCCTACTTGGGAAGACCACTGCCATGTTGACTCCTAGTCCAGTTTCTCCATTTATCAGTTTTTACTTTTCCTTGGCATTTTAAAATTCCTGATAATGTGTATTGGCAAGGATCTTGTTTGATTCACTGAGTTGAACACTTCGTGATACCTTTCAATCTGAAAAGTTGTAGCTTTCAGTTGTGAATTCTATCCATCATTTCCTTCCCTCATTTTTTCTGTTCATTTTCTGGGACCCCCAAAGTCATTTGAGACTATACTTTTCTCTAATTTCCTTATCTATTATTTCCTATTTTTCACATCTCTGGGTGGTTGTTTTTTTTTGGGGGGGGGTTGCTATTCTATTTTTGATAAATTCTTTTGATTTCTCCTTCGGATTCTTTTACTGAGTTTTTATTTCAGATATGACTTTTTTTTTTCATTTCCAAGAGTTCTTTCTGGTCTTAAGAGTATTCCTTTTTATTCTTCCTCTTCTTGCTTCAGCCCTTGGGAGATGTTAATTATAAGCTATTCTATTTTGATCTTTTACTCTTTATTGCCTCTGTGCCCTCCAAATTAGTTTTATTATTATTATTATTATTATTTTAACAGCAAAGTTTTTTTTTTTTAATTTATTTATTTGACAGAGAGAGACACAGTGAGAGAGGGAACACACGCAGGGGGAGCAGGAGAGGGAGAAGCAGGCTCCCTGCCGAGCAGGGAGCCCGGTGCAGGGATCCCGATGCAGGGAGCCCAAAGTGGGGCTCAATCCCAGGACCCTGGGACCATGACCTGAGCTGAAGGCAGACGCCGAAGGACTGAGCCACCCAGGTGTCCCTATTATTATTATTATTACTTGTTTGTTGCAATCTCTCTCTTACTCATGTTTGAAGCCTTTTTAGATATCTGGTGTCTTCAGTTACACATTCATAATTTTCTGCAAGTGTGGATGAGTAAGATGTCGACTCTGTCTTTCCTGGGGAGTTCCCAAGCATCAAGCCAGCCTTGCATCCAGAAAGCCCAGATATCAAAATCCATAAGTCTTTCCTCTAAATCCCTTCAGTTTCCTCATAAAAGAAGATGTTCTGCCTCAACCCTGGGACCCAGCATGAGCTCTGGGAGTGGGGTTTAGAAAGGTGGATGGGAATTCTTGGGTTCAGTTTTCAGATTTTCCCCTTAACCATCTTTGGGGCCACACTTCTCACAATAGCCCTGCACTGAGCCTAGTGTCTCCAGCTCTGGAATTAAATGATTCTGGTTTTCAAGGGAACAAATCTCAGGTCTCCTCTATTGTGGAACACAGATAATTTTCTGGTGGTCTGGAGTAAAAAAGGGAACTGGAGCTCCAGCTATTCTCTTTCTGACTTCCAACCAATCTTTCTTTCACCCCCAGCAATTCTGTTCCTGCCTTCTGGCCCAGGGCTGACTCTTGAGGGGTTTGTAGGTAGGTTGGCTGGCTTCCTATAGCAACCCATTCCACAGGCCCTGAAGTTATAACTGTCCTTACCCTCCTTTCAGACCTCCCCAAACAAGCTAACATCTCTTATTTTCTGTGGACTTCTTCTCCATGCTCCTTGTCCTCAAGACAAGGCATGTCTGTGCCCAGTCTATTATTTTTAAGGAAGTCCAGTTTTTTTTTTTTTTTTTTTAAGGCATCCTTTGAAACTGTAATTGCTTTCCAGGACTTTGTTTTGGAAAGTTTTGGAAATGTCTGCATTTCTTAGTAGAGGCTATTTCCACAATGCCCCCGAGTCTTTGTGGAATCACAAGCCACTAGAAGAATCCTATACAGAAAAGTTGCCTCAGTAGAGAAGTAGAAACAATTAGAAGCTTCTCTTGAAAGGCAAACTGCCAATTGTTTGAAAAATCCAAAGAGTGAAGAATCATCTTAAGGTAGCTGTAAACATCAAGCTGATAGAAGGGCCTCTTGAACTTCCCACCTCACCCAGGGAATTATTCCACGTGTTGCTTTTCTTATTGTCTGGAGGAGTTGTAGGAGTGCTTCTCTGTTTTCTGGTTTCATCTTTTAAAGTCTAATTAGACTTTGAAGCACTGCCATCCGTCTCTTCCTCAAGGAGGTGCGGAAGAGCCTCAGATGACCAGAAAATCTTCCACGTGTGCTGCACAGACTTGTGCCCTCATACACACTTCTAATTATCTAAACTTCCAAGGGCTCTGAAATTAAACAAGTTCTTCCTGGAGAAAATTGGCTTTGCCCTCTCTTACCTACCCTCTCTTCCAACCTCAGCACCTGTGTAAGAATCTTAAGGGCACTTCCATAAACTGGGCTGACATCAAAAAGCTTCCTCCACCTAAAACTGACAGAGAACCACTAATGCTGGGAAGCTTTTCTCCTGTGGGGCTGTGAATCTCTGCTTCTTTCTCATTAATAAGAGAATTTTACTTCCTTGGGCAAAATGGAACACAGCTGTCAGTTATCCATGACAGAAAAATCATAATATTATTCTAGTTTATCTTCAGCACCCCTCTAACTTTTACTGAGTTATTTTGGGTGCAAAGCAAGTTATTTTTGGCTCTTCAAATGTATTAATCTTCATGAGGAGGAAGCAGAATAGCAGAGTGCTTAGGATCTCAGTGTCAGGCACAACTGGATTGAAATCCTGGCTCCTCCATTAACTAGCTATGGCATTTTGAGCATATTACTTAACTTATAATATTTATGCATTATCTATGAAATACATAACAATGGTGCTTTTTCAATAGAACACTGAGGAGGATTAAATGAAAATATGCTTATAAATATCTGAGCATATAGTTTAGCATGTAGTAAATGCTCAATAAACTTAAGTGATTATTGGTATTGGAAAGTTAAAAGAAGTGCACGCACACGTGTGTGTGTGTAACTATGTTGGGTGTGTGATACTGAATGGCAGAGGTCTTTTTTTGTTTTGTTTTAAGATTTTATTTATTTATTTGGGGGGGGAAGCACAGACGGAGAGTGACAGGGAGAAGCAGACTCCCCACTGAGCAGAGAGGCTAGCATGTGGCTCGATCCCAGGACCCTGAGATCATGACCTGAGCCAAAGGCAGATGCTTAACCAACTGAACCACCCAGGTGCCCCAAATCGCAGAGGTTTAAGAGATTTAAACCAAGGAATAGTGCAGCTGTGCTGGAATAGACTTCCTGATGATTCCACTCCAACATCCATCAGAATTCCTTCACAACTCCCTGCTAAGGAGTGGTCACATGGCCTTCCAGAACAGAGCTCACTATGCCTAGAGGTTTCCCATGTCATCTTCAGAAAGCTCAGCTGTTCGTAAACTATTTTGATCATAAGCCAAAAATATGGTTCCCTATCATTTTCAACTGTTGGCTTCTCATTTTCAACTGAGCAGCCCTTTGAAGGCACATGATACAACTCTAATCTGATCTCCACTTCATGGTCCTTCAGGAATTTGAACACAGCTATCAAGCACCTGTATGAGCTTTTTCTTGGCTGAGGCCCTGAGAAAAACATGTTTATTTCTTTCTGGGATTTGTCTCATGCCTTGGTCTCAGGCCCCCCTCCATCCTGGACACTTTTCTCTGTTATCATGAGGGGTACCCAGTACTAAATCTACAGTTGCAGAAATGTTTTCACCAAGGAAAAGCTCATCTCTTTCTTAAAGATTTTTAAATCTCCCAAACTCCATGAATATTCCAAAAAGGCCATGTGAAAGGAATCTGTATGCCAGACAAAATTTTTTTAAAAAATCAGAAATCTAGGATCCAGTAAATTTGAGCTCATTAAAACTTCTTTAAATTATTCTGAGAACTGACTAATTTAACAGTGGGTCCTGTGCCGTTGTTTATCGTGGTGTGTGTTGAGAAACTGTGAGGCAGTCTGGAGTCTTGAGGAAATTGGGGTTCCTAGATTCTCTTTTTAACTCTACTTTGAGAAACAACCCTATGATTCAAGTTCAAGTTCAACTTCAAGTTCATGTTCAGTCTCTACCCTTCATCAAAAGCAAATGTTGTAAGTTGTGTGAACTTATTTACCTCCCTGAATTTTAGTTCCTCACATCTTTGAGATGGAGACAAAATCCCTACCTTCCATGACAACAGTGAGAGACTCAGGGGATCAGTGCTATAACACACTCCATACAGGGTCTGTAACAGGAAGTCTTCTGACGTACTGCCCCCTAACCACTTCTATTCAATATAGCCTCAAGATTACCCATGTTACAAGGACTCTTTCTGCTTTCCATTTTTAAAGCAATCTGTTAGAAAGTTAAAGACTATTAGGAGACCTGACTCTTTGAGTAAAATAACTGTGGAATGGAGTTAGGAGTCTTGGAATCTATTTCCACTCAGCTCATGTGACCATGGGCAAGTCCCTGCCTTAGCCAGGATCTCAGTTTCCTTATTTGTAAATGAGGATCCTGGTTATGATTGGAAGTGTGTGTGTAGCTATGTTGGGTGTGTGATATTGATATCTCAAATCTGATATTCTGTGATTCTATTTACTCTTTCCCTTTCCAATTTACATCATTATTTGATACTTCCTGGAAGTATACTTCAGAAAGCTAAATTTTGTTTTGACTCTAGAAACATGTTGAATCAGAGAGAATAGAATTCCTGGAAGCATTCAAGCTAATGCCCCAAACAGTAATTTAAATGATTTCTTCTTACTCCATTTTATGACCAGAAGAACTTCGGAGCTACACAGTATGTCAGGATGTGCATCATTTCTACTTCCCAGTGAGGAGTTATTTTAAGAAGGATAAAGGGACAGGTCATTTATCAGGTGACAGTTGCTGAGAAAGAGAGGTACACTATACAGCTGCATGGCAGGTATCAGGGGGCCAGCTCCTCTAACTAGCAAGCTTACCTTGCAAGTTTGCTTGAGTGATGATGAACTCCACAGTAATATCCACATATCCAGACAAAATGACACATGATAAGCACAGGAAAAAAAACAAGAACCCAACATTTCTATAACGCCATATACTTTTCATCGTGTTTACATCTATTGTAACAATATTCCCTAATAGCTCTGTAGTGTGCAAAACAATTTTACTTCCAGTAGTTCACAGTAACAATAATTCTGCAAAATAATGGGGCATGGCAGGAAAGAGCAGGGCTGAGACTAGTATCAATTTGTCTTGGTAGAAAAAAAATGAACTTGAGTGAAGATATAATATTTTGCAAGGTTTTGTATACAGGTAAAGATGGAAAGAAGAGGCAAAATCAAGACTTGAATTTAGGTCAATTGACTCCAATCCCTTGTTCAATTCAGTAGAATACTTGCCTCTCACTATCCGCAACTCGGCTTCCACAGAGGTGTTGAATGCAGAGGATTAGTGGAAAAGGATATCACTATGAAAAGGACATCATGGCGAAAACTGGTAATTCCAATAACAAAGGGGAAATCTGGATGTCAGAACAATGGGGCAGTGGTCACTTACAAAGGAATAAGATTTAGAGTAATAGCAGACTTCCTATCAACACTTCTTGGGTATTAGGAGACAATGAAAATTCTTCAAATTTCAGATAAAAAAGGATTTCAACATAGACCTCTGTACCCAAACCATCAAGCAAATATAAAAACAAAGACACTTAAGATACGTCAGGATGTGCAAAAACTTAAGAAGTTCACTGTCTTTATACTATGATTGAAAAACAATACTTGAGATATGGTTCTCCACCAAAATAGAACAGAAATGTGATAAAGAGGACGAAATAGGACACTGAATTAGTGGCAGCAGAGAATTAAGGGCAAAGGAGACTAGAATCAAGTAAGGGAAGCTGCATTAGATGGGACATTTGGAGGATTCTCCTTTACCCTGAAATATGTTCATGGCATAGAAGATTTACTTCTATGTGACTTAATCCCTGGTTCTATATTGAATCCCTTACTCTCCGGTTCTATAGTGAATAATATTTACGTAATTGTAATATTGTACATTCTGTTCATTCATTTTCTTTTTTATAATCCATCTATTATATAATCACATAAGATGTATTTACAATTATGGAAGAGAATGTAAATGTAATGTAAACTCTAGCTAATGTAAATGTAATGTAAACTCTAGATAGTATAAAAATACAGAGGAGAGATAAATTAGGAGATGAAGGGGAATGCTATTGTCATTTTCTTTATGGTGGAGTTTATAGCTGTCTAAAGTTAATTGATAAGATAGCGTTAAGTTATTCATGAAGACAACATATAGAATACCCCAAAATAATAATCAAGCTAACAAAAATTAGAAAGTGGACAGGGAAGAAAAAGTGGAGAATAATGTCAGTGAATAAACTCTTCACACATTATATGTAGGAAATAATAGCTCTATCTAGAGTTAAGACATCAAAAAGTAGGTCTCTGTGTATGTTATATAAAGTTATAATAATAATTACTGGTAAAACTAAAAAGAAGGAATACTGACAGTGACTGTCTCTGGAGAGAGGGGTTGGTGATAAAGTGGAGGATGACTTGACTTTATATTTTTGTTCTTCCTCACTGTTTGAATATTTTAAAACTCTGTGCATGTATTAATTCTATATTTAAACAAAGGAAAACTCAGCTATTTGAATATCTAATAACATGTGGATGAAAATCTAGATGCTGGCACATACTTAAATCCATACAAAGAAAATAAAGTGAAGACTGAAAAATCTGGTTTATCTCCTTTATTTTAAAAATGAAGTATTGTGAGCCAAGAGAAGGAAAGTGATACTTTACAGCGCTGACCATAAAAGTCAGATAAATATTCTGTTCAAGAATTCAGTTAAAGAATTATTCTCTTTTTTTTAAAGATTTTATTTATTTATTTGTCAGAGAGAAAGAGAGAGAGAGCACAAGCAGGGCAGCAGCAGAGGGAGAGGGAGAAGCAGGTCTCCACTGAGCAGGGAGCCCGATGTGGGGCTCGATCCCAGGACCCTGGGCTCATGACCTGAGCCAAAGGCAGACACTTAATGACTGAGCCACCCAGGCGCCCCAAGAATTATTCTTAAGTAGCCAACATTGCACGAATTTTGAAGTACTGTGATTATCAAAATTTGGTAACTTTTGACATAATTAACTACTTGGTCTCAAAAGGAGACCAGAGCTTGACTTCCTTCTCCACCTGTTTCATTTCCTTGGTTATTTAGTCATAAAATTGATGATATCAATACCTGCTTTACTAACCAATAGATCTCCAGGAACTGTAAACCACCAAGTCTTAGATTAATGCTATTAACACCATTTTTATCCTTTGCTCATCTGTCATAGTATAGGGAAAAGTCAACACAGACTTTGGACAGATTTACGCATGAACAAATATATTTTGTCTCTCATGAAGCCTGCCAAAGTGACTTGGGCAGAAATTCCAGGACTTTGTGACCCACTAGGCCTTTGAATCAGATTGTTTCTGTGACAGGTTCTAATCCTCTTAAAGGACGTTTTCCCCTTTGCTTATTGACTGACCATGCTGACCATCATGAACAGGGACATAATCATGCCCCAAACTATTTAGCTTTTCTTCTTCCTTTTTTTCTTCTCTTTCTCCTCTGACAACTCCCCCTGCTACCCTCTTCCTGTTCTTCCTCTTCCCCTCCCCCTCTTTCCCTCCTCCTTCTCTTCCCCTCTTCTCCCCCTCCCTCTTCTCCTTCTTCTTGTTCCCCTCTAGATAACCTCAACAGATAACTTAGCCTTTTAAACCCTTCTTTCTATCAAGTTCAAAACCTGCTTAGCCCCAGATTTCTCTACCTGCTCTACTACCCATCTATACCACTGCATGTGCCAGGTTAGCAGACACTTCACTTGTCAGGCTCCACAGAACCAAGTGCTTCAGCACCTCAGTGGGCTTGATCACATGGTTCACTCTGCCAATACCCCCTTCCCCATGAGCCATGTCCAAATCCTATCCCCTGTTTAAATTCTAGCTCATCAGTCAACCTTTTCCATTAAACCTTCCTTGATCTCCCTGAACCTAAGCAACTTCTCCCTCCTCTTCTTGCTAGATCTTTTTATCTAGTCCTGTCTTTCAGCACAAGTCTTGTGTACCGCACCCTGGAGTTGTTAATGCATGTGCCTCAAAACCTGACCATTCTGTGGGATCTGTGTCTATGTTCTCTCTCTGCTCGCCTGTTACACAAGGCCTGGCACATAGTAGGTGCACAATAAATATCTGTTGATTTCTACTCATTTGTCAAGGTTTGCATCGCTAGTAAGTGTAAAGTTAGGATGGGAAGCCAGGTTTTTGCCTGCCGGACTTAGTATACTTTCCATCACACCACATGGCCTCACACATTATGCCACACATTTAAGAAGCTGATCTGAGCATTTTGAACTATGAGAGGGAATCAGGGGGCAGCCACGACCTGTCCCAGCTTGATAGCAATTCAGGCTGACAAGGTAAAGCATAAGGTATGAAAGTGTCCTTGGATGAAGCAAATGTTAGGATTTGCCATTTTGATATTTCATACATAGCGAAAACATGTCAGATTCCATTAGGCACCTTCAACATCTCTTAAAGGGAGGACAGAAGATGTTTGGTGAAGTTTCATGGCTGCTACCTATTTTTTAATCTATTGTCCTCAGGTGAAGAAAATAAACTGTCTTCCAGAAGTAACTTGCACTAGAGAAAACCTTCAGAAAGCATTAGGCTTGACATGTGTACTTTGTGATTTAAGAAGTGATTTAGGGAGTTAAAAACTGAGAGGCTAACAATTAATAAATTTGTTTTCCTGGACCAGATTAGAAAAGAGAAGCAAAATTTTGTTTTATTATAAGTAATCATTATTTAACCAAGAAATTCTGGCATCACTTTCATCCTTTAAAAACATTGAAACCATAATCCCTATTCTAAGTTGTTGTTGGGCTTTTTTTGTTTCATCCTAAGTAAGTAATAAACAACAATCCAGAAACCTACATACAACGTGAACCACTAAAGACAGTTTAGCTGAATTTAATTTTTTCTTCTATATTCTGAGTCAAGGAAAACATCTATAGCAACTGTACAATAACATGAAATGCTCCCAATCAAACCTGGATTGTCTGAATCTCTCTACTCTTTCCCAGCACCCAAACAAGCTCATACCCTCATCACCTGTCTTCCTCATTATGCACAACCCACTCACATGAGATCTCTATTATCCAATATAATTCAAGTGTCCCTGTTCTATTTGGAAAATTGAGGCTTGAAGGAACACACTGTCTGAAGTATATAGTGATTTGCACAAAGAAATTTTTTATCTAACACTTAAGTGAAATAAGTCCAGGTACTTGATATGAGAATAAACCTGACTTTTTGCATCATAGGTAATATTTAGACACTTGTAATCACACCACTCTTCTAGGGGTTCAGAGCACTTTATTTATACCCAAGGGAAGGACCCACAGGAGAATCCTTTCTACCATTCATCACTTTCCTTATTTATTCAACTAAGACACTTTTCTCTTCATTTATTTGGAGTCTCATCCTCTATGAAATGAGTGTCACTGCTACAAGCAATACAAACATTCATTGGAAAGCAAGGATGAAGGAGCAAGGTCTCATTTGGACACTGTAGTGGATGGAATAATGTCACCAGCCCTAACCCCTGTACCTGTGGATGTGACCTTATTTGGAAATAGGGTCCTTGTAGATGTAATTGAGTAAAGGATCTCAGGATGAGATCACCCTGGGTTTAGAATGAACCATAAATCCAATGATGGGTGTCCTTAGAAGAGGAAGGAGAGGAATATTTGAGACACCAGACACAGAGGGGAAGGCAGTGCGAAGAAGGACAGAGATTGGAGTGGGGCAACCACAAACCAAGGAAGGCTAAGGACTGCTGGCAGCCACCAGAGCTCCAAGAGCTGCAGGGAATTGATTCTTTCTTAGGCTTCCAGAAGGAACCAACCCTGCCAATATACCTGGATTTCAGACTTCTTGCCTCCAGAACTATGAAAGAATAAGTTTGTGGTACTTTGCTATGGCAGCCCCAGGAAACTAATAGAGACACAGTGCTGGGTAATTAAACAGAAATTACTAGCTTGGCTGGAGTAGAAAGTATGTGTGTGCATGTGCAGATGTGTATACACACACACACACCTATATAAATTGGAATTGACACAATGATCACAAACCTCCTACTCCATCATGATAGCGGTGACTAAGAGGCATGTCCAGCAAATACTTGTTCCTTGAGTGAATAAAGCACTTCATCAGAAAATTAGTAGGAAAAAAAAAGAAAATTAATAGTGCATGTGTTGTATAGATATGGATCAGCTACATATCTTCCTGAGGTTGGAAGAAGAGAACACTCACTTTTTTTCCCAACCTCTACTGGGGATATCAAGAAGAAAAAGCCAACAAGCTCTCCTCCCCAAAAACTCACCTGATCCTTCCCCTTAGCCAGTGGAAAGAGATCTCCTTTACCTCCGAACCCCCCGCCGTTCCCTCTTACTGCCTTGTGTTACAGCCAGTTATATATATAAGGTCTCTCTCATAGTAAGCCTGGGAAGTAAAAGGCAAATCTACACAGTGGAAAGTGGCTGGCTTAAAAATCAGGGGACATAAACCTTGTTCCCGCTATGACCTAGAACAAACTACATTCTCTCTGTGCCTCAGGCTTTTTTTTTTTTTTTTTTTTTTTTTTTTGTAAAACAAGAGCAAAAATCCCTGTCAGACATCCCTTATAGTCTTTCTGGGAGTTGTGAATATAATAATTGGAGTAAAATTATAACCAGAAAGAACATGCCAGAAAGTATAGCCAGAAAGAGTCTAAACAAGAAAAACCAGTTCACATTAAAAACAAACAGGAAAGATCCCTCATAACATAGCTTACCACAGAGCACAGCACATGGGGGGCTGAGTATATGTTTGTGGCCTGAACAAGGAGTGTCCAGGAGCGTTATCCTCAGATTGGAACCATGAAGCCTCAGAGCACAGTTTGTTGAAAGCCTTTGGAAACACAAATGAGACAACACACAACCGTACTCTTCCTAACTCCACCAAGGTCACCTTGGGGAATAACATAACCCAGCACTTTATTTGCAAAGGGGATTGAGCAGCTCCCAGCAGCTTTATCCTCGTGCAAATGGAGTCCCATTGGTCAAGGTCAGCCTGACCAGAAGGCCAAGAGACACTCCTTCTCTGAGTTTCAAACTCTAAAAACGATTAGCATGTCACATTTGGCATTTTCTCATTTTGTAGAATCATAATGAGGCACTTTATTTATTTTTGAATAACTGCTAACCGGATTCTGAGTTAATGTAGAATTTGAGACTTATTATTTCTCCCATCAAAGTTCCTAGTCCTACTCTATTTCAGGCCCCTGCCAGAGAGTCTTTTTCTTGCAACAGTATGATTCAGTTCATTTATGGAACGTCTAGATTGTGCTTCTCTAGTTGTCAGGCAAGCTTAGGAAATTTTACTAAAACAGGAAGGAGACTTATAGAGATATTCTTCAGGGGTTTTTATTCAGGAATCTATGGATCCCCTAAGGCCCATGTATAAGTTTCAGGAATGTTATAAGCCCCTCAAACTGTTTACACATTTGTCTGTGTACGTGTTTTTGGGTTGGGCAGTCACTTCCAGTAGATCTAGACAGGTTAAGAACCAGTGAGCTACTCCTACTTCTCATTTAAAGTATTTTTACTAATATGCTACTATTATGATCACTGTATGGAATACTTACTATGGACCAGGCTTGTGTAGGGGTTTTACCTACATAATCTAATTCAATCCTTAAAGCAACCTTCCAACCTCTGTCTTTGTATTATTACTGTTAGCGAAACAATTGAGATTAACCTGACTTAATTTGGCTTAACTTCACTAGGCCAAGGTCACTCAGCTAGTAAGATAGAATAGGATTCCAATTTACCACAGTCTAAAGAGTATTTAAAACAGGATTTTTTCCTCTTAACTCACTGAATGTTTCTCACAGTGAACACCCCCTCTTAGAGTCACTGATTTCTGCCAGGAATTAAAGGTCACCACTCGGTTTTAGTTTGTCTCCCATAAGCAGGGTGAGTGTTCTGCCCCCTTGTATTGCCCATGGCCATAGGTGTTGGATGCTAGAATGGTGGTCTGATAGGGAGAGGAGAAAAGCTCTGCTCCTCTGAGGAGCATGGCACACACATGGGATTTGTCTGACTATGGCTCTGTGAAGAAATGCCACAGCAGGCTGCCGGTCCAGTCCCCCTTGCAAATGAGAATTAAAACCCAGTGAATGGAAGTGACTTGGCTGAGACACTAATTAGACTAGAGCATAAAGTAACAGAAGTTGTAAAGACTGGGGGGCAGAACGCCCAGGTTCTAGTCCAGGTTTTGCCTTGTTGCCTCGTTGGCCAGTTCAGGACAGACCCCCTGCTTCTCTATTCCTCCATTTCCTCATCTGAAAAGTAAGGAGATTGAATTGTAGGATTTCAAATTCACTTCCACCTCACCAGGCGAGGGACGAACTAAGCTCCACTTTTTAATATGTTTTAAACATGTGCAGCCAAAGTGTGAAGTACTAGAATAATAAATCAAATCTCACATAGCTTTCAAGGTCACAAACAGAGTCTGGGAGGATATTTTTATTTATAAATCACTTCTTTTTTAAAAGGCACATAGAAAGTTAATAGAAGTCATTATTGGTAAAACCGTCAGGAAAAAAAAACAGAAGAGCTTGATCAAAGGTAGGCAATTTAAGATGATGGATTATCAACACTGGCTTGTCTCCTGTCAATGCAAAAAGCTTTCTGACAGCTCGCTTTCCATTTCCAAAGCTCCAAACTTAAATAGCTCTTCACAAAAAATGATTGAACCAGACAAATTAATATAACTGTTTTTATGAGGCCTAGTGCCCACTAACCATCCCCTGCCTGATCTCCCAACTTGACCTAACATGTCTATGAACAAAGGAAACAGCCATTTGTTGAGGCACTTGCAAAGTGCCAAGTACTACATAGGGTACTTAACATATGCCATCTTATTTAATATTCTCAACAACCTTATAAGAAAGTCTTTAATATGCTCATCTTACTCAGGAGAAAAAGAGCACTCAGAAAAGTTAAGCAAATCAAGAGTTACAAAGTGCTGAAACCGGAATGAGAAAAGGAGACTATAGCCAAATTCACAAGGAACTAAATGGAGGTGAAACTCTTCTTTGGACCCCAGGTAATATACTTACTCATTTATGGACTTTTTACTATCCCCCAGAATTATAGGTTGAATTGTGTCCCCCGCAAAATCCATAGGTTTAAGTCCCCGTAACTCAGAATGTAATCTTATTTGGAGATAGGAGTCTTTACAGAGGCAGTTAAAGTCATTGGGGTGGGCCCTAATCCAGCATGAGTGCTATCTTTATACAAAGGGGCCATTTAGACACAGAAACAGACATGCATCCAAGGAGAACACAATGTGCGGCTGCAAGCCAAAGAACACCAAATGTTGCCAGCAAACCATGAGAAGCTAGGCAAGAGGCATAGACCACATTCCCCTTCAGAGCTCTCAGAAGGAACCAACCCTGCCAGTACCCTGATCTCAGACTTCTGGCTTCCAGAACCAGGAGGCAATGCATTTCTGTTGCTTAGGCTACTCAGTTTGGGGCACTTTGTTATGGCAGCCCTAGCAAGACAATACACCCAATTAGTTGGCTATCAAAGGACAGTGCTGGTTTGATGAGAACATAAATGGTCACAGCCATGGTAGACCCCTCACTTCAGTGCAAAGCTCCTCCCACCCATTTGTTCATTAATGCTCACCACAACCCCAAGAGGGAGTGGGAAATCGCAAGTATTATTTCCTCCACTTGACAGATAAGTAATTAAAGGCCACTGGCCTAGACTTGGTCTCCACTGGTAGCCTAGTAGTCAAGTGGCAGAGCCAAAACTTGGACCCACTGTACAATGTTCACTCCCTGGAGCAATGTGAGGGGACACTGAGCAGGGTCATGTTCCCTAAAATATTAATATCACTACCCATCTTTTCACTTTTTTAGCTTCCATCATTTTAACTTATAAGCTCTTCAAAGATTTGAGCATTCCCTGAGAGAGTGAAGCATAAATAAACCTTGGCTGTTTCATTTTTCGAGGACTTCCCCCCAAAAAGCCTGCTACCATAAGGACTTTGTGTTTTGGCTTGGCCAAGGAAGATATTAAAAGGAGTCAGCCAAGAACAGCTACTCCCAATGCAATACACATTTACTGACTCCCTATCATGCCCCTAGTACTGTGATGGGCCCTTGGAAGATGAAGGTGACTAACATATAGCCCTTATCTTCAAGGGCTTATAACCAGGGAGAGCAGACATTAAAGAGAGTTTTCCAGAGAGGCACTTAACCCAGCCTGATGGCTCAGAGGAAAGTCTTTTAGGAAGGGCTGATGGCAAACAGAGTCTCACCTTAGCTCTCTCAAGTTCCCTAAAGTCTCAAGTCCTCCATGTCGCCTGGAGAACAAAAGCTTCCAGACACCTCTGAAAGTTCATCACCCAACACACCCAACATGCTGACTTAAAAAGGAAGCCAAATATCTCACTTCCAAATTTATAACTTCTTTCCTTCTCCCCAAAATAGTTCTCACCTCCACCCCAGTGATAGTGGGGAATTTTTATATACTATCAATCTTTTCAATACTGTTCTATATTGTGAATGTTCTTTATTCTTGCACACGTACTTTGTGCCAGCTACTTTTCTAAGTACTTTCCACACTTGACCTCATACTATTTCCATTTTATAGTTGAATATACTCCAAGAGATTAATTAATTTTCCATAATCACAAAAGTGGCAGGGCATGAAAGTTCTTTACCCAATATCCACTCTACCCTCTTACCCCCTAAGTGACCCAATTTTGTTCAGGGCAGCAAAACACTCAAAACTACATTCCCAAGTATCCCTTACAACTAGGGTGGTTATATGACATAGTCACTTGGAGGGGGTTGGTCTTAGGAAGCTCTTTAAGGGAGTCCGAATTAGCTGGCACATGCTATTGTGTCCCTTTCCCTTTTCCATCTATCTGATTAGAACAAGATTGTGATGGCTGGTGCTCCTGCAACTATCCCGAGACCAGGAAGAGTCACACACACACACACACACACACACGATGGCTGAGCAGCACAAGAGGACCTAGAGTCATCACTGACATTTACAAATGACTTGCCAGTAATGCACCACCCACCTCTGGATTTTTCATTATTTGAAAGAAAAATAGATCTCTGTATGTTATTTATGCCACTTTCATTTGTTTTACTCTCACTTGCAACTGAATTCAATGAAACTGGTAGTGGTAATATATTCCTCAAGGGCAACTACTGTCCCCAAAATTTATAGCCATCAAGGTTTCTCCTTGAGTAGCTGGGAGTAAAGAGAAGGGAGGACAGTGTATGTTCATAAGGCAGGATTAAACAAGCAGTAAATGGGACATAGGTGAGAGAAGTGTTAGGTATGGGCATGAGGAAAAAGAGCTTGCTGGGAGACCAGTGATCAGGACTGGTCTGTGCCACTGAATGATGGTGCTCTTGAGCAAGTCATACCCTGGACCTCAGTTTCTTCATTTTTACAATGAGAAATTAGGCTAGGACATGGTTCCAACACAAACGGTCAAGTTGGCTCTAAGCCTCCCAAACCAAAGAACCCCACATCCCCAGTAATTAGAAATGAGGTTACTGTGAAGAGCTGCCCTGAGGCATTTCATATTCAATTAGAGACTCTCTGAGGCTGTTGGAACTCTTCCACTTATCCCCACACTCCCACATTATTCAGGAAACACCCACGAATGTACACAAAGAATGTGCAGCCTACTCAGAAGACACCTCCCCATGAGTATGAAGTCTTCCCTGTATACATTAAGTCCTCCCTGAGTGCATGAAATCCCCCCCCATGTGCACAAAGTCTTCCCTGAGTGCATTAAGTCCTCCCCTCTCCCATTCTGTCTTCACCATTTGTCTCCCACATACTTACCTGAATCTGGTTAATCTAGTAGATAAGACAATTCCATTCACATAGGACTATAAAATCACATTTTTTATCTGAGAAGTTCAAAGAACTGCACAAAATTATACTTTCTCAAGTGTTCCCAGAAATTTACAGCTATTCCTCTTTCATATGTAGAAATTTATATCAGCAATCACATTGAGATTTTTGAGCTCTGAATTCCCTTTACAGAATGAGACAGAGCATTCAAAAAATACAAAATATAAAACAATTGTTGAGCAGACTTTAGGAATGGAACAAAAAACAAAAACAAAAGCAAGAAATCCTCAGATCAGCACTGTTAATGAATACCACGTAATCTTACACTGTTGCCAGAAGAAGCCACAAATCTGGTTCTGAACTTCCTAGTTCAGGCAAAAATTCAATCAGTTTCAGAGCCACTAACTTCTTAAAAGTTATTTAGTCACATAGCACATTGTAACCAAGCCAACCAGGAAATGCAGGGCCAGAGTCTGGACCCTTGGATTCCTTCCCAGCACTAAACTCTGCCCCAGTGAGCCCACTGCCAATCCCTTATAGGCAGGGTAAACAGAAAGCCAAGGGACAAGACCTCCCTAAAGTCTGCAAAGCAGAGTTGTTCATCCAATAAGCACTGAGTAGGTCAAGCCATCAGAGATTGAGGTTGTTTTTAGAAGCCATCAGAGATTGAGGTTGTTTTTAGAACTTAGTGTTCATTCAGCATGGGCAACCACTGTAGTAACAGGGCTACATTAAGAATAAGAGCAGGGAAGGTGCCTGAGTGGCTCAGTCAGTTAAGAATAAGAGCAGGGGGATGGTTAGTTAGAAATGCATCAATAAAAAAGCATCACAGAGAGAATGTGTTGGTACACATTCAAGCAGTACCTTGGAAAGAGAAAGCCATTGGAACCTAGACCTGGAACTTGTGTTCTGTGAGATGGGCAGCCTGATGCTATTACAATTTGATGTGTGAGATTCCTCTTACTATGAATCTAATCTATGATTTTAGGGGCACTTGGGTGGCTCAGTCGGTTGAGCATCTGACTCTTGATTTCAGCTCAGGTCATGATCTCAGGGTTGTGAGATGGAGCCCCATGTTGGGCTCTGCTCTGAGCATGGATTCTGCTTAGGATTCTTTCTCTCCCTCTTCCTCTGCCCCTCCGCCCCTAAAAAAAAAAAAAAAAAAAAAAAAGGAATCTATGATTTTATACATCAACCTCATGATCTTGGCTAGTCCAGGTCTGCCTTAGGAGAAGAATGCACCTCTGGGTGCTTGTAAAATCAGGTTTAAGCCTACAGAATTGAGGGTCAGACACTAGATCATAGCCAATTCTCTGAGAGAAGGAGTACCTCCTTTTAGGACTCTTGGAAGGTAAATGGTTCCCCTAGAGGCCCTCTCTCCCTTGGCCTTGTGCTCAAACTTCCACAAGGGTAAACATTGAGGATATTCAACTTCCATATCAGTGCTCGGCTTTCTTGCCTCACTTATTTGGGTAACCTTGGGTCTGGCCACCAGTGATACATGTTTCTTCTGGAAACTTGTGCCTGCCTCAGACCCTGCATATTGGTGTAAAAAAAATTGTCACATCTCAAACAACCAAATTGCTAGTACTTTATATTTACTACACACATTACCCACAGGCAAATTTGAAAATTATAGCTTTTCTCGGGTGTTTTATACCAGATTTCAAACAGCCCAGCCCAGCATGAAACCACAGGGAACTGAAATGAGGACGGAGGTGGAAGGTGGAGCAGAATAGACTTTATCTTCTGATTAGTTGAGATAAAAAATGACTTGAGAGACACAAATAGAATGACAATAACATGGTTCATTGGCTTGATTTCCTGTTGTTCATAAACAGATAATGGACTCCCTGGAAGCCTGTGTGGCTTAAGTCGGTTTGGGATGACCACTTGACTGGCAGAGCTGTTCCCATTTAGGTCTCCAAATGCATCCCTAGGCTAATGTAAAATACCAAAAAAAGGGGGGAAAAAAGATAAAATGAAGAATTCATGGTACATCCAGTATTAGAAAGGAGACAGAACAACACAGTTACTCACCCTTAGAGTCCAGTTTTGATACAATTTCCCCTACAGGGCCTTTGCTGAATCTTCTTCCTTGCCCATGATCAGGAACCAAGTTCTAAATTCCTATATCTTTTTTTCTAGCCACCTTATTGAAATATGATTAATATACAAAAAGCTATACATATTTAATGTATGCAACTTGATGAGTTTGGATAAGTGTACACTATAAAACCATCACCACAACCTATGCCATAAACATATCCATCACCTCCAACAATTGCCCACTACAATATTTGTTTATTTATTTGTTTGTTTGTGATAAGAACACTTAACTCTTAGCAGATTTTTAAGAATACAGCACAGTATTGTTAACTTTAGCTCTCTAATTCTTAGCTTTTTCTTTTTCTTTTTAAGAGGGGGAAAAGGGGCAGAGGGAGAAGGAGACAGAGAATCTTAAGCAGGCTCCATGCCCAGTGCAGAGCCTGACATGGGGCTTGATCTCATAACCCTGAGATCTTGACCTGAGCTGAAATCAATTGTTAGATGTTTAACTGACTGATGTTAGCCACCTAGTCACCCTTAGGTCTTATCTTTTATAAAGAATTGGAACTCTGTAACCTTTCATTAATACCCCCCCCAACATTTGCTTCCCTCCACCCCTGGAAAACACTACTCTACTCTTTCCTTCTGTGAGCTTGACTATTTTAGATTCCTTATGTAAGTGTTATCATGTAGTATTTGTCCTCTGTGTCTCTTACTTCACTTAGCATAATATCCTTTAGGTTCACCCATGTTGTCACAAATAGAAGGATTTCTTTTTTATTTTCAAATAATATTCCATTGTATGTATATGCCACATTTTCTTATCTATTCACTTGTCAATGGACAGTTAGATTGTTTCCATGTCTTGGTTTTGTGAAAATGCTGCAGTGAACATGGGAATGCAGATATCTCTTCAAGATTCTGATTTCAATTCCTTTGGATATATACCCAGAAGTGGGATTGCTGAATTATATGGGTAGCTATTTTTAATATCTTTTAGGAACCTCCATACTGTTTTCCATATTGGCTGCCTTAAGGAACCATAAAGAGAAGAACAAACTAAGCCCAAGTTTAACAGAAAGAATGAAATAATGAATGAAGATGAGAGCAAAAATAAATGCAATAGAGAATAAAAACAGTAGAATAAATTGATGAAACTAAGAGTTAGTTTTCTGAAAAGATAAGCAAAATTGACAAAACTATAGCTAAACTAAGAAAAAAAGAGAGAAGACTCAAATAAATAAAGTCAGAAATGGAAGAGGAGATATTAAAACCAATGCCATAGAAATAAAAAAGATCATAAGAGACTATTATGAACAATTATATGCCAACCAATTGGATAACATAATAGAAGAAATGAATAAATTTCTAGAAATATTCAACCTACCAAGACTGAATCAAGAAGAAATAGAAAGCCTAAATAGACCAATAACAAATAAGGAGCCAGAGTCAGTAATTAAAATACTCCCAATACAAATGCCCAGGACCAGATGGCTTCACAGGTGAATTCTGCCAAATATTTAAAAAAGAATTAATAGCAATCCTTAAACTTTTCAAGAAAAAAGAAGAAGAAGAAGAACAACAACAACAACAACAACAACAAGAAAAAGAACAAGAACAAGAACAAGAAGAACAAGAATAAGAACAAGAAAAGGGAACACTTCAAAACTTATTTTATGGGGTAAGCATCAACCTGATCATAAAGCTAGATAAGAACACTGCAGGAAAACTACACACTAATATCCCTGATGAATGTAGATGCAAAAGTCCTCAATAACATACTAATAAACCCAATTCAATAGCACATTAATAGGATCATACACCATGACCAAGAGAGATTTATTCCTGGAATGCAAAGATGGTTCAACATACATAAATCAATCAATTTGATGCAACACATTGGCAGAAAGAAGGATAAAAATCACGTGATTATCTCAATAGATACCAAAAAACATTTGACAAAATTCAATACTCTTTCATGATCAAATTTCTCAATAAATTATGTATAGAAGAAACTTAATGCAATAAAGACCATATATGAAAATCCTACAGCTAATGTCATATTCAATGGTGAAAAACTGAAACCCTTTCCTTCAAGATCTGGAAAGAGGCAAGGATGCCCACTCTTGCCATTTCTATTCAACATAACACTGCAAGTCTTAGCCCAAGCAATGAAGAAAGAAAAAGAAACAAAATTCATCCGAATTGGAAAGGAAAAAGTAAAATTTTTTATTTGCAGATAACATGATCTTATCTAATACCTTGTTTGAATCATCCTCCTGACACTTACTCCACCTTCTTTACTTGGAGTCATTCACCTGAGTGTCTTACCATCCTTAGTGGATGGTCAGTATTTGAGGGAAGGGCTGGGTCTCTTCCATCTATTTCCATTGTAGTGATGGCTTCATATCATTCACCTTGCAGGTGCTCAGTACAAATGAAGGAAGAAAATGTGGGAGAAACTATGGTGTAATGGGACTCCCTCATGAATGTACAAGTTTTCTAAATGGCTTCACAGATCTGATCCCAATGTGAACCTCCCAAAAGCCCTGGGAGGTTTACTAGGACTATTAAACCCTCTCCTTCAGATTAAAAAAAAAAAAATGCTTTAATCCTCTGCAGCCATTATTTTCATGGATCATTTCTAAAATGGGGTTTATAATAGTCCCTACTTCATAAAGTTGTCACAAAGACTCAGTGGAATAAAAGAATTAATGCATGTAAAGGCACTCACAACAGATCCTGGCACATAGAAAATGCTATATATATTTGCTATTATTAATTGTTATCATTAGTATCATTTCATCTGGAATCAGAAGACAAGGACCTACATTTTCTGTTCCCAAATCTAGGGTCCCTTTTGGCACCGCCAGGCCTCTGGCCAGGAACAAACCAGGTCTGTGCAAGCCACTGCCTGCTGCAGCCCTCCATGCCCTCACCTATGTGTTACAGGCATTTGAAGTGGACCTTCTCTAAGAGCACTGCCTGCCACAGCCACCTATCACAACTTCATGAAGATAAATGTTCTTTCCTTGCCAAGCACCTTCTCATTCTCCTCCACGGCTCACCTCTTCCCTCCCAGAGAAGAGAAAGGCCTTTTGCTCTTCAAGACTATAACCCTTCTAAATTCTAAATAGCCATCTGCTCTCCACCTCGATGTGGGACGGGCAATGTCCTATATGGACAGAAATGCCAGGGCATACTCTCTATCAGAGAAATACTTAGATAAAGTAAATGGAGGGCAGACAGACACACAGTAGCAGTGAAGAGGCCCTGGGCACAGTCTCAGTACTGATGTCACATGAGCTGACCTGGTTCTCAGAGGAAGAGAATTTTGCTGGAGGTGGGCCAACGTGGCTTACACATTGACAGCCAGGTGCACTAGCTGAGCTGTGAATTCTTACTCTGGTTATTAAAAGAGCAAAAACAAAAAGTTAAACCAGGAAAAAAAGGCAAGCACCATGTCCTGGGGATCCAAACACAGACATTAGTTGCTGGATTATTCTAACATAATAGAACCCTTTCACCATTCTCACACTTACTTGTCAAGGTATGGTTGGATGCCCTGTCATAGAGGATTCCTCTCCCATCACCCCCCAGCAGGAAAAACAAAAACAAAAACAAAAAACCAAACCAAAACAAAACAAAACAAAAAAACTCTCTCTTCCATATTGATGAATTCCTGCATTTCCTCTGTCCTCTACTGAAACATTTAGCTCTTTTTGCCTTGTAAAAACTGTCAGTCAAGATGTGTCTTAGCCTCTTGATCTCAAATACCTCTCCATTATGCAAAATTAACTTTGCTCTCTTGGGTGCCATGGCAGACCCCTCTTTATGGCTCTTCTGTAGCATTTATCTCACTTTCTCATTATTATCTGCTTATGCATCAGTCCCCAAAGCTTCCCTCATCCTCATTTCTGAGTTCCACTAGGACAGAAAAGGTGTTTTTTTCCTTCCTTCTATGCCCAATGCCTCATACAGTGTTAGTAATTGTCAAATGAATTCTGTGAGATCAGTGACTAAGGTTTAATCATCTCAAAATGTGCCCAGCACATAGGAACTTGCTTATTACTTGTTAATCGAATGGATATTCTGAACTAGTGGCTATTTCCAAGGAAGTAAAGCTCCATTATTTTTCAAATTTACATTACAAACTTAGATAGTAACGGGTATAAGGGATAAAACAAAAGTTTTGATTTATGACAGTCATATTTTACGAAAGCTCATTAGCTTTGCAAAGTGGCTGGTCCTTGAGGTTCATAAGTTATAAACTGGGAAATGGTTTTAGAGCAATGCATCTAGCTCAACTGATAGTTGACTATCCAGCCTATATATAAGCACCTGTAGGG
Source organism: Mirounga leonina (assembly GCF_011800145.1). Classification (NCBI taxonomy): domain Eukaryota; kingdom Metazoa; phylum Chordata; class Mammalia; order Carnivora; family Phocidae; genus Mirounga; species Mirounga leonina. Next base: position 77,306,095 of record NW_023270268.1, read on the forward strand.
ATAAGAAAATACTAATTCCTTAAGCAACACATTTAACTTTTAGGCAGACATGTTAGAACATGATTCCTATAGTAGTCAGTCATTACAAATAATAATTAAGATGATTCTGTGGCCCCAAGGAACATGTTTTATATAAAAGCAAGTATACGAAGAAAAAGCAAGGTACAAAAGCCAACATAGGCATCATGAAACCCATGAAAAAAATGTGCATGGGGAGAAAGAGGTGGAAGAAAATACATCAAAATTATAGTTCACTCCTTTACCAAATAGCATTAAGGCCCTATACCTGTGGTAGGCACTGTTCTCAGTCCTATGGCTGAGTCACAGTGATGGAATTGGACTGAATTTTGTTTATTTTCTCTATATTCCACATTATCTGGCTTAAGCTTATACTAATTATTAAAATCCTATAAGGCTTAAGAAACCCTTCCTTATACTGAAAGCATATGGAAAAAGCTATTATTCTTGAATCTTAGAAAAAGTATTATATCAATAGCTCTTCCATGAAGATGCTGAGCTTCTGTTGAGGAAGAGATTATTAATTGTGCCAAGGTGATGTGACATGTCTGCAAGGAACTTACCAGCTAGGCAATCCTTTCCACTGCTCTACAAGAACAGATCAACCACACAGTTTTCAAGTTGGAAAGGACCTTCAAATTTATTTATTCAGATTACTTCAATTAAGAGCAGAGCTAGACCAAAAAATCACAGGATAATGTTCTAAGACCTCAGTGGCAGAGGAAAACTTATAGTTGGATCCTCCAGCCAGTATCCCTAGATATTCATTCAACATCAATTTGAAGTCTTCTAAAGACAAACCATTCCAGATATTTGGTGAAACTATTGCAAAAGAGAAGTTCGGCTCGTTAAAGGTAGCCCATGGTGGGCATTTCTACACTTCAAATGGCTCTTCCTCCATGTTCGTTTGCTTTCTAAAGGCCCTGGGCTGAAAAGTGTATGAACACCTGCTCCCATCAATTATGTGAGATTGGTCCTCATGCATTACTACAGATTTATGTCCTCCCTGCAATATGGCCATGAATGATAAGCAGCATCTTCTTCATAAAAAAGACAAATGACTGCCAGTCAAGCCAGGACCATTTTACCTGGCATGCCAGCACAGAGTTTGGGGAGGGAGTCTGATGATCCAGGCTGAAGCTGCCTCAGATGAAACTCTCTGAAAGTCAGTAGAAATATTACTGAAATTCTAAACTCACTAATAATGGAGTTCAACCAAATAGCCTTACTGGCCCATGCTGACAACTTCAAAATTGATTTTGGTTGTTCTTTCTGGGGTAAATAAAACCTCCCAAGGTAGCTAGCTGCTTTAGTAAGCTTTATAACTTGTATTCTCACAGCAGTTTGATGTGAAAGCTAAGTAGTGTTCTTTGGCAGAGAGAAGTCTGATGGAAACAACATGGATTGCCTAGGGAGATGCATGTTTTTTTCCTGTTCTAATGAGATTAGTAATATTATCTTCATTTCTAAGGGATTATATACTGACAACCAGAATCTGTCTCAGAGTCTTGCTCCAAACTTCACAAGATTCCTCCCTCAACAGGCTCATGCCTCTTTTTTCTATTGCACAGCAAGATGGGGGCGGGGGGGTAGGGAGATCACAGGGCTTCTTAGATAACATGCTTGTCATGTGCAGGAGGCAGCAAAACTCAAGGACTCATTCGTTAAGATCTGCTTGAAATGTGTTCTTTGCAATATAAAATGGTTTTATTTTTTTAATTTTTTATCCTTCAACAGTTTCCTGCCTCAACTAATTTACTCAAAATGATTAATATAATTCACTCATACTTGCATAGGCAAGCTCTTAACCTGCTTGGAAATTAAATAACTATTTCCTATTGATGGCATTTCCTTTGAAATGAAAGTTCCCGAAATGGATGTTCCTGGGAGGGTTCTAATTCGTAAGAGTTGAGGAGAGTATTAATTGCCCTCCTGCTATTTATAATAGCAGTGTCACTAAGACTGAACAAGTTGTCCATACAAGTAATAAGGAACAACCCTGAAAGATGCTTACTCTGAGAGCAAGGTCTAGAAAGAACCACGATGCAAAAGATCAAATCTATTTCACAGAAGCTGGGATGGATGGTCTTTTTGCTCAGATTCTCTCAGAAATTGATCTGCACTGTGAAAAGAGTGGAACACCTGACACTTGAAAGAAATCTATTATTAAGCCAAATTGTTTTGGTTGTTCTTGTATTGAGTTTTAAGCCTCCTGCTTCCCTTCCTAGATTCAAATGTGTGAGAATCTCTTCCTGCCCAGCAAACAGCACTATGAAAGAGAGAAAATGCACATGTTCAATTCTCTGCCATGACCCAGGCTAGGTAGGACATGTAAACTAATCAGTCTCTTTGCCTCAATTCCTCCACCTGTGAAATGGGATTCTTATTCCTGGCATGCCCACCAGACTGTGTTATTGTGAGGATCAAATAAAATAACAGATATGGAAAAGCGGTATCAACCAGAAAGTGCTCCTATGGCACTAAAATCATATCTTGATTGCATCACTTTTTTTTGTAGGGAAGGAAAAATTTTTTTCCTTTTATCCTCATAGGTTCACTGGTTGGGGCACTTGAATCAAATTGACAAAAGATTAACAAGAGAAAGAATAGTTTTTATAATGTATGTATGCATAGTATTTCACAAGTTAAAATGTGGCTCACAGAGGTGGCTAGACTTTGAAGTTTATATATCATCATAGGCTAAACAAAGGAAAAGAGGGTTTGGGGCTTCTGGGCTAGGAGGCAAATTATGGGAAGGTGAGGGGAGGAGATGTACAGTGAATAAAGGTTATCTTTTACGTAGCTAAGAGCCTCTCAGATGATGAGTTGTCTCCCAGAGTAGCTAGAAAGACATTTTTACAAATGGAAATTTCCTTTATAAATGGAAATTTCCTTTACAAGAGGAGAAATTTATACTCTTATTTTTAGACAGATGCAGGGAAGTAAAGAGGTTTTCCTGTATCTGCTGGCTCTCGATTCCTAATTGTCTTAAGTTCAAAATAATCCATATGCCTAAGAGGCGTATTTTGGGGTGGCATATTCTGGTAGCTTTCAATATCATAATTTATCTGACACCTATCTGTCTTCCTAATGGACTGTGAGGTTAGGGCTTATCATTTTCCATGCCGAATTAACAGGGTATTTCTGTTGGTATCTTTAAAATGTTGGGGTCTACGTGACACCAAATGTTATATAAAGAGAAAAAAATAATCAATTACTCAGTTTCACATCAAGGAGAACAAAGATCCAAATATTTTATTGCATTATTGCCCTTTTTTGACAGCATGCAAATATTTGTCATATAGTCGCTAACCAACCCGAGAGGGATTTGTCAGCCTTCACCACGGCTTTACCTGGAAGTAATAAGGAAGCTTCCCACACATACACACAGCCTGCCCCAGGGAATAGTGTAAAAAGGCAGCACAGAAAGAGGAGTGTGTGGGCACGGGTGTGCCTATATGTGTGTGTTGAAGGTGTTAAAAAGAAACAATAGGTTCCCAATGGTATCCCTGTGGCTAAGCCCCAGCAAGACTTAATACCTAACCTAACTGCAGTTTTAGCCTTTTCCAGAAGTGGAATTTTAAATCAATCATTCTAGAATTTCCTTATCTCCACTAGTGAGGTAATCTGCATGACAAGGCCCCTCTGCCTTCCCCTAGGGAAGAAGAAATAATCCACTCTTTTCACTTCCTTGTTCCACCCTCCTGCCCATGAAATCCTTCCATTTTGTCCAGCTCCTCAGATGGAGCTTCTTTCTGCTTACTAGATGAGATGCTACCTGATTCATGAATTGTTGAATAAAGCCAATTAGATCTTTAAATCGACTCCTTTGAATTTTGTTTGTTTGTTTTAAAAGATTTTATTCATTTATTTATTTGACAGAGAGAGACACAGCAAGAGAGGGAACACAAGCAGGGGGAGTGGAAGAGGGAGAAGCAGGCTTCCCGCTGAGCAGGGAGCCCAAAGTGGGGCTCGATCCCAGGACCCTGAGATCACGACCAGAGCCGAAGGCAGACGCTTAACGACTGAGCCACCCAGGTGCCCCTTGAATTTTTTTCTTTAACAAAAATCCAAACCAAGAGAAAAATGAGGCAGAGCGATTAACACAGTAAAAAGTAAGAAGAGGGGTTTTGCTGCTATTGTTAAAGTAAATTGATCAGGAAAGCAGAAAGAAGGGAAGAATGTGAGTAGCACAGTAAGGGGAAACCCACAGTAGGGTTAGCATCCACAAAGCATCCTCTCATGTCGCATGTAGTCCAACAAAGGTTGCCAAGGCCCTGTGCCTTAGTCCCAGTTTTCTGATGTGCTAAGGTGCAGAGAAGAAAGCCAGAGTAACGTAAGCCACATATACAAAACCCATGTCTAGGAGGTAAACACAGACTGGCTTCCAGAAACAGCACAGCATCCCACTATTGAAACATTGTCCCCTGAGCCCTGTCATAAAGTACATACTACTGTGGACAATATCAACACACTTCCAATAAATAAAAGGCTTTGACTGTACCATGCCAATGTCAGTAAAAGTAACTCTATGAGTGGCTAAATGCATGCTTCAGACCAGAAGCTCTGTAGCCCAGGGCCCAGCTGACCCTTACCAGCTGGGAGACCTTGGACATATTGCATAATCTTTTTAGGTTGAGTTTTCACATCTGAGAAAGAGGAATAATATTATTTACCTGATAGGGTTTCTGGAGAAAAAAATTCAAAGACAAAGTACCTAGTAAGTAGTAGCTTCTCCATGAATGTAAGTCTTCCTTCCCCCTCTGTGAGGGCCCAGCAAATCTGGGGAGAACCCAGGCAGTCCTGGGCCTAAGAGAAAGGCTACCTCTGACTCAGCCTGTGAGTGTACGGTGAACATATCTTTTATGAATCAAGACCTTAATCCAAAATTAGGTTTCCCAAGCATCCTTCATACTCAGCTTTTCTCTCATGAGCCCATTACATTAAGAGTTAATTTATAACAAGTAGCTTGGTAGACCAGCTCTTTGTTCTACCCTCTCTTAATCTGCTCAGCAAGACCACAGGCATTAACTACATGAATATATTCTGCATTTTGAAAAGAAAAAAACAAAAACAAAAACACAAAGACCTGCCACCCCTGGATACTTATCCCTTCAAGGAAGCCTTAGACCTCAGCAGCAACAAAGATGTGCTGTGTGGGACCCCCGCAGGGTTCATGCATTTCAGAGCTTGTAAGAAATTATCTGTTTTGCTGGGCCCTCGCTGGGATCAATCAGCCCCTCAGTGGTTGGTGCCAATTAAGAGCTAGTGTGATGCAAAGAGGGTATTTTAAACACTGTTTGACACCAAATACGTCCCTGTCCTCTTCCCACCCACCTCCCCTCCCTTTTTTCTAACTCTTCCACCAACCACCTTCCAACCATTGTCTTCTTTCATCTCAGAAAGTCGGGAATGTTGAGTGAGTCATGGCACCTGTCCGTTAAGCAGAGAGCTGCTGATTGCCAAGAGGTCTCCCAACGGCCTGCTGTAGGACGGCACGCAGAGTAGCACCACCTCAGCTTCCCATCATCCTTCTGAGGTCCCTTCAGCTCTCCACCAAACTGCCAAATCTTCCTCCTGAAGATTAGGTTGAAGCTGCCTTCCTCTGCTTCAGATAAAGCCCTGGCTTCCCCTCCTGGCCCAGATATAAAGCCCTTCCAAGGGCTGATGCCTACCAGCTCAAGCTCCTGTCTCGCCTGCCTCATCCTTTCCCACTCCTTGTAATTCCCTATACATTCAGCTGCTTCTTGGCTTTCTACTCCTCCCTGTTCCTAAACTGCCCATATCACCCTGACCATCTCAGGAACGGACTCATAGACATCCTTGAAGACTCACCTTCAGCATCTCCCCCACAAGAGACCTCACCCAAAGCTTTCAAGATGACTTAGGTGCCCCTGTGCTGTGTTTCCTGGTACTCATGCTTGCTTTGAACATCACCTTCCTCAGACAGCAGTATCACAGCTGATTCACTTATCTGTCCCGACTTCCCACCTCCAACTAGATTGGGAGCCCCTAGAGCAAGTGTGGCCTTTGTGTATCTCTGCCTTCTTGGCGTCTGGGATAGTGTTTCATACATAGTAAGTAAGCCAGGAATTCTCAACCTGGCTGCTTGTCACTGTCACCTGAGCAAGTCTATTCACAGTGCAGATTCCCCAGCCTTGCCTTGGACCTCTGCCATCACTGTGTCGTCAGGGGTGGAGCCCAGGTTTGTATGTTAAAGCATCACTGGTGATGGGTAGACCTGGTTAAAATAATGTGGCAGGAATAGGGGCTAATACATATTTAATGTTGAGAGAATGAATACATGAATGTCTCCATTTTAGAGAGGTGGAAACAACCTTGAAGAGTTGGAAATTTGGCCCAAATTGCACAAAGTCTTTTGGGATACATACAAGGGGGCATGGGCATGGGATAGAGCCTTTCTTGGACTGGAGTTATTTGTTTCTATGTTGATCACCTCGGTTATTCTCTCAGCTTTAGTGGGCAAGGATAGGCCTGGTTTATCTATGGAACTTATTTAAGTCTGACCCCATGTCTAACACATAGTTAGCCCTCACTATTTGTCGAGGTACAAGAGTATAGTGTGAATCAAGGAGTGGTATACTCAGAGTTAGAAGCCTTGAGTAGGCTTAGCTATGGCACTAACTTCTATTTCTTCTAGGACAAGAATGCCCTTGGGCCTTAGATTCCCTAACTACACAGTCAGTGGTAGGCTAAATGATCAAAAGTTGCTTCCAGCTCTGACATTTTTAATCCAATGAATGCAGAAGAGCTGGAGTCTGAATCTCAGCCTAGTGCTGGATGAAAAGGCCTTCATTATGATTAAGCAAGATGGTGGTTGAGGCCCAGAGGGAAAAGTAACTCAAATATACTATACTTTTTAGTTTATCTTGAACGTGGCCAGAATAGAGCACTGCCTTTTGTTCTGTGAAAGACAAGTGAGTATTCAGCCCTAAGCATCCCCAGGGCTTGCCTGAGATGCTCATCTTGGCATTCAGACACCAGCAAAGATCTCCCTCTCCTGATTACATGGAGCTCAGTAGCAGCTGAGTCCCCAGAGGAGCATGACATGTTGGGGGATGCAGCGGGAGATCATGGGCTCTCTGTTACCCACCCAGGAAGAGCAGCAAGTTTGCATATGCATCCTGAGTGATGGCACACAAATCACAAATCTATTACCTCAACCGTTTTTCACACACTTACAGTAGGAAAGAAAACCCAATCAAACAAGTATTACCACCTCTACCTTATGGAGTGGGAAACTGAGGCTTGCAGAGTGTGAAGGATTTCTGTATAATTGTGTGGTGATGAAATGGTAGGGACCTGAAGGTAACTTTTTAAACGTATGCTCCTTTAGCTACATCATGTTGCCTTTTTTTTCTTATCTTCTTTGTTGGATCCTAATAAAAAATTTCATAGAGAGGAAAGGCAGGGTATTTCCATTTCTATTTTTGCAAAGCAGGAGTTTCCTGCTCAGAGGGATTTCCAATCTCCCAGTAAGTAGCAGTGATTCCCAGGGCCCTACATTACCACTACGGTTTTTTCTTTTCTTAATTGTATATTATTATGTAACCTTACTACTACCTATCAGAGAGGCAGAACAGGCTGGTACTGCAATCCTCAATTTTCTAATAAAGTAACTGAGTTCCAGAGAAGTAATATTGGAGAAATTTATTCAAGAGGAATTTGTGAGTTTGGGCTGGCATAAAAATGACCTTTCCAACAACTGGAGTTGCCCTCAGTGGGAATGACCCCCCTGTCTTATCGCAGGACCAGAGGGCCTCTCAAACATATGATACACAGGACTGTGGAAGAAAAAGGAATTGGTGTAGATGTCCGTGAAGCTCCTTCCTGGCCCCAAGTGTTCATGATTCCATGCCTTAACCCAATTTCACAACCAGGATGTGATCAGTCCAGACCTGAACCCTAGTCCTCCAACTACTACTTTATCCTGTGCCTCTTTCATTCATTCCAGCAACTTTAGACCTGTTTCTCCAAAGCTTTCAAAATCCAGTTGTCCTAAGGGCCACTATAGCTATCATTTGAACATTAGCTAGAGGGAGAAGATCTCTCTGTAGGTTTACTGGGTACAACATTGATGAGATGCCATTTAACAAAGCCCGAGCATTGAACACAGGGTAACTTTTTGGGCATTCCTTGGCTCTTTCATCCTAATTTTTCTACCAAATTCCTATGGGACCTGGGCAAAGTCACTTTCCCTCTCATGGCATTCAGCACCTTCCCTTGGATAAAATGACTGTTTGGTCAGAGGTTCTTTCAAGTTCACAATATAATATAATGAGGCTACAGATCAAGTTTATCTTTGCTACCAGCCATTGGAAGCTGGCAGAGAAGGAGCTGTGAATAACCAACTCATCCTGGGGCAAAGCAGAGAATGCCAAGTTTAGCAACGTTGGCTGATACTTTTTATCAGCCTTGAATCCATTTGAGGTTGGGAAGTAAGAAGTAGTCTAGAAATAATGAAATCACAAAGTCCTCTGGTCTCTTAAGTCCTAAATGATGCTGTGTTTTTTTAGTTCTGTCCCCTGGTCTCAGGCAGGCTCTGTCTTATGACAGTAGCTGTAGTGTTGTCCTCCTACCATGGCCCATTTCTATTTTCTGTTTCTAACAGCTCATCCTCCATCTCCCCATACAGGTCTCCCTGCCAATGTTCTTGCCATTTCTTGAGTGACAACCAATTTTCCTACTTGTCATTATCAATTCCACTCATTAACTCTCCTACCTGCCTCAGCTGAGGCCTCCCGATACCAAAAAGCATCTCTGAAAAATAATTTTCCCAAACAGAATAATTGAAACTTCTTGCACATCTAGAGAACTTTTTGTCTGAAGCTCTCAGAGTCATATCTAAATGTCAGTAGAAATGTACATTTTATACTAGGGAGCCAGACTTTGCCATCCCAGTACAACCAAGCAAAACTACCCAGCAACTAGGTTTTTCTGTTTTCTTTTTCTTTTCTTTGTGGTTCATAGAATGCAAAAGTGGTCTGACTTGCCTTTTTTTTTTTTTTTTAACTTAATTGACTTGTCATTTGCCTATAGTCCTTTTGGACATGGCCTAAAAAATGGTTAATAACAGGAACGATGACATGTAGATAACAATCATACAAAGACCCCCTTCTACTTTTCTTCAAGGAGTTCTATGAGCTGCTGAGATGTTAAAACTTGATGCAAGCCTCTAGAATGATCTCTGCAGCATTGAGAGACAGGTGTACACACTGGTGAAGAGCTTAGTCTTTGCTATTAGGCTAACTGGATTTAAGAGATAGAACAATGGCAACATACGTTTAGGCAATCCTTTACTATTTGTAAAGTCTTTACACATATTATCTCACTCTTCACTTGCTGTTCCCTCTATTTGGAATATTCTTCCCTCAGAAATCTACTTGATTTGCTTCTTCTCCTCCTTTGGCCCTTGTTCAAATGTCCTCTTTCCTAGTGGCCTTAAGCAAATTGTAATTACACTTACTCCACCTGGCGCTCCCTCCCTTGATACACTTTTCCTCCATGGCACTCCACCATCTGCCTTACTATACACTTTACATAGTACATGTAAGCTCTCTGGGTGCTGGGATCTTTGTTGTTTTCACTGCTGTATTCCCGAGTCTTAGCACAGTGTCTGAAATATAGTAGTTGCTTAGTTAACACATGTTGAAGGACAAAAGGAATAAATCGATGTATTTGATCCTCCCAAGAGCCTTGAGGAGCGTGGCTCACCATTATCACTACTTTGACATGAGGTGGCTGAAGTTCATAGAAGTCAAATGGTCAGGCCAAGTGGCTGAGAGGGACAGACCCAGCTGTCCTCTCACTGCCTCACTCTGCTCTCCAGAGATATGTTTCTAAAAAGACACAGAAATGAGTGAACCCTCCTATTCAGGAAGAAGTGCTAAGAGCCTTAATGCTCAGCCCTGTGCTTTCGTCCCTGTAGTAGACCTCTCTTGGCATCCCACCTCACCTGCCCTCCAGGGTGGCCGAGTTCCCAGGCACCCACTCTATTTGATGACAGCCTGTAGGCCTAATCACCCCATTAAGGTAGAGCAAACAAAGAGAAGGATGAAATAATTGCTAAGTCAACAAACCGGAATGGCTGGCCAGAATACGGTCAACACATTAATTGCTCTTCTCCAAACAAAGGAAAACAGGGGGACTAGGTGTTACCACCTAGCTCTTGTCTCTGTCTAATGGAAAGTCTCTTTTCCCAGTTAGCTGCAGAGCAGATCCCTGGATTGGCAGCTTTCCTACCCCCACTGCCCTGCCTTGTTGCCTTCATTGACAGACGTGGGCCATTACTCTGCACTAAAATTCATTGTCCACACACTCAATACTGACAACACTCTGAAAATTGATCTGCTCAAATATTTTTAGAGCTAAACTAAGGCAATTTGTCCTTCCACTGTGCCACACCAGCATCCCAAGAGACAGAATCATTGGTAAGAGGATAATTCTATTTTTCTGAGAAGGGAAGGAAGTCTTGAGGGAGGGAGGCAATCCAAAATCTTGGTAATATTGGTTATATATGATAAAAGAAAAATGCCATTTGTACTGTTTTGTGGCTTACAAAGAACATTCACATACATCATCTATAGGATTTAGGCTTCACAGTCTGCTGAGGAAGCTGACTCACCATTTTACATAAGACAGGAATAAGAGGCTCATGACTTTCCCAAGGCCACACCCCAGTAAGTGAAAAAGCAAACACCATGTTTTATGACTCTAATGAAATTCTTTATGTCCCTGATGTGGTAAAGCATGTGTGTGTGTGTGTGTGTGTGTGAGCACATGTGTGCACACGTGTGCATGCACATGGGCTGTGTGTGGAGAGAGAGAAAGATTGATTCTTTCCCCCACCAGCCCCACACCTGCCAAATTATCTTTCCCATGCACTCCTCCTATCTCCCCTGTCCCCAGAGAGCACTCTCAGCTATCAGAGAGCAGACACTCTAGCAATCCCCAGACTGGCTGTCTCCAATGAGGTGCTCAGAAGTAAGACTTAATTCCACAACTATTTGACTTGCCTCAAGAGCATGGGCTTTGGAGTCACAGATGTGGGTTTCAGCAAGAATGGATGACTCTGAACCTTGAGGTCCTTACCTGCCCATAGGGTCATTGACAAAGTTATATGAAAAGGCAAGTATGGTTTCTATCACAGTGCATGGTGCACTGTAAATGTTCAGCACATGTGAGCAGTTACTGTTCATTGCCCTGTTCACTCCCATGTCACATTTGTGAAGCTGATATCCAGGCTGAGTTATCTCGCCTAACATAATTATCCTGATGCATCAACCAGTCATTTTTGCATGAAGACCCAGGGGAGCAATGACATCCCCTCCTCTGAGGAGTTCCAGTGGCTGAATGGCAGCAGCAACATCAGGAGTCACTCCCATTTCCTGAACATTTGCTCTGTGCCCAGAATTGTTCTACATGTACTCAATGGATGACAGCCTTTCATACTGTCAACACCGCTATTGTGGAAGGACTACTTTTATTCCCTTTTACAGATGAAAGAGAACACCGAGGTAAGGAGAGACTCGGTAATCAACCAAGGATGCAAATCCAGGGAGTCCACTTGGCAGAGTGCAGGCTCCTGGCCATCACACTATGCCACCTCAACAGCACAAAGATCCCATCAGGAAGCCCTCCTGTCTCCCAAGGCAGGGCTTCACCCTTCCTAGTTGCCCTCTCTCACCTGCAGACTCCACCCTGGTCTTCTGCAGCACAAACCCCACCTGGAATCACATAATGTTGACATTGGACAAGCCCAGAGAATTCCTCTCACCTAATAACTCACTCATTTTTCAGATGGAGCCCAGGGTGGGGGCAAACTGCGTGAGGCCTCACAGCTGGACCTTGATGGGAGACTCAGGACTAGGTCCATGGAAACTCTTAAGACACTCTTCATGCCTTGGTTGCTGGAGCAGCCCTGTTGTGCCCCTCAATTACTTTCCTGACATAGTGACTGGCCCCTCACCATCCCATTAATGCAGGCCCTGGTATGGCTGGTCTTGTCTTATATTTGTGTTTTTTAGAATGATATCTGTGCTTTCTAATGTAGGAAACTCAAAATCCTTTGGGGAGGCAGGTGGAATAGAAAGAATAAATAAGTACATAAGTAAGTAGATAACTACAAATTTTAGCACTCTTTCCACTGACATTTGCTTTTCTTCTAAAAATCCTGAAGAATCTACATGCAAGAAGGAAAGCAAATCTAGCAGTGATTATGGCTTATAGACCGTTTTTTTCAAAGGGAAGAAAGAATAAGGAGAAACTTGGGGCTATTACTTCTCCGTGTAGACAAGACGATGTCTTAAAGTAGTGCTCCCTGCCCAATGGGCAAAGCACAAGCACCAAGGCACTACATTACGATGGCCGTGCACTAAGTATAGATCACTTCATCTACTTAAGTACTTACCAACCAGGTCCCCAACCACTGCCTTTACTAGGCTTTTCCCGTATTCTCATTCTTTCTGGTCCTGTGATTTGATGAGCTAGGACCTTGGCATGAGCCCTTGTCTGAAGACCTTAGCCCCAGCTGTCCCATCAGCCTGAAACACTCCTGCTGGCTGGTTCTCATTGGTCATTCACAGCTCAGCTTACATTCCACCTCCTCAGACAGGCCTTCCCTGGCCACCAACCACCTCCCTCCTAGCACTCCAGCAAAGCACCTCATGTTCTTTCCATCACAACACTATCACTACCTATTTTCTTCCAGAGTTGTTTATTTCCTCACAAAAACACAAGCTCAGGGAACGATGAGCACGTTTCTTTATCGTGTTCACCACTATTTTCTCAGGGCCAGAACTGGGCCTAGCACATAATAGGTACACAAGAATTAACTATGAAATGAATGTAAATCAGATCACTCATATTGCAGATTGAGTCTAATTCACAGAAACAGGCCCAAGCCCATCAATCCATCAATACTTAGTTGACATTTGATGCGTGCTGGGCCCATTGTGTAAACTGGAGGTAAAGGTGTGGCTGCAGAGATACCTATAATTAGTCCCTTAGAATAAGAAGTTTATCCCCTGGTTGGGGAGTTAAGACATATGCATCAAAATATAACTGAAACAATGCAGCTAGTGCTCAAGGACACATAAGCGTTCTGAAAGTAGAGGTATTAAAAGCTGAATACACAGAGAGGAAAGAAGATGTGCAGAAAGGTTCACAGAAGGGCCATACCTGTCAGATATCCACGGCACACAAGCAGCAGAGAGAGGGGACTGCATTCTCCCCATCTCACCAGCCAGGGCCCTTCAGCTGCATTACAGGGTATCCTTAGTGCCTCCGTGACTCTGAGACCTGGCGTTGGAGAGTTTGACTCACAACCTGGCCCCTGGAGGAAAGCTCACATTGGTCAAATGCTCTCTCGTGAAGGGCACTCTGCTAGCTTACATAGGCCATTTCAGTTATCCTCACAGCAACCTTGTTGCAGAGGTATTATAATTCTCATTTTAGATCTATAAAAATTGAGGCCCTGGCATGGAAACTCTTTCACCCAAAGTAAAACAGCCAATGAGGCTGAGCTACCCACCTCTGTAGCCTGCTATGCCCTTCCCAGTTCACACATCTGCCTCCTTAAGCAGGCTGGCAACTGGCTCCAGGTCACACAACAGTTGGGAATTCATTTCTAGATCTATTTGAGTGCCAAGTAGGTGCTCTTCTAAAATCTGGTGGAGATGAATGAGAGCAAAGCCCACCAATGCTCCTTTTGCCCCAGGGCAGAAGAAGGCAAGCCCTTCGGAAGACTCAGATGTTCAGATAAAAGCAAGAATGGTGTTTAAAATGCAAAATTGTACTTCTTTTGGATTCATTTGGTGCTCCCACCCTTATTCCCCATGAAATGATTCCCTGGTGACAAGCTCTTGAAAGAATTTTCTCTCCACTCCTTTCTGCAGTGCAGAGTAATTGTATGTCATCAAAAGACTAGGAATAGTCAAGATTGCAAAATTCTTGCTGCGCTCTTGGCAAAATCATTACTCACCAGCCAATGTTTAGAAATCAAAATGCTCCCCTTAAATGCCATTAAGCACAAATATTTATCAACGCTGTGCTAGAACGTTAGGCTGACGAAGGTTGTGTGATGGTGGGTGTGCATGTTTGTGCATAAGATTCAGGTTTTCAAGGAGTACAAACTGGCTTACTGAAGCTATGGCCTTCAGATACCCACCTACAGGCAAAGGGCTTTTTTGCTCATTTATTTCTCAAAGAAACGTTCAAAACTCAGAAGCATTACCCAGAGATAGCCAGGGAATTTTTGTTTCCTAGCCCTTCTCAGGCATTGTAAAGGGTGCTGCTTATGATAAAATGAATGGTAAGCCTAGTAGGGAGACAAAAATAAAGATGAAAACATAAATAACGGTTCAGAGTAGTACATGCTGATGGATAAATCATTGTTGTAGACTCTGACTAGAGTTGGAAGAAAATGAGGCTCTCAATCTGTCTTCAATTTGCCCTACACGCTGTTGCTAGAGTCAACACCTCCTAAAGCAGGTTAGCACATGTCTGAGGTCAAGTTTCTTAGAGGCTGAGGCTGAGGCCAGGATTCTGGTGGCAGTGGTTTACTGAGGGGAGCACTTTCAGGGTAAAGAGAGTGAGAAAAGCAGGGCAAGGCACGGGGGGGAAACTCAATAGGCTCTGGTCTAAGAAGGCTCCCATTCTTTAGAGAAGTGACACTCTGTGAGTGTTGTGGTCAACATACAGCAGCCGGGCCTGTGTGTTGGGGTAGCAAAGGCATCTGGATGGGGCACCAAAGTCTCCACTACGGTACTCGTTGCTCTCCTTATGAAGCTTTTCTGTCATCCTTCAGAATAAGGTCCAAACTTTTGAACATAGGATTGGAAACCTTCTGTGTTCTGGCTCCAACCTCATGGTTCTGAAATAGATTTTCTAAAACTCTCAGCCTATTGATAGTTTGTTCAAATATCTATTTGTATGTAGAACATAGCATCAGAGAGGGGTCATGGTAACCACCCCCAGCCCCTCCTTGTCCCCAACCCTGCACACACCACCAATGGCTCCCCCTGTCCTCAGAAGGAAGTTCATTTCCTTCTGTGGGCCTGTCTAGTCCCCCAGCCTTATCTCCTATTACCTCTTTTCACACGGCCTTAGTCATTTCTGAAGATGCTATGTTCTTTCACCTCTCCCTGCCTTTATGACACTTACGATCAATAAAGATAGAATAATGAGGAAAACTGAAACCAAATCCAAGCCATCCCTCAATGTCACTGGCATTATCACCTGAAAGCAGTGTTAATCATTTGGGGCTGTTCCTAAAAACATCCCTTGGCTTCTGGTATGGAGAACCAAGTCCTAAATTTCTAGCATGGACTATCCTTCGCCTGCTTTTCTGTTGTCATTGTCCCATTCTGCTATCTAGCCCCAGTTCCCTGTGAAGCCTTTCCTAGCCAACCCCAATCTTCCTGTCGCCCCACAGCAACATGTTGATGCCTTCTCTCATCACTGACTGGCTCTATTTTGCTATGGAAAATAGCGTGTCCTGTAGGTGCCTACCTCCACCATCAGTTTGTGAGCTTCCTAAAGGCAATGTCCTCCACAGCACCTGGCACCTTGCTAGGTACAAAGCTCACCCCAGTGTGGGGATGTTAACTGGAAGAAAGGAATGTTCCTCTAAAGAATGGGCTCCTGGGAGATGCTTCCCAGATATAGTGAGTGTTCCACAGGGAACTCTTAGCATTTGAAGGACTTTGAGGATAACATCGTAGCAACAACAACAACAAATGTTATGTCTTACTAAATACTTATTATACAAGAATCTGTGTTTAACATTCTATGTAATTTCACCAACTTAACCTTAGTAGGCAGGTACTATTTTATCACCACTTGACAGACAAGAAGACCATGTATGAAGGTTATGTGACCTGTTCAAGATCACACAACTAGGAAGCACTAGAGCCAGGGTGTCCGTGATAGAATCTAGGGCTTAACTCCATGCTCTTAGCCACTAGTAATCAGTAAGGGAAGATTGCTAACCACCTCCTATTTGGAGCTAGCTGCTGAGGGTGGGAGGGGCAACACGATGCAAGCCACAACAAAAAGCCCTCTGCCTATCCATCCCCTTTTTTTCAAAGGGAAATGGCTGGAATGAACTAGAGAAGCAAGTCCCTGAAGCATACTTTGTTTACTTATGTATAGTTGTTGTTTTGTTTATTTTGCTCCCCGCCCCGGCCCCCAAATCTCTGAATGGGAGTAGGGAAGGTTATTCTGTGCATCTCTTTCCTCATGAGTAAAATGGGCTTTCACCTGTTCTGTTTAACTCAGAACATATTCACATGGGTTCCCCACTCAGTTATAAGCTCCGCAAAAGTGGAGATTGTATCTAACCTGCTCATCTCTGTGTCCCAGATTCTAACACAGCACCAGGCACATCATAGGCCCTGATAAGTGCTCACCAATCGAATGAATGGTAGAATGGTCAAGGAGGTAACCCAGTGTTTCTCAGAGTGGCTTAGAGACTACCTGCTCCAGGATTATCTGCAGAGCTTGTTTGCAGATTCCTGAGCTCAGAGTGACTTCTATTTGTTCTTTGGGAGCTGCTGAACCACACTGTGCAAATATCTGTAAACTCAGCTCAAATTTAACAATTTAATTAAATTAAATTCTGGCTAAGTTGTTTTTACAATTTCATAAGAAGAGGAATAGAGAGGAAATCCTCCTGTTTCTCTCCATTTTCCCTTTAATCACCTCTCCCTGCTCTCTGCTTCTTCTCCCTCTTCTCCCTCTTCTCCTCCTGCCAGGGTTATTTATAGCTGCTGGCTCAGGGCAAGGCCTGGGAGAACAGACATAAATGACATATTGTCCTCTGCCCCAAGCATCTCACAGTCCAACAAGAGAGAGGAAACGGTAATTTACATTCAGATGTAATAAACTCTAGAGCCGAAATAAGCTAGGATCACTTGGCTTAGTCACTTAGATCACTTAGTCACTTCCCCAACTTACCAAGGTGAAGAAAGTGGTTACCACTTCGTGGTGGGTTTCTGGCCCTTACATACCAACCTAGAAATGTTGAAGATCAAAGGAACTAAGGTGAAGAGTTCTGTTACAGTTTTTTTTTTCAGCTTTACTGAGGCGTGATTGACAAAATTATAAAATATTTGAAGTATACTTTGTCCTGATTTGATATACATATGCATTGTGAAAGGATTTTCACTATCTAGTTAATTAACACATTCATCACTTCATATATTTGTCTTTTTTGGTGAGTGGGTGGGTGAGAACATTTAAGTTCTACTTTCTTAGTAAATTTCAATTACATGATATCATGTTATCAACTACAGTCACCATCTTATCCGTTAGATCCTCAGACCTTATTCATCTTATAGCTGAAAGTTATACCTTTTACCAACATCTGGGGCACCTGGGTGGCTCAGCCCTGGGGCATCTGCCTTTGGCTCAGGTCATGATCCCGGGGTCCTGGGATCGAGCTCCGCATCGGGGTCCCTACTTGGCAGGAAGCCTGCTTCTCCCTCTCACATTCTCCCTGTTTGTGTTCCCTCTCTCACTATCTCTCTCTGTCAAATAAATAAATAAATAAAATCTTTAAAAAAAAAATGTTACACCTTTTACCAACATCTTATAGCTGAAAGTTATACCGTTTATCAACTTCTCCCCCATTTTCCCTGAGCCCCCATCACTGGCAACCACTTTTCTATTCTCTGTTTCTCTGATTTTCACCTTGTATTTCTTCATTTTAGATTCCACATATGAGTGATATCATAGAATTTGTCTTCCTTGTCTGGCTTAAGTTTTGTTGTATTTTTCCTTATAAAATTCATTTACTCTTTTCTTTAATCATTTTTCTTCCACTCCATAAACACTTGGTTCCTTCCCCTTAGAAACCCAGCACTCTTTTATCCTTAGAATCTGCTTTCCTGGGTCAATAATTCTTCTTTCCAAATAATGTCAATTTTATTTCTTTGTTTTTTATTTGTGCCCAGTTTAAGCACATGATAGGCTAGTAAATACTGGTGGGTCAACATATTTTAGATTGTAGTAAATAGTAATAATCAAGAATGTGCCCTGAAAATTCATCTTCTACATGATACTTTTCTTGCTTTCATTTGTTTTAATATGGGTGAAGTTTTTAGCATCTTCATTTCAGGTAGGATTTTTTTTCTGTAGACTAAATTCTGATTACTCAAACATTTACTCTTTAGCAAAGTTGGGCATGAAGTTGTGTTCATTTTGCTCATGTCATGAGCTCTTCATGTTATATTTATTGTTCAATTCAATCTCACGTACCCCCAAGGAGGTATTACTATCCCCGTGTATGGAATGGAAACTCCAAGTCCAGTTCCCAACCAGTTAATGTGAGTGGTGCCAAGACTTGTTTCACCACAGTAACCAAGACTTTTCTCCCCCATACAATATACATGGTCTACTCAGGAAAAATATGGCACGTACACAACTAATTATCATATCACATCACTCTTCCCTCTTGACATTCAGCTTCCTTCTCTCTTATTACTAATCTCCATACCTCTGAACAAGGTACAGCAAAGGGCCATAAATACAGTAGCTTTTGAGAAAATAGATATTGAATGGCTGAATAAATAAATGAATAAAAAGAAGCCAATAACCTAGTGCAAGCAACAAGCTCTGGGAGCACTGAGGGTAAGTGGGAAAGTGACCTGAGAAGGTTTCAAAGAGAATGAGATCTTTGGTGAGGGTTGTTTTCGTAGATTATCAGTGTTGGCAAAGGGCTTTCCAGTAAAGAAGCCTGTGAGAAAGACAAGGAGGTGGACAGAGCCAGGCTGGGGGGTTGGAAGATTGGGGAAATGAGACTGAGTAAATACATATGATGCTTAAGGCACACAGGGGAAGTCAACAGGAGATGCAGTGGCAGAAAGACTGAGGCCGTTGACTGAAGGGAGTGGATGTTGGTACTCCTCCTTAGGAGCAAAAAGAATTGGAAGTCATATTGGAGGAGATGAAATATAACCCAGGCGGGGCAGAGAGGGAGGCAGCAACTCAGATCTTCACAAATAAATTGTAGAATTCACTCTGGACGCTGACATCTAGTCAAAAGTTCTCACCATCAGCCCTTAGCTACAGCTGAAGAAGATGACAAGAATTATACAATTCAAGGCAGAATAAAATGTTTTCCAAAAAGTTATCACACTGCTCTCTCCCCAGCTGAAGGGAGCCCTGTGAACTTCCGCTCTCCCGCTGAAGAGCCCCGGGGGCCTTGTCAGGGAAGTGTTGTGTAAACCTCCTCATCTCAGTGAGCAACTGTTTACAAGACAGAAACATCACCTGCTGGCATTTCATTGTTCCAGTGGGCTGCAAGGGGCCCGAAGTCAATATAACAACCAGTACTCACTTCCCACGTCCCCAAGGCCAGGTACAGACACTGTCAGGACAGGGCACTCTCATGACCCTCCCCTCCCTGAGCACCCTTGGGGGTGGAAGATGGCAGGGCAGCAGAAGGGATTTGTCTCTAGGGAAGGTCCAGTATCAGATTTTTCCTCAGATCTCAGCCCTCTCTTTGGGCAGGGGGCACTGGCCACACCAGACTTTTAAAACCTGCCAGGATGTGGTCTGTCCATGTCCTCTGGTGGAGGAGGACAGAAGGAACACTGACTCAGAGGTCCTGAACAGAAACCCGTTGTCCTGATGACAGCAGGAAGGTGAGAGGGACATGACACCAGCCAAGGCCTGCAGAGTGCAGGTGACACTGAAGAAATCTGACAGTTGGCTTTTTCTCTAAGTGTGCCCTGCCCCCTGGCCACTTCATACCCTGTGGAGAGCCAGAGACCTCAGGCTCTTTCCTCACTCTAGTATTCTGCTCTCTGACACTGGGGTCTAAATGGCTAAAATGATGGTCCCCCATCACGCCCCTCCACCCTCCACACAGTGGCATTTGGGTTTTAACAATGATCAAATGCCTGGAAGTAGTGGCTCATTTTGACATTAATGACGGTGCCCAAAACCTTCTCTGTGATACTGGAGCCTTTCCTGCTCCCCCAGATTGTCCCACACTCATGGATTCATCTATGGTATGAAGCATCGGGTCAGAAGTCCAAATATTTGGATTCTAATCCCACCTCCATCGTGAATGGACAATACAAATTTAGTCAAATTGTTTAGATTCTCTAGGACTTCATTTCCTCAAATACACAATGGAAATGATGCCCCTCTTCTTCATGTCACAATGTGAAAGCACCATGCAACCTGAGATTCTACTGGGCAGATAACCTCACGTATCAGCAGGGCTCACCCAGCCTATGAGCTCCTACACCTGGTCATCTTCTAGGCAGCTTTTGAGAATAGCTTCCCTGCCTTTGAGTGGACATCATCTCATTGATCTGCTCATGAATTTTCTGTGGCTCCCTGACATCTACAGGGCCAAGCCCATGCTTCATAAATTGGTCCCAATCTACCTTTACTTCTTAGTCCTGGTGACAAACAACACCAGGTAGTATCTTTTGACCACCTACTGTGGGCCAGACACTGTTCTCTTTATACCACCTTGTCTCCCACAAATATATGACCATATGCTCAGGAAAAATATGGCATGTGCACAATTAATTGTTATATCACATCATTCTTCTCTCTTGACAATTTGCTTCCTTCTCTTTTAATATTTTATGTACATCACTTCATGAATCCTTAAAAATGGGATTTGTGTATGACTGTAATTTCTATTTCACAGGTGTGGAGAATGAGTTTGAGAAAGGCAAGTGACTTATCTATGAATCACACATTTATTAAGGTAACGCTGAGATGCAAACCAAAGCCAAATCTTTTGCATTAGGTGCAAATATTTCCCTTCTAGGTAGTCCCTGGGTTTGAACCACACTATGCAACACACCATCCCTCAAATGTGCACATCCTATAGGTCACCAACTCTATGCCTTTACTGGTGCTCTCACCTTCCCCTGGCCTGCTCTGTCCTTATTCTATACCTGTCTAGATATCTTTCATCCTTTGAGGCCTAACCCTAGTGTGACCTCCTTCAAGAAGCCTCTCTGACTGATCCCCACCCCTCCTGCTCCCTTGGCTCCTTGTGCCTTTTTATTAGGTATTATATGTCCATCTGGATACTCCATAAGATGGCAAGCCCTTTGAGGACAGGAACAAGTCTTACTTGGCCAATACCTCCTAGAGTATGTCGGGGAGCGTCCTGTGCTCGGACTGCCTCACACCAGGGGCCCAGGTACCAGCAGATTCTGAATAATTCTCTCTCATTGACATAGACTTTAATTTTCACAGCTGATGCAAGGGCTGGTCAACCCTCTTTTACAGATGAGGGATCTAAGGCCCAGAAAGAGAATAGATTTGCTCACAGGCACCAGCCAGAGAGGTAATTGCAGAGACAAGGCGAACGGCAACTCTTCCCACTCCTCACTTCCTGATCTTTCTTCTCCATCAGTGTTTGGCCCCTGGCCTCTTCCAGGCATGCAGTCAATGTATGTTGACATTTTTCAGAGAGCACACAATGAGGTGCAGAGATTTCAGTAATGGTGAGAACTGATATTGCTGAGCTCATACAGTGTGACAGGTGCTATTCCTGAACACTCCGTGGGCTTATTGTTTACTCCAAGCAACAACCCTTTGAGGTGAAGTTCATGTTTATCATCATCCCTGTTTTACACAGGAAGAAACAAGTCTTAGAGAGGTTTAACTGCTATTCTGAGGTCACACAATCAGAAAGTAGTGGAGTCAGGGTTTAAACACAGAGAGTCTGACTCAAAGACCCAAGAATGTACGCTCTGTGCTCTGCTGGCTCAAAAGCCAACAGGCTTCTGAGTCTGGGGCTTCTCAGTCCTGTGTATCCTCAGCCACAGCTGGGTCTCACATACCTCATCTGCGGTTCATGGGGTGGTGGTGAGGATTCGTGAGGTAAATGATGCAGGATGCCCCATGCGAGGCTCTGCACCTGGTAGACCTTCAGTAAATGGGAACTCTGAACGTTGCTGTGAAGCATCTCCCAATGACAGAGTCCAGACTGGCAAAAGCTTTTCATGGCAATGGAAGAATTTTGCAAATGGAAATGCATAATTAGCTATTTATTTTCAGGTCACCTCCACGAGTTGAGATAAAACATTAAGTGCATCATTCCAGTTGTAAGAAAGAGGTAGGCAAGAGTCAAGGTTTGACACTGGGTTTTAAAAGCTCTTAAATAATTACAGCATTCAGAGTAAACAAGGCCTTCATGCTTCATTAGGCAACGTGTATTATGGCTCCATTAACACACTGCAGCGCTTTTCCATCCTCCATGTTTCCGAGCACGCTGAGCAGGGAGCTGAAGTCATCATTGTTAATTGATAGCTAACAGAAACAAACTTCCTCATAGGGGCCTGATTTTTAGGTCTAATTTGATTAATTATTAAAGCTTCTGGAACCTATCTTGATGAGGCAACAGGAAAACCAAATAATGTTACTATTTATTCATGTGAAAACACAGCCTGGTTATAGACTCCGTGTACCTATACCTTTTGGTGTTTTTCTTGATTCTCCCCGGGTAAATAGGAAAACTGGAGTATTTAAAGATAATTAATAATAAAGTACTGTTCTCACTTGAACTCCCTAGAAAATCCAGGACATATCTTAGTTGAGACAATTTAGTGAGATAGATTCTACTTTTGCTCCTCAACTATTCTCTCTCAACCTGCTCTGATGCTTCAATAACCTACAATCTCACTACTTTGGTCCATAATAAAAATACAAGCTTTAATGAATTAGGATGAGTGGTCATCTGAGTGAATACCACTTACTAGCACTTTTATAGTTATAGATATATATGTAGGTATAGAAATAAATAGATAGACACCAATGTAGACACAGGCATAGATGTAGATGTATAGATATTTCAATAAACACATGTAGGCTATTCTGTATAGTGCTTAAGGGTTAGATTCTGAAGGAGATTCCCTGGTTCAGATTTTGACATCATTACGTTCTACCAATAACCTTGAACAATATATCTAAACTTTCTATGTCTTAGTTTCCTCATCTGTAAAATGGGGATTTAAAAAATGACCTCATGTGATTGTTGTGAGATTAAATGAGTAATTATAAAATGGTTAAAACAGTTTGTGGTGTAAGTGTTTTGCTAGTATTTGCTGTTACTGTGATCATTATTTTCTCTAGGTGCAGGCCCTACTATGGGGGAGATAGGGTCATCCGATGTGGGCGTTGTCCTCAGGAAATTTATCACCACGTGCTTTGAAACATTTGCACAAATAACTAATACTATTTAGAAAACAGCAAGAGTCTCAGAGAGGAACCTAACAAAAGCTATGAAAATTCAAAGGGAGTGAGAACTTCTTCCAGCAGGGAAGATGAGGGACAATTTCCAGATCAGGAGGACATTCTATGGGGAAGAAAGGGTATGAACAAGTGCCTAGAATAAGGAAAGTGTGGAGGGTTTCCACCAAGAAAAGGGATGCAAAGTGCTAGTAAATTGACTTTTAAAACTAAGCAGGGAAAGAAAAAATCAGTTTGGGGGAATGGGGATCAGTGGGTAGACAAAGTATGATGGGCCTTCTTAAGTTCACAATGATGGGTGGTGCCAGGAAACTCTCTATAAAACCAAAGCGGGTAGGGAAGCCACAGACCACCACCAGAAGACAGAATGTGATCATCAGTAGAAAGCACACATCGCCTGTCAGCTAAAGGAAATGAGATCTACTTCCTTCTCTTGCTCTTACTAGTCCTGGGGAGACACTGGGCAATTCCCTGTGCTTCTCTGGACTCCACTCACCTCGACTATAAAATAAGAGATTGGGATTTGATAATCTCCAAAAACCCTTCCAGCTTTGGTATTCTGGGACTCTGCAATTCTGCTAAAAGCTGGGGTGCCTCCCTCTCTGCCTTGCTTTCTTGCCCACTCACACACCTTTCCCACCCCTTCAATTCCTTCATTCATACACAGGCAGATAGGACACAACAACAAGCCAAGAAATAACCCCAAAGTGAAACCATCAGCAAAGAGTTAAAAGTATGAAAAGTGGAGGTAGAGATTGAGGTTGAAGACCAGGCATTTAGGCAGACAGGATGGGAACAATTTTATGGCAAGGCCACCTTTTCGGGGCCTTCATGACTTGATAGTAAAGCTGTTAAGTAGCTCAAACCACTCTTTTTTAATGAAGTGGTTCTTTGGACAAACACTTCAGGCTAAGAGGCAATGTTGCTGCAGCTAGAATTGGAGTGCTCTGCGAAGCATTAACACAACATCTCACTGTCCTTTATTCTACCCACTGCATGTGAAGTTGAGTTATTTGAATTAGTATTCAGCCAATATTATTTGGAATCCTTGTGTTCCCCAAGTTTCTCAAGATTTGACCATGTCACTTCTATTGACTTTATTAACTTCTCATTAACTTTAATGGAAGCTGTGGGGAGGTGAAGTCCATTTGGTTATCTGGGACTTTTGCAAGAATGTTGGTAAGTTTTGGAGCTTTATTGGGCTCATCGTTATAAATATACATTAGGTAATGACTACTAAGGGACAGTGGCTCCTGAATAAAATGGAACATCTCCATCCAATTCATTTAATAAGCTAATAGATGTTAATGAATAGAAGAATCACAAAGGTCATTGAGTCCTGCCATCATTTGAATCTCTTTTTAACATTACTACCAATTAGTAGTCTAGTCTCTGCTTGAACAGATCCAAAGGCTGAGAGCCAACTTCTTTCTAGTGCTCATCATGTGACAAATATCTAAGATGTCACTGTTCTGCTTACCTTAATTTGGGCACAGTCCTATTTATATTCATGTTTCCCAGTTAGCCATGAACAATGCTTTTCTTATGACCCATCTTAAGGTTGCCATTGACCTGCTTGGGTCAAGTCCAGGCTTGGAGAGGAGGACCTTGAGAGTGCACCCGTGCCTTAGTTATGATCATTTGCCCTTCGTCTGTTGGGCAAAATGTAACAATACTCATGGTAAACAGAATAAATGCTCTCTCCAAAGATGTTTATGTCCTAATTCTTAGAAGCTGTGAATATGTTGTCTTACATGGCAACAGAGACTTTGTAGATGTGATTGTGTTCAGAATCTTGGATGAGGAAATTATCCTGGATTATCTAGGTGGGTCCAAAGGACAAAGGTCCTTATAAAAAGGATGCAGGAAGGTCAGGGTCAGAGAAGGAAATATGACAATTAGAGTGATTTGGGGGACATGAATTAACGAGTATGAGAAGTCTCTACATGCTGGAAAAAGTCAAAGAAATGAATTCTTCCCTAGAGCTTCCAGAAGGAACATGACCCTATTGATACTAGGAGACTGATTTCAGACTTCTGACCTCCAGAACTGTAAGATAATATATTTGTGTTACTTTTAGCTAATAAATTGTGGTGATTTGTTATAGCAGCATTAAGAAACTAACACACTAATAATAATAAAATCAATTTATGCCTTAAGTGGATGAGTTCACCTAGGGGTAGGTCATGTTCTGTGGAACTGACCCAAGCTATCCAAATTCACACGAGTCTGAGAGTACAATATGACACTAATTTTCTTAATTATGATGTATTGACATTGTTTCACCCAAGATGCCCCATTTCTAGGATTAGAATCCCTGAAAATGCAACTAATCATCAGAAGGTTGTCTAGTGATGGAAGAATCAGAGCAGAGGAAATTAGATTATCTTTTCAGATATTTTTTCTGGTATGGCAAAACTTAATAAATTCTCCCTGGCATGTTCCTGCTCAGGTCTGGAGAACAGATTCTCTCTCACTTAGAAAGTACTATAATCATTAGTCAATTTTCCTTCTCCACTTTTCCTTTATTATTTGCCCTAGTCAGTCACAAAAGCACCTTTCACCTTGTGTCAGTCAGAGTCACATCTAAACACATCTTCCTGATAGGACCAATTAGAAGCTCCTGGCTACCACATATCTTGTGTTTGAAATTGGGATCTTTGAAGTATCTTAGAGAAATATAGGGGAAAAAGCTATAGTTTCACTAGCAATACTCAGAAGATATCTCCAAGTGATTATGTCCTGGAAACATTCTATGTACAATGAATGTCATACATTACTTCTAAATTCAATTTCAGAGAGCAATATTTTCTGACATTCTCCCCAAATCCTTGTGCTATGCCTTGCTTGGTTCTTATGGAGCCCTTTTCTTAGTATAATTTTGAGATATAAAAGAAATCTGTGTGCACACATTTCAGTAAGGAATCTCAGAGTCACCCTTGACTCATTCCTCTCCTTAAGGTCTTATGTCTAATTTGTCATCAAATCCTGTCATTTTTTTTTTCCTCCAAAATGTCTCTTGATTTATTCCCTCATGAGATCAGGCCTCCAATTCTTACACAATCCAACCATCATTTTGGATCTCCCTGCCACCAGGTCACCTTGAATTCAACCAGTGAATGCTGGGATGGGTTTTGGAAGTGGCCTCCCCATCTGCTGGGACCTTTGCCTAGTCCCAGACCTATGCACTCACTCCTCTACCCATGACCCTTTAAGAGGTGGCACTAACTTCACATCAAGTCCAATGTATCCAACTGACTTACAATTGGTTCTCCACCTCTTAAACTTTATTTCCTATTATTTACAATAAGTATGCCAATCAAATTGCTTTTCTACAGATCCTATCCAACAGGACCCCCTAGAAATTTGCCTGTGCTGGACATCACTCCTGGACCCACGAAAGTTCAACACAAGAGATGCCTGAGGGTAACGACTCTTATCTAATGCAGAGTTGATGACAAAATATAGTGTTCTGAGGTCAAACATAGCTGGATTCTTGTCCCAGCTCTGTCATAACCTCCCTGAGCCTCAGTGTAAAGTAGGGATAACAATACTTATTTCATAAGGTGGAAAGGATTAAATGAGAGAATCTGTGCTGTTGTTGTTTAAAGTCCAGTGCTCTTTTAACTATAGCATGTGGATTCTTAAATAGAAAAAAAAAAAAAAAGCAAACAACAGCAAGAAAAACTCCCAGGATTCCAAAACTTATCCAAGTTGCTGACACTAAAGAATCTCTTAGATTCAGGATATGTTAATTACTGATTGGTTCCTTTTTTTTTTTTTCCCCCTTACTGGTTCATTATTGACTCCACAGAGTCAATGAGAAGATACTCCTCTGAAAGCCCATACAGGGCTGGAGTAAACAGAACCCAAGGGTGGGTGGTTATCTTGTGAGTCTAATGACAGCAAAGTAGGGCAGCCAGTGATTTTATAACAACAAATTCTTGGAGCATAACAGGGTCATTCTGATATTAAAAATAAGAATCACTTTAATGACAGTCTCTGCAGTGTGTCACCACATAATGCAAAAGAAATATTATCTCATACTAAAATCTAGTAATTAACTCTGTCACTAACTAATCTTTGACCTTAGTTTCAAAATCTGAAGGATAGAAGACAAGGCCCTCCATCCAATGGATTCTTCCATTTCAGTTTCTTCAGGCTTTCAATGCTAAAAGAACTATGAGAGAGAAAAAGAAGCAACAAGGGAGAGGGAGAGGGAGAAAGGGGAAAGAGAGAGATAGGTTGGCTTAGAGTTAAAAACTGTGTACAAGATTGAATTGAAGGCTAAGGTTTATTTAATTAAGTGAGGATAGTAATGACATGTGTAGAATGATCTTCCTAGTCATCTTAGAGCTGCTTTAAATCAGGACTTTCAACCATGACTTCTCCTTCCCATGACCCCTCCCCTTATAAGATTTGGTAACCACATTTTGGGGCTGCCTCACGAAAAATTTTTGAATACTCCAAGCTCTAGGATATCTCCTTTGTATCAAAATATGAAGCTCCAGGCAGGGTCCCTGGCTCCAATCTTGAGCCAATCTGCCTACTTGAATCAAAAAGCTGGAAGCCAAAGCTGAGCCTATAGCCCCCACGATCCCTAGAGGCTAGAAGAAGGAGTCTTGTGCTCCTCTGAATCAAAAACATTTGAGGGAGGCCAAAGTGTCTCTACTCCAAGAAATAGCCTTAGGCTAACAGATTTTTAGCCTAGTTCTGTGGGAACCATTTCTTACCTGAGTCACAGAGAACACACAGGCTGAAGGCTTGCTTCTCGTCCAGACCTTGTTCTTCCCTTCAACATCTACCTTCTTT
Organism: Mirounga leonina; assembly: GCF_011800145.1. Classification (NCBI taxonomy): domain Eukaryota; kingdom Metazoa; phylum Chordata; class Mammalia; order Carnivora; family Phocidae; genus Mirounga; species Mirounga leonina. The sequence goes on from NW_023270268.1 coordinate 77,334,175, forward strand.
CCTTGATGGCAAGATGTGCCTGATGACATAAGAACCTTTGAAATCCCTCCCTTAAAGTCTGAGCTAGAACCTAGTCCTTAGTTCTTGGTATTGAGCCTCCAAAACTGAGGTTCTCTCCAGCATAAGGCATGGTCAGCCAAGGAGACTGAGCCCCATGTGGGCAGCCTGGAGAATGGGAGCAATGGGCAGGCAGAACAGCAAGTTTGTGGCACGTGTCTAGTCTTTCTCCAGTGAAGCCTAAGGATTTAAGTTACCTTGTGATCAATCTAGGGGCTTATGTCCCACAGAAGAGGAGCTCAGCAGAGTTTCCAATGTCCCTGTAAGTTCCATCTTTTCCGTCATTTCTGCCATCCATCCAGAAAGAATGGCAGTCTTTTCTGCCATCCAGAAAAAATGAAACAAGCAGCCTATGCCTCAGGCCTTTCTCTTTAATGTTGTCATCAGAAACTAATAAAATGCATCACGGTATTATTACTAGTAAGTTCATTCTAAATCAGACTGGTATGGATGTCTGTGAATATGTTCACTTGTATTTAAGCAAAGAGAAATGTGTATTTGGTGTAGATTGAGATAGAAACAAAAACCCAGATGCTAGAACCTGTGTGCCTAATTCCCAGGGCTGAAAGAGTTTTGTTTTTTTTTTTTTCTGTTTGTCCTTCAGCCTAAAAGAAATACCAAGAGTAGCAGGAGTGCCCTGTATTCGTTTCCTGTGTCTGCTGAGCAATTACCATGAACTTGAAGGCTTAAGAAAACACATATAGTTCTGGAAGTCAGAAGTCCAAAATCAGTTTCACTGGGTCAAATCAGGGTCTCAGAGAGGTAGTGCTCCTTCCAGTAGCTTAACCCGTGTCTCAGCCTTTCCAGCTTTTGGAGCTGCATTCCTTGGCTCATGGCTCCTTCCGTCCTCTGCAAAGCCAGCAGCTTGGTATCTTGCTTCAGCATCCCTTTGCCTTCCTCTGTGTCAAATCTTTCTCTGCCTCCCTCTTACAAGGACACTTGTGATTACATTCAGGGCCCACCCAGACAATTCAGGATACTCTTCCCATCTCAATATCCTTAACTTAATTAAATCTGCAGAGTCTCTTTTGCTATATAAGAAAAAATTCACAGATTCCAAGGATTAGGACATGGATTTCTTTGGGAGGCATCTTAAGAAGTAGGAAAGAGTGATGAATCTGATACCTTCCAAAGTAAAATTAATCTGAGGGCTCACCAATGTGATCCTAGGTCAGAAAGCCGGCAGACCCTTTCCCAGAGCATCTCCAAAGGTTACTCCAGCAGTGGGTAAGACTTTCATGGAGATCCAGCATAGCCAGTTGGCAAGCAGACACATTCCTCAGGCCATGGCAATGAGCAGGTGGTAGTACTCCAAAGGTCTGTGCAGTGGGACCTCTCACTCCTGTATTTGAGAGTTTGTGCCCTTTCTGGAAAGCCCAGATCTGATGTTAAAGTCCCCTTCTAAACCTACTGACAATTTCTGGGCTTTCCTGCTTCTGAACCTACCCTGGAAAGAGTGGAAAATAGCAAGCATGGTGCTGTAACATGTTAGACGCTCTGCTCCTGTGCCTGGTTTTGAGCCAATGTCTCAGGGACAACCAAGGGCAGACGCAGGGGTGATCAGGGATTCCAGGGACTCCATCAGATCCTAAAGGAGGTGGACACCATCTTAGTGCTGGAGCCATGAAAATGACCTTCTGGAACATGTTTGGAGGTTCCTGTGTTTCCCCGGGTAACTTCAATACGGAGCCACTTGTCTGAGCTAGTGCCATTTCCAGTAGAGACCCTTAGCCACAAGACCTCCAGAGCCCAGTCCCAGAATCAGGTAGACCAGACACAAAGGAAAGGCAAAAGAGGGCACACCCTTGAGTCAGCTCCCAGGCTGAGATGCCTTCTTCTTGCCTAGTAGATCCCATTTCTGTGGGCTCTTCACATTTGAGATCTGGACCCTCTGCATTCACCCTGCCCAATACCCGTGTTCCCTCCAATGCTCAGGGAGCCTGAGAACTACCAGAGTCTGTGGTTGGTGATGGTATTCCTCCTCTCTACAAAGAGAGATGTCCTTGCTCCTGAGGAGCTGTGGTCCCCTCCCCAGTCCTAAAGGCATTTTTTTTTTTTAACTCCCTTTATCTTTCCCAGTTGAATCTTCTCACTCCTGAAAGTCTAATATTCTGGGTCCTGGGGTTGCATTTAAAACAAGACTTCTGACTGGCTTATTGGGTCCAGCATTTTAATTGCCTTCCTTTCCTACAATTTGATGGCTTCTTTTTATTTAATGACTTCCAAGGGCTCCCGTGGCACCCAGATTATGTTAAGTGTCAGGGCTGGGATAAATGATGCCAGTAGCTTTACGGCCCGGAAGGAAAACATTTAAAGTGAATTTAATTTCATTCTCCTTTTATTCTACCACCCAAAGACTCCAGGAAAATGATGTGAAAATTTTCTGTTTTTCTTGTTCAGAAACAAGGGGAGAATTTGCAAACGGAAAAGCTTTTTTCTAATATCAGTTTATTTATTTTTTTGTAAAAGGCACTCAGAGTATGGAGTGAGTCTGCATAGCCATTTCTTTGTTGTTCTCAATTTGAACATTCCAACGTGATTGCTTTTAAATGTATCTCCAGGGCTTCAGCTATTTTTAATTAGTGAGGTTTCCTTTTCTTTTGTCTTTTCCCCTTCCTTTCTTTTCTTTATTGTTATCACTCCAGTTGATTTGTTTTCCATCTTCACGCTCCGCCAGTCCCTGCCTCCTCACTTAACTCATCTGTCTCCCCATCATATCCACCCATGGTTTTATTGACGCTGGTAAACCTCTGCATTAGCTGCTTCTCTAAAGATAAGGTCCTCCGGTTTTTCCTCACTGCCCCTCATCACCTCTCATCCTCATGCTTAAGAACAGAATCGAAAGTTGATGAGAATATGTCTTTTCTGCAGTGAGGAAAAACTCAATATGCTGTGCTACAAAAAAGAATCATAAAATTAGAGGTGGAAGACTAAACATTTTAGCCTCTCTGCAATTTTACAGGGAAGGAAACTGAGGCCCAGCCTGGCTAAAGTCACAGGCACACTTGAAGTCCGAGCTGGCCTCTAGGGGGTGCCCTCCGGGAGAGGCCAGCAGGGCTGCCACCCAGCCACCCAGGGCGCCCAGCCCACTGCTGACGGCGGCAGGGTGGCAACGACCACACACCTGTTCTGCAGCTTGGGTCACCCCCCGGACCCCCACCTCTCCTTCCAGGAAGGTTTAGCGGTGGCTCTGGAATTTCTCTGCCAGAGCCCTATTGTGGTGTTCCACAGTTGAAAAGGGGCAGGATTGAAAGTGAAAAAAAGGTCAGTTCTAGTCTGACCTTTGACACTGATCAGCCATATAAATTTGGATGAGTCATTTCTGTCTCCAAATTTCAGTTTCCTCTTTGTGAAATGGAAATAAAATCTACCTGGTCTAACAGCATAAGGAATAGAGTCAATGACTTGTCCTAGCGATGCAGTGGGACGGCTGGCAGCTATACGTGCGGTGCACACAGCATAATGTGTAAGCTTGTCAAATCACTAAGGGGTACACCTGGAACGAACGTAACACTGTGTATCAACTATACCAAACAAACAAAAACAAGTCTACCTGGCCTATAGCACAGGATGGTGATAAATTCCCTCCCTAGAAATTCTTTATTCTTGCTTCCAAGATACCCATCTTTTCTGGTTTCCTCACCTCCATGCCCGTTCCTTTCAACCTCCTCTCTCAGGCTTTCCTTTCATTCCCTCTTGCTATGGGCTCCCCTCCGAAGGCTGGCTAGGCTGGCCCCACTTCTCTGACTCTGCATACTTTTCCAGAAAATTTCATCCCTTGGTGTCAATTACCATCCATGAGTTATGATTCCTAAATCTTATCTCCAACCCAGAGCTCTCTCCTGAGGGGAATATCTATCTTCTAATTTGCTATTCCCCCTCAGGTGGTCCTCAGCACCTTCCTTAACTCCACATGCCCACCACCAACCTACTACGCTTCCCCTAAGCTTCTCTTCCTCTGTTGTTTCTCTTGGTGGATGGCACCTCTGCTACTCTGTTACTCCAACAAAAACATAGTAATCATGTTAGCTTCCTCCTTAATCCCCAACCACATTGACTAGGCTGCAATACTCTTCTGTCTTTCTCCTGAATTTCTTTCTATTTCATACCATTTTATCCATCCTCATTGTCTAGTCAAGGCTCTGATTGTCTCTTACCTAGACTATTTTCACTACCTCTAACTTTTCTTCTCTTCTTTCAGTTTATTCCTTACCGATTCATCTTCTATATCACTGCCACATTTAACTACCCCAAACACAGTTCTGATCATACTCTCAGAATGTGTAAAAGTCCCTCATCATCTAAAAAACCACAAAAGGGGTGAAACTCTTTCACAATGTTCTTCATGCCAACTCTCCAAGCTCCTTTATCTCCCCTTCTCCACTAACACACACACACACACATACACGCGCACACACACACACACACCTCCACACTATACCACTCTTTGGCACTACCAAAAATCTTTTTTTTCTTTTTTTTAAGATTTTATTTATTTATTTGAGAGAGAGAGTGAGCAAGACAGAGCACAAGCCGGGGGAAAGGCAGAGGGAGAAGCAGACTCCCCGTTGAGCAGGGAGCCCAAAGGTGCAGGGCTCGATCCCAGGACCCTGTGATCATGACCTGAGCCGAAGGGGCAGGATTGAAAGTGAAAAACCAATTGGCTCAACCAACTGAACCACCAGGTGCCCTGGCACTACCAAAATTCTTAGCTCTCGTTAGAGGTCTCAGATCAGCTTGTAGCAGACCCCTTTTGGATTCTCTTTGCAGTCTTCAAGCTGTTTTCTTTGACGCTTTCATCCATAGTGGAGAGCCTTGGAAACCATCTTTGTACCACTTGATCTTCCCATTCTGGTCATGTTGATAGGGCTGGCATAGATTCTGAACCCAAGCTTGGCCAGGTTTTTATTCTCCACTAAGATTTTTAGAATTTAGATAGAGGGCTATAAATTAGAGACCTATGGTTTGGCAGGTTCCTTTTCTGTTCTTGTTCAATCCCATTATGTGCTTGGCAGTAACCTGTCTTGGCATTGTGGGATGCCCATGGCTCCTGGTCAGACATTTCCATTCTTGTTTAAGCAAGATGAAATGAGTTTCTTTTACTTGCCATTAAATGGCTCTTCTCTGTAGGCCAGGGATGACTGTGAGAACTCTAGCAATAAAAATGGACTCCCTGAATCCAGTAGATAGGATTAGATCCTGGGATGTAAGGGGCCAAGCGGTGGGGCTTTATCACCAGAGATGAGGTAGGCGTGCTTACTATAACAAGCAGCAGAGTGAGAGCAGAAATCAAGAAAATTTGATCGACAGAGGTCTTTAGCATTGTTTAATTGATCAGAGTGTCCTTAAAACTGAAATGGATGGGCAGCTTTACTTGATTCTTCAGAGGAGCTAGACTTAATTTTAAGCTTGTCATGTAAGTTATCTGTGGCTTTGGGCAAGTTACTCAAATATTTTGAATGTCAGTTTTTATATTTGTAAAAAAGCAGAGGCATAAATTTTTGCCCTAATGACTAGCTTATGAATTGTAAAATGTGTGAATATTTAATGAGATAACATTTGTAGAACACTTTAATAAATTGGAAAGTATTAAACAAATGTAAGCAACTCTCATCTTTATTAACAACAGCATTTGTAAAGAAGCTGGTATAGGCCTGTGACATAATGGGGTTTCAAGAAGACACAGTCTAGTAGAGTCTAACCTTTTTCCTCTCAGAACTTTTATTTTAATAGGGAAGCTAAAATAAACATAAATGCATAAATAGCTACAGATATGCAAACAAAGATAACCATGGAATCATATAAGTGTGCATGCCTGCACGCCTGCACGCATGCACACACAAACACACACACACACACACACACACTGCTGACAATATGAGTATACTGTATATATAAGAAAGCTCTTGGTTAAAGTAAAGGAAAACCAAACTCCTTTTTATTTATTTATTTATTTATTTTTAAAGATTTTATTTATTTATTTGACACAGAAAGAGAGAGAGAGAGAGACAGCTAGAGAGGGAACACAAGCAGGGGGAGTGGGAGACAGAGAAGCAGGCTCCTGGCCGAGCAGGGAGCCTGATGCAGGGCTCGATCCCAGGACCCTGGGATCATGACCTGAGCCGAAGGCAGATGCTTAACGACTGAGCCACCCAGGCGCCCCAACCAAACTCCTTTTTTAAAATTAAGAGAATTTATTAGATCATACATATGATTAGTATAGTAAAAATGTTGTTGTTTTTGTAATTGTTTGGGATAAGCTTCTTACTATACTTCCACAAAGCCACCAATGACCCAATGTCCTTACATCACTCCACTGTGCCTTCTGCAGCCCAGACCTTCAGACAACACTGCCAGTCTCAATATGATTGACAAAGCTTTCACCCTTCAGCAGGAAAGAGATATCCCAATAGTGTCCAAACGAGTCTTAAGGTTTACTGTGATTGACCATGTGCCCAGCCATGAGCCAATGCCTAGGGCCAGGGGATGGTATATACCAAATGACTTAATCCATTCTAGTATCAATATGGGGCTGGAAGTAGAGTTGATCTTGTCCAACAATTCGGCTGAGAATGCACAGGAGACAGTCCACCAAAACAGTTCAGGATGCTACTGTCAGGGAGGGAATAGGTATCAGAGAAGGACTGGGAGGAGAAAGGAGGAGAAGGACAGCAACAGCAACATCAGGAATCTGCCCCCTGCAATGACAAACAGGTGATTCATAAATAAGGTGTTTTGGTAAATCACATGAGAGGAAAAGCATGAGAGCCAGGAAGCTCCAGAAGATACTGTGAGGGTTACAGACCTTGAGTGGTCTTATGAGTACATCATGCTATTCCATGTATAATAACAAACAAAAATGATGATGACGAAGATGTTGGGGAGAAGCCTGGTAAAATCATTGCCTTCTGTCCTTGTTTTGGGGAATGAGTGGGAGAATGTTGATGGACAACAAGGAAGAGCTATGTTCTAGTTTAAATTTGTAAATCTTGACTTTCTTAATGTGTTTTTGTAGTCAATAAATTTATGTCAGGGACAGCAATTCTAAGGTAGTTTAATGCATTCCTTCCTAAAGCGTGCCATCTGAACTTAATGTAGAATTGGAACTGAAAATGTACTTTTATATTTTTTATACAAGAAAGATATAATTAACCAGCAATTAACTGGGAACACATTATCTTTCTTAACTACTTGAACTCTACTTCAAAAGCCTGAATTTCTTTGAAATATTGCTTATTTTAATAGAACTATTTCATATCTGGATAACAATTTCACCATCTTAATGGACCCGATTCTAGGGATGTATGAAACATAGGGAAGAGAGTACTTACGTTACCTAGAATATTTATCTGAGACCTTGAGAGCTGTATCAGCTTCAGTGGCATAAAAGCCTACTTAGCAAAAGTTGGCCTCATTGGTACATTTCAATGAAATTTTTCAGGTCTGCAAATCCCAGCCTCAAGACCACTTTTCACAGGATATACATACAAGAATAGAGGCAGGAAGATACGGTCACTACCCAGTCATAAATGAGGCAGATTCCATAGCCTGTAGAATAAAGGCCGAGACTAATAGATTTGTAATTGCTTCAGGTGAAAAATGCCCAAGACTGAGTTGTACTGAAACCCATGTGTGAGGAATTGAACAGGAAGAGTGATTAAGCTGAGATTATGAATTTCGTTTGTCTATTCATTCACTTAGCAAAACTACATGTATGGTATTAAAATGTGTGAAAAGAAAAATTACAAACAGTTCCTTGGAAATAGTGCCCCTAATCAGGTCACAAAACCAAACCTCAACCCCAGAGCCTAAATCCATTTCTCCTCTGACAATAACAAAGAAGTAATACTCATGTGTGTTATATACAGAAGAGCTAAATTAAGATGGTCTGGAGTGATCTGCTCTTAATTTGCCCAGCAAGTCACAATTTCCCTGTTACTCACTTCTTTCTCCTAAGAGACAGTGGGGAGAGCACTGGATTGGAAATCAGACAACCTGGTTCCAACTCCACCACACACCATCTGGTGACACCTTTGGGCAAGTTACTTAAACTCTCTGATTCTCGGCCTCTTCATACATTAAAGAGTATTAACACTTTTAAAGCCAACTGAGATCATGTTGCAAATGTGTGCCTTAGATCATTATACCTATAATTTATTTATTCCATCTAGAATAAAAGCATTTAGACTTTCAAACCATAATTTAAAAACTAATAAGAAGAATAACTTAAAGAAAGAAAAGAGGGAGTTGTTGACACCTCTCTTCTTTCCCAGTACTCTATGTGAACTTCCATTATAGCATTTGGTCTTTTTTTTTTTTTTAAAAGATTTTATTTATTTGTTTGACAGAGAGAGAGACAGCTAGAGAGGAAACACAAGCAGGGGTGGAGCGGGAGAGGGAGAAGCAAGCTTCCCACTTAGCAGGGAGCCCAACGTGGGGCTCGATCCCAGGACCCTGGGATCATGACCTGTGCTGAAAGGCAGATGCTTAACGACTGAGCCACCCAGGCACCTCAGCATTTGGTCATTTTTAATGACTATGTCTTACCTACTAGACTCAGTTCCTGAAAGCAGGGACCTCATCATACAAATTCTCTCCCAGTCTCCAGCAAGTCCTTGACTCTGAGGCACATTTCTAGATAATGAAAAACTGTACTTCTATAATCAAAGCACTCATTTTCACTCTTAAAGAATTTGGGGTGGTCACTGAGGTATTTGCTGCCTAATCTTGTAGGTGTGGCTCCTGACTTCTCTGAAGACTACCTCTCCAGGCACAATTCCTTCTCCTTGGTGTGAGTGAGAGTCCCGCCATTTGCTGGGACAGCCTTGGCATCTCCATTCCAAGACAGAATCATTGTTTGCTTCCTGTGTCTAATTAAGCGAAAGACTATCTCCTTTGAGTTTTCTTTCCTCTTAATCAATACCTTTAACTGTTTCTTCCTATGTCTTTCTATAATTATAGGAAACTATTTTGTATCAATTGCCTTGTTCTCTCTCAGATGCAGACCTGCTGTGTAGTGGAAGGTGAAGAAATTTCAGGGACAAAATTATCATTCACATCAGAAACACACCAATTATCTAGAAGTGCAGATTACTTAGGGGCAGTGTAGTAGAATAAGAGGTAAGAGAGGGGGAATTTAGGCTTTGCCCCATCTCTGGCCCATGTCTGCATCTTTGTTACTCCCTGGGTATCTTGGGTACATAGCTTCACCTCTCCTTATGTCAGCCTTCAATAAAATGAATAGTGAGGACCTGATGATCTTTGAGCCCTCTTCCATGTCTGACATTTGGAATTAAAGGTATATTTTATGTCACCATAAAATAGAGTTGTCTGTATATTGAGAATAGTTTGAGCCAAGGCCAAGAAAATTGGTCCTGCATTAGGATCAAAAATGAATGTGCATGATCTTGAAATAACAAATGTGAAAGAAGTATTACTGAATCCTTTTCTCTGTAAATGGTTGGTCGATAGTAAAGCAGCCTTACTGGGGAACTTTGTAAGATGGTTAAAGAAAACTGAACTGATTGAAACTTCCAAAATAGGTAGTCTGCTAATCACATGCTACCATGGCTATTAAAATCAAAACCACGTGCTTTATCTTTCTGGTGTCACACCAACATCACATAGAATAGCCACGAATGTCACTTTCCCCTGCCAACTAAAGCATTAAGAAAGAATGTTGTCACCTAGTAAATAGAGATTTGTGTCACTTAAGACTACTCATAGACCATTTATTCTTTAATGAACACTGACAACCTACTATGTACAAAACACTCTATGAGATACTGAGTGAACTATACCTATGAATTAGACATACATCTACTCACTGGAACTTTACACACAAATATTTATTCTCTTACATACATTCATACAGCTATGATAAAGGGTAGGAAGAGATAAATAAGCACCATGGAAGAGAGGCAGATTAAGTACTCAGAGAAGGGAGCTATCCCAGTTGAGGGTATAAAGAAAGAATTTTATGAAGCAAGAAGAATATAAAATAAGTCTTGATGGTTGGGTTACATTTGGACCTGTGGAAATGACAAGACACAGCAAAGGCAAATAAAGAGGCACTAGGAAGCATAGCACAGTGACAACAAAATTAACACCACTAACATTCAGTGCTTACCAGCTACTTACTATGTACTATGAACTTTCAATACATGGTCTATTGGATCCTTATAACTCTAAGGAATTGATTCCATTAGTATGCCTATTTTTAGGTGGGGAAACCAAGGTCCAGAAAAGAAGAGTACCTTACTCAAGCCCTCCCATTATTAGAAGTAGCAGGTTGTTGAGGATTGCTGAAGTCTGTGGTTGTGGCAGGGAGGAAGGAAATTATAATCTAAATGGTTCATTGTGGCTAGATGATAAACAGGCTGGAATGTTAGACTCTTTCAGTGAATCAAACTTAGGAAGAATGCAAATGAACTAAATAGGAAGTAAAAAATAAAAGCTTCCATATATTAAAAAAAAAGAGCTATGTCCCATATATTAATTAAAATGTAAAAACTCAGTACCTCTCTGGCCCTTTTGTCAGTGTTGAAGCACAGAATGTCAGTCACATCCAGAAGAGATATGTCTCTCCTTCCCAGTACAACCCTCCACTTGTGAAGGTGGGAAAACCGAGGCTGAAAGATAATTAACCTTGATCAAATGCTCCATTCAATTTAGGCTTTAAATAAAGAATAAATATATATGTGGGCTCATGGTTGCATAATTCTTGCCAATTATTTTCATACTGCTATTGGGAATTGACAACTAAAGATGATACTAAAAAGTTAAGATCCCCAGGCCCTCATACAATCTATGCACTGCAAAGAAAACAATTAAGTTGTGTTCTCTTCTGTGCTTTAATCATAATAATGTGATTCTATTACTTCACCGAGTTGACTGGTAGCCAGATGTACGTAAGGCATTTAACACAGACAGATCCCCTAACCGGACACTCATTAATTCCCTCTTAAATGTCTTGTAAATAAAAGATGCACCAGAACCTGAAAGGGTCTTCTGTTTTCACAGAGATTAATGAAGTGGCTTGGATTTTCTCTTGTTTGATCAGCTGTTCAGGACGTAATTCTACTAAGCCACATTCATATTAAAATGTATATTATCTAACACAAGTATTTTCTATAAAATATGAAGTCTCTCATGGATGTTTGTATGCTGTCATCAGTAAGCTCACACTATGGGGATCTATGTTGAGTTTATGTATTTATATTGGGTTTATTGTTCTATTGCAGCTATTCAGGAATACAGTTGATAGTTAAAACGTACATCCCTGAAGGGACATCTATTTAGAGTCTCTGTGAGTTAAATTAGCAATGTTTTAATCTCTATCTTGAGCAGTACCATTCAGTATGTCATTATAATGTTAATAATAATAGCTAGCATGTATTGAGTGCTTTTATTACAGCTTGCATTTTTATTTGATGCTTTCTCTAATCAAATCAAAAGGCTTGAGATCTTTTCTTCAGTTATTCTGCAATTATGATATTGTGCTCCAATACCTTTAATGTATAGCATTCACTGAGTAAACCCACACACATTTTTTGCAACCCATACTACTCTCACTTGGAAACTTAGAACAAAAGTAATATTTTCCCCTGAGAAAAAAATTTAAGAGCTTACTTTTAAAACATGGGCAGTCTTTTAGCCTTGTTCAGTTATAGAGAGGATTGTCAAGGAAGATCTAAAAGCAGTGGTGTTTTTGTAGATAAATGTCCACAAATAAGAAACAATTTTTAAAGGCTCAGAACTTCATTTTAGCTATTTAAGCCAGCTTCTTTCCTTCAGCTTCTAAATGATTTTTCCCTTCCATTTTTCATATATTTTACATATTAGCCTGGTGGATAGTTGGACATTTCAGCCTGCTTACCCACTTACCCATAAATATTCATTTCAATATCTAATTTTAAGTGTATTTAATATGTAATTGATATTTGTGGCAGCCTTTCCCTATAATTACCATTGGATTAAGTTAGAATTCATAGAGTTATATGAAATTATTTCAGATTGAAATGACCCAAACTATAAGTGTTTCCATTTAGGACAGAACCTTTATTACCACAGGGAATTTTAAATAGTATGTCTGTGAGATTTGGAGTGCCTATCTCAAGTAACTTTACTGAAATCACAACTGAAGCTAATTCCATATTATTGAACAAAAAGATACACAATGAGAAATCAAATTCTTGTTTTTCATAATTTCACCATAATTTTATTTTGTATTTACAGTCTTCAGTTTCTAATGCAAGGGTCTTGCTGAGGACTGGGGGATTAGGGAAGAGGGATGAGGTTTGGAGGAAAGGAATCAGAGGTCTTATATGGACAACAATAATTAATAAAGCTAACAGGATGTGAAAGTCTTCCAGAAGAAATTCTTGCAGCCAGCTTTGCGTTCTCGGGGTGCCATGGCAGGGTTTGAGTTAGCAGATCTCTGCAGTTCCAGCCTCATTTCATCCTGCTCAGCAGCCTGGGACAGATCTTCAGGTTCCAGGGCATCATTCTCTGTCTGGTTGGGTTCAGACAGCAGCTCCGCCAAGAAGTACTTGGCCAGTTCCTGTATAGGGTAGAAAGGACAGAGAGAGGGGGGGATGAGGATGACGATGATAGAGAAAAAGAAATGAAAAAAGCCTAATTTGGAAAGCAGATTCAGCTACACCCAAAACCCAATTTTCATAGCTGTGCACTTTTGTCACACTTAAAATCAGTTGATACAAAAATAAGGGTAGTTGCTATAATCACCAAGTTACATAGAAAGGCTTGAAAAACTCAAATGTTTCTGCAAGTTTCCTGCCTCTATAGACTTAAAACACACATACACGCAGAAATAGTAGATTGTTAATACAGTTTTGCAAAGATAAAACCGTGCCAACAGTTTGTTTAATTCAGTTCCAACAAAACTGAATGAGCTACAAACTGGAATTGTTCTTACCGTTTTTGCTAAGTTAACTCTGGGGAACGAGACCTTTCACAATCTTAAACATACTGTGCTCTGTCTGTAGAGTGCCCTTTAGCAGCATGGGAGGGAGGTACTGCTGAGGAAGATAGCCTTCAGAGGTCCACGCTTTCAGCACCTGGGCCAGCACCTCCGCGTTCAACACGGGGGGATGGATGCCTCATCCCTTCGTGCTCAGCTACCCGGGTCTTGGGATTTTCTTGAATGCCAAAGAACTTACCTGAACTGCGACCGACTGCGCTGATCAGAAAAAATAAAAGAGGTAAGAGGAGATTCTGGACTTTGAAAGTTTTCCTGAGAGCTTTGGGAGCGGAGGGACCCAGAAAAGCACCGAAAGTCTTCAGGAGCACCTCCTAAATCCGCCCAAAGGGGTAAGGTAAAGGCTAAGAGAAGACTGAGGGATTCGGGAGAGGGAAAAGAAGACGTCGAGGAAGTCTCCTTACCTGCTTCCCCGCGGCAGCAGCCAGGGACTTCTGCAGAAACTGACGGAGTCGGGGATCCGAGGGCGCGCCGGTGACACCGCCCAGAGCCAGCACGATGGACAGCGCGGCCAGCGCGCACGGGAGGCGGCAGGACAGCATCTCGGCGGTGCCGGGGAAGCCGAGCGAGACGACGGTGGGTCAAACTCTAGGAGAGGATCCGCAGGCAGCCGCGATAGCTCTGAAACTCGCGACGCCTAAAGCGGCTTGTGTGCTCTCCACTGGCTCCCCGCTTTTTAAACTCTCTCTCTGACGTCAGACTAGGAGGCGCCCCCAGATCTCACCAGCGCTTTTACGCACCATTACCCTCGTGAAATCAATCACAGAAGTAAGAGGAGGCTACACAATCCAAAGTGGTTTACTTAAAAAAAGAAAAAAATGATAATCCTGCAGCCGCACAGGCCCACATGATTTTACACATACCACAGTATCTATACAATCTTTTATATTCGGTCACTGCTATGCACACACATATTCCATTATTTCACTCATACATATGCACATGCACACACTAAATTACACACACGCTCAAACAGCCTCGGAGGAGGCAAAGGCTCCATCACACACCGCTGCAGACACGTAAATGTACCCAGACAGCTCAGTCTCTCATCATATCAAACATTTTAAGAGGGCCAGACAAATGCAGAAGTATTTGCGTGTGAGAAGGGGGGATTCAGAATAATTCTTCTAAAAACGGATTTGAGATTGGAATGTGGATGTTAGGAGTGAATCATTTCTTTCTCCATTATCTCTGTAAAAAAGTCTCAGGGATTAAGATGTGATGGATTCTAAAAGAATTTCACTTATCCCTACACTGGAGGAGAAAGTACCTTAGCCTCACCCTCCATCCCTCTTTCTCAGCAGCTACAAGATTTCTGGTCTGCCTGCCTTTCTACTGTGACAAAATATACCAAATATTTAAAAAGTGAGACTGACTTCATTTTGGTGCCTAGAAACCTGGAGCTGGAAAGTGATCTCAGAAACCATCTATAAACCTCAGAGTTGAGCTGCTGAGTCTAGTGATGGGTAGTGAAATGCTCTGGCCCATATATTGCATAGCTTCAGCTAGGGCAAGATCTCCACACTCCAAGACCAGGGTTCTTTTCACTGAGCTCTAAGGTATCTATCAGATTCCTGGCCAGTAGGAGAAGTTTTAGGTCAGGGACCCCCACTGTGGACATGCAAAAGTCCAAGAACCCCCTGAACATATGTGACCACTATTCTGTGTCTATGTGGGAAAAGAATCAACAGACTCTTGGTTAGATCCAGCACTCCCCTGCTCCCCACACACATAAAAAGGAAGGTTAAGAAATGCTGTCCTAGAATTCTGGTTGTAGTCTGGTTGGATGTTTGGTGTCCAGATCGGAGTTTCAACAGCTCCCCCCGCACCAAAAAAAAAAAAAAAAAAATTTGTTATCAAGGAAAGACTAGCTAATGCCCTGGCATGGACAAGATGATCTCTGCTGGCTCTTCCAGGGCTGACATTGTATGTCCTTCAAGCTCATAAAAAGCTAAAAAGATATTCTGTGTCTCCAGAAACCAAGTGAATCAAAGAACTTGGCCGATCCGGTCACCAGCCATGCATCTTGTGCATATTCTCAATACTTAGACCAAAACCACAATGTTGGAAGGCAGGAGGGTTTGGGAGGTGTCCTGAATGGCTTGGAGAATTGTCACCATTTCCTTTTGTGTCTATAAGCCAAGGCTATGAGAGAATGCACGGCGAAGAATGCTGAAGTTTCCAGGGCTTGGCAGGTCCAGACAAGGCTAACCACACTGGGGCATTAAAAGGTCACTCACATGTGTTGGAATAGTTTGGGAGAGCAATGAGTCTGGGGCAGAAGAACCCAACCTAGGAACTATTTGTTATTTTCTCTACAGATCCTGAAACCTCCTTGGCCCCTGACAGGGGACTCAGAACCTAGTTATATCAGCCCAATTGTCCACACCCCCCCCCCCCCAATAATCTCACATCTCCTCTGGCCAATACTTGGCCCTTGGCAGCCCCACTGAGTGGAAAAGGAGTTTTCCTCTAACAGCAGCCGGCCCAGGAACAAATAGCAGCCCCACTCCCTTGCTCTGTGCTCTGGTATCTCTTTGACCTCCCCTCCCCAGATTCCTGCTCCTCTCCTCCCATGTCCTTATCCTCTTCCTCTGTCCTTGCTCTTCCTCCTTTTCCCTAACTTTTCTCTGAATTTCTCTCTCAGGATCTTTCTTATTCTATCTTTTTGTCTTCTCTCTACACCCCCTTTCTCACTCCTCTTTGCAGCTCCCCCTCTCTTCCCTCATTTTCTGACTTCAGTCTGGTTTGATCTGGCTCTTTCTCTCCTTCTCTGCACTTCCCTTCCCACCCAGCCTGGCTGATATCTACCCCAGCCTCTGCCTCTAGCCTCTCCCTACCTCAGCTTCCCCCTTCTTGGCTGCTTCTCAGGAAAAATAGTCTAGCTATTTAAATACTTATTTGGGAATAGTGAGGTCTGGGTTGCTTCCTTCACACTCCGGCTGAAGTGCTGGGACTGTGGATGGATTGACTTCTGGGGTTTGTTTTTGTTTGGTTTTGTTTTATAATCCTTGCATTGTTAGGCATCTAAGAACCACTGAAGAGGACAAGCCAGGATGAAAGGGGACAGGAATTCTTCCTTAAAAACCCCCATGGCCAAGCTTTGCATAGAGATTGATTCAGCCCAAAGGTACTTCAAACCTCCCCAACCTAAGCCCTCAGCAGTCAACCCCCAGGGCTTCTCTCCCAAGTTCCAAAGGCTGGGAGGGGGAGAAGTTTGTGGTTGTACTGGGGAGCTATTTCAGACCTTGGTAACCAGGAATCACCTCCCCCCATCCTTATGCAGCTCTCTGTGGTTCACAAAGTACTTCCTCATCTGCACATTAGGGCATGCTAGCCCTCTCTCCCAAAGAAGAAAATTGAGGGCCTGAGAGCATAAGTGCCTTGCACAAAGGCACGCAGCCAGGAAGTGGCAAGGTCAGAGGAAGGGGGTTACTCCGTGTTAGAACCTTTCACCCTCCCCCCTATTCTTAGGATGCCAGAGATACCTGGCTGGGCAGCCTGCAACCAGGATACAAGTGTTTATAGAAGGCATCCAGGCCTCTTCCATGTGATAGATACATGGAAACAATTTCCCACCACCCTGCGAAATGTACATTTGGGGGTGACTACCTGCCAATATGAGACACAGAAACCCATTTTAATGAGAAACAGTAAAATTGTGAGCAGATATAGACGCTCATTCTTAAGCAAGGCAAGGAAGTAGAAAGTGTCTGTACAGGGAGTTGAGGCACCAGGGCTCCAGGTCTGGTTCTGACGTGATCCAGCTTCCTCTCTGGTCATTGCTTTCCTCACCTGCAAGATAAAAGCCTTGATAGGTAATTTTTGTGGTTCCTTCCAGCCTTGATAATCAAAGAGTTTAAGTTTGAGGAAGTAAAGGGACAAACTAGGCTGTATTGTAATATAAAAATGCTGTTTCTCAAAATGAGGACTGTATATAGAAAAAGAATCTGGCTTTTATGTAATATGGAGGAGGAGGCCAGTGCATGAACATTTCACAGGCCTGTTAGAATGAACACTGGCTCTTGAGTCTTGCTTCTGCTACTGACCTGCCCTCCCCACTCTGGACCTCAGTTTCTCCCTCTGTAAAATTGAGTCACTCAAATTCTTTCTACAGATAAGTACTGAGAATCTGCACTGCTTGAGTGGTCAATGATTTAGCAGTGAACTAGATAGACAAAGTCCTACTAAGGGAGACAAAACATAACCACATCAAATAATTAATTAATATGTGTCCAAATTGATAAGGATTAAAGCAAGATACAGAGTGCGATGGCTAGGGAATACTCTTCTAAGGAGGAACTATTTAAACAGGTACCTGAACGAGGTGAAGGAGCTAGCCATGCAAATATCTGCAACAAGACATTTCCTTGTCAGGTGGAAGGACAGTCAGTGCAAAGACCCTGAGGTGGAAGTATGCTTGGTACATTCAAATATCAGCAACAAAGTCAGGGCACTAGAACAGAGTAGGTGAATCAGAGAGGGCTAGGAGATGAGGCCAGCAAGGCAGGCAGGAGCCAGATCACATAGAGCCTTGAAGGCTGTGTTAAGGAAACCTTTCCTGGGGAGGGTGGGTTTGAGTAAGGGGTTGACCTCATTTGATATTTTAAAAGTAATACCTTCTGCTGAGTGAAGAATTAATTGTAGGAGGGCAGGCATAGAAGCAGAGAGATAACTTAGGAGCCTAAGAACCATTTAAGAGAAAAGAGGAGTCAGACTGAAAGGGACACATTCCCCTTAGACAGTCGTGGCCCAACTGGTTGGCTTAGCATTAAGGCATTTCATTCCTCCCCAACCCAGGCCTCCTACAGCCAACACCCAGGGTCTGTCTCCTTGGAAGAGGAGGTGGTTTGTGCTTGTTATTGGGGGGCTTATTCTCCAGACTAATTCAGGCAAGGGAAGATAGTGTTTGGGGCTAGAGTGGTAGCCATGAAGGAAATGGGGACTGATTAGGTTTGAAGGACATGCTGATGGTTTGTTTGGATATCAAGTTAAGGAATGAGAAGAACCATTGGTAACCCCAAAAGACTGTTCCAGACATTCTCTAAAATGCCTTCAAAGTCCACAAATTCCTGAGAGTGCAGGAAATAGATTTCCGACAAAGATTTCTGGACATTTTGCAAATGGAAAGCCATTTTATTTCTCAATTAGAAGAGGGTGAGAGGAGCGCCTCGGTGACTTAGTCAGTTAAGTGTCCAACTCTCATGGTTTGGGCTCAGATCGTGATCTCAGGGTTATGAGATGGAGCCCTGCATTGGCTCTGTGCTCAGTGCGGAGTCTGTTCGAGATTCTCTTCCTCTCCCTCTGCCCCTCCTGCTTATGTGCTCTCTCTCTCTCAAATAAATAAATAAATCTTAAAAAAAAAAAAAAGAGGGTGAGAATTTCAGGCAGTGGGAGAAGCAACATGGAATAGTGGAAAGAGCCCTGGCTTGGATGTCTGAGGCCCCAGACCTAAGTTTTCAGTTTTCTCCTGCTTCAAATGGGCCTAATAATCCTTGCTTTTGCTAAAATAGGATTTGAGAACCAGATTAGGCAATGTAAGGGAAAGTACTTGGTAACCCATAACACATGATAAAAAATAAAGGCCTGTTTTTGTTATTGTTACTCAGACCAACATAGCCAGTCCTAAGCCAAGGGGTGATATTAATGAGCCAGGCTTTGGGAGTTGAGTGTCCCTGCTGATGCTCTGACCTGATAAGAGAGGCAGGACTGTTTCACACTTGGGACATGTGATTTGAAGGCCCAGGAAAATCTCTTCCACAGAAATGCAGCACAGGGGTACTGGAATTCATCCATTAGAAAATAGTGTCTTTGGGGCGCCTGGGTGGCTCAGTCGTTAAGTGTCTGCCTTCAGCTCAGGTCATGATGCCAGGGTCCTGGGATCAAGCCACACATTGGGGGCTGATCCAGACATTCTCTAATGCCTGCTTCTCCCTCTCCCACTCCCCCTGCTTGTGTTCCCTCTCTTGCTGTGTCTCTTTCTGTCAAATAAATAAATAAAATCTTAAAAAAAAAAAAGAAAAAGAAAATGGTCTCTTTTCTTTTGTATACTTGTCCTTGGAGACACAGACATTAAACTCCATAGCTATTAACACTTTAGTGTGAATTCATTTATTGAATTGTCTTTTAGATTTACAGTTTGCTCAAGGTTTGACTTAAGTTGGGAGGAAACCAATTTGGAGTAAGTGACCCAGCCAATAGAGGGCAGACATGGTGGCTTGTGGTGTTGGGGATGGAGGCAGTCTACGGTAAGCATGTAGACTTCTTGCTGAATGGTAGAGAACAGGAGAATTCCATAGGGACCCTTCCTTCTATAGCAACCCTACTGCCACGGAGAACAAGAATAAAAACGTGCAATCCTCTAAGGGCTTCTGTTGGGCTGGATTTCAGCTGGAAGAGTCCCAGCTCACACTTCTGCAGATGCTGATGATAGAGGAGTCAGACTTTCCTGCCAAATTGGCTTTTACCAACTTCTACAAAGCCTGGCTTAATGTGACTGCATTAGATAATGAAGGGTGAGAGGATTAATGAATGAAGCCTGTAAGGTTAACTTTTTCCATGAGGAGGAGTGGGTGGTGACATCTCAGGCTGGTTTCTTGCAGAATTCCTCTATCTGGTCTCTATCTTGTCACTTTCCAGCTCAAAATTTTTCAACGACTCCCCAGTGCCAAGCAGTTTAAATGCAAGCAGATCAGCCTGACAGTCATGTTTCCTCAGCCCCTGACTTTCCTGGTCAGTCTCACTCTGTGTCACTCCCTGTATCCCAGCCCTCCTGGTATCCCCAGCCACCTGCTCATTCCGTACACACCCTGAAGTCTCTTGTACCCATTTTTATGTGCATGAACCTCCCTCCACTTGGAACATCTCTGTTAACATAAGACAGCTTATTCTAAGATGTTTACAAGAGTCTTTTAGAATCAATATGGCCTTCTCCTGTGCCCCTAGTAGAGACTCTCACAGATCACTTTATATTTCCATTCCTTGGGAGTCCGTAAGAAGAGCAGAAACCTTGTCTCAGCTGTGTTTGTATCCTCCTCGGAAACCATAAAAATGTGAAGTAGAGTAGTCCATAAAAAATAAGGGTGAAGATATACTTCTCTCTCCTTATCTGTGAGGTCTCTATGGATTCTCCAGGTAGGATAAACATCATGAACCTCACATAACTGATGACTATTAGAAAATAGTCTCTTGGGGTGCCTGGGTGGCTCAGTTGGTTAAGTGGCTGCCTTTGGCTCAGGTCATGATCCCAGGATCCTGGGATCAAGCCCTGCATCGGGCTCCCTGCCCTGCAGGGAGCCTGCTTCTCCCTCTCCCTCTGCCTGCTTCTCCCACTTCTTGTGCTCTCCCTCTCTCTCTCTCTGTGTCAAATAAATAAATAAATAAAATCTTAAAAAAAAAGAAAAGAAAAGAAAATAGTCTCTTTTTTTTTTGCATACTTTTGCATACCCCAACCCTAGACTGCTGATACTCTCCGCTTCTCATCTCCGAGCTTCAGAAAGAGAAACCTTTAAACACTGCTCAGTATAATTGCTCCTATATGCTAAGAGTAAAGTGAAGGCATAATACAAAAATGTTAATATAGTCACAGATTTAAGAATTTTTACGTCTCTTGAAAGGCTAAGGAGGACACATCCATGACCACTGAAATAGGCATCTGTCCCTGGTACACCATAGGAGTGAATAACAATGCAAGCTCATGTCTGTGTAGTGTGTCACATTTGATGGAGTGTGTTAGTCGCAAGTGGACAAGGTAGCAGAGGGCCCAGGTTACGCCGTGTGCAGCTGGGCTGATGTCACAACTCTCTATGCCACTCCATTTCCTCTCCCACTAGAGGCAGGTAAGGAAACTTTGCCCCTAATTCTCCTCTCAATTTCCCTTTCTCATTGTGGGTCCATCAGCCTTTCCAGAAGCCTCCCACTTATTGATCTATGATTTCTGTTCAGGGCCCCCAGTGAAATGACATTGAACTGAGCTCTGCCCCACGGTGCCACCCAGAGAACATCTCTCAGTTCTCTTTACCTTTTCCCCCCCTAAAAACAGGGTGTTAAATCTGGGGTCTTCCATGCATTTTTCCCATGCAGCCATCCTAGGAGGAGCTGGGTCTCAGAAGTGAGGCGAGAAGCCGGAGCCCTGTCCCCTGAAATAGTGCAGAACAGATGGTGAAGCTCCTCTCTGGACTGATCCTAAGACCTGCCCTTTGAAGCGTGTGGTAGGGGCTATATAAACACAGAGATGCCCTGTGGAGGGCAAGTAGCCCTACAGCTGCTCCAGTTTCCTCACACTCAAATTTATGAGTATTAGTCTAGACTGATGATTCTTAAGCCTGGCTTCACACCACCATTGCCTAGGAAACATTTTCAAAGCCTAGATGCTGGGGTCCCATCTACGAAGTTTCTGATGCACAGGCTGCGTCTTTGAAGAGCTTAATTCCAGAAAACGCTGGGGTCACAAACTGCTGCCCACCACTCTCCCTCTCTCCTCTCACTCTGCTCTGTACCTTTGCCTTCCTCCTGTGTTTTCTTCCTTTTCTCTCCTCCCCTCCTTGCTCTTGCCCCTGTCTACCTTCTCTCTCATCCTCTTTACTCAGTCATCCCCAACAATCCTTTTCAACTCCTGTGCCCACTTTGGGCAGCACCTGAGCATAGTGGGCGTGGCTTTGCCTTGGGGGCGGTGCAAAGCACCTGCTTCATTGTCTTTCCTGACATCATCCCAAGAGCTGAGGGCAGAGGCAGAACGGGCGCCAGAATTGGACCCGACCACACACCAGGACCTTCAAAATCACCCGGTCTGTTTACATACGGAAAAACTGAAGTCAAGAGAAGGGAGAGGTCTCTCTCAAGGCCACATGAGTGGTTTCAGAGTCACAACCTCTGTTCTCTTAGTTCTATGCCCTTTCTGTGATAACAAGTGTGCTGTGAAGTTCCTTGAATCTCTTCTACCTAAGTGGTTGAAGTCGTTTTATAAAGATCGGCAGCTCCTGCCCTGTCTTTGGGGGTTAATGTGTCAGGCCTTCGTGCTTTGTGTCTCCATCCTTTTCTGGTTGTGCATTTCCTAATCCCATAAAACAAACAGACTTGCTCTTCCCGCCATGGCTGAGTTTGGCTGCTTTGGCTCCGGGGGGAGGAAGATCTTGTTAAACTGAACTCTTCTGCCCTCTGCTGGCTGCATTGGTACACGACAGCTTCACCTACAATTTTAGGGCAGGATTTTATTCAGTTAGTCCACCAACTTTTAAAAAGCGCCCACTTTGCAGAGAGCACTGTACTGGTCCCAGAGTTGCAAAGAAGTAGGCAAAAAAGACCCACTTTCATCAAACACTCAATTATTGAACACTTTGTGGCAAGTGCTGTGCTGGGGATTCAGAGATGACCAAAATTCCATCTTGGCTTCGAGAAGTCACAATCTGATAAATGACACAGAATATTGTCTGAGCCATAGAATCAAAGAATTTGTACTGGAAGGGACTACAGACACCTTCTAAGCCAGTGTTAGTCATTACAGGCTTCCCAAATTGGGCGTAGGGCTTGCTGCGCACAGGCTTCAGGGACTGCCAGGACAGGGGAAGGGCATGTTGCAGAGATTCTGTGCCTCTGCACAGGATTCTGCCACAGAGTTTCATAGCAACAAAAGGCCTGAAGGGAAAACGAAGTTTGAAAACTGCAGATCTAATACAAACCATCCTCCTATATGTTATCTGAATGCCCTCCAACCTCGTGAACTGTACTCACAATCGATATCCCATTTACAGCTGGTCCCAGAATCACTGACCTACCTAATCGCCCTTTTCACCCACTTGTCAGTGCCTTTGCAAGGTCCCTCCATGAGGGGGAGGCCCCCCGAGGATATCTCACGTGTGTCGAGAGCTCCCTTCTGTAGCTGTTCCTGCCATCACTCACTGCTGTGTGGGGTCAGACCCATCTTTCCCAATGTTATGCCCAGAGCCAAGGACACTTCCCTGGACCACTGCAGTTCCATGCCCGAGGCTCTTATACCAGTGGATCTCAAACTTTGGCTGCAACCAACATAAGGAAAACATTTTACGTCATAATCCAGTGCACACATACACCTCTGCACACGTTTCTCACAACAATACTTACCTTTATTACTGGTAATAAACTCTGGTATTTTCTATTCTTTTCTACTTCTTTTTTTTTTTTTAAAGATTTTATTTATTTATATGATGTAGAGAGACATAGCAAGAAAGGGAACACAAGCAGGGGGAGCGGGAGAGGGAGAAGCAAGCTTCCCGCTGAGCAGGGAGCCCGATGTGGGGCTCAATCCCAGGACCCTGGGATCATGACCCGAGCCGAAGGCAGACACTCAACGACTGAGCCACCCAGGTGCCCCCTTTTCTATTTCTTTTTGTCTTTAATGCTGGTCATGCCCTATTAAATTAACTGTGCGACTCACTCTGAGTCATAAACCTTGGTTTAAAACACACTACCTTGGACCATGGCCCACGTGCACTGCACTCTGCCTGGACCCTCGGAAATTCCAGGTTGCTGCTTTCTCCATGGCTGCACAGCCTCAGGGAGCATGAGACACCAGGCCCTGCTGCCCTGGGGGGCTGGTGCTCCCCTCTCGTCTCCTTCCTCACCCTCTGCCTTCCATCTTTTTAGAAGGTCTTACTGCTGTTTTAATGGCCAGGAGTCTACGCTGTTAAGCAACTTGGCCCCTGGCTGTAGAAACAACAGTGTTTGCTAACTATAGTGGGTTGAATGGTGGCCCCTACAAGCTTACGTCCACATCCTAAACCCCACACCTGTGAATGTGACCTTATTTGACAAAGGGATCTTTGCAGATGTAATTAAGAGTGTCAATATGAGATCATCCTGGATTATCTGGGTGGCCCTAAATCCAAAGACAATGAGAGGCTTAAGAGGAGAAGACGCAGAAAAGAAGGCTATGTGAAACAGAAACAGCGATCGGAGGGATGGGGCCGCCAGCCCACGAGCCCCAGCAGCTACCAGAAGCTGGAAGAAGCAAGAAAAACAGGACCCTAGACCTTTTGGAGGAACTGTGACCTGACACTTGGCTTCCAGACCTCTGCCCCTCCAGAATGGCAAGAGAACACGTTTTTGTTGTTTGAAGACACCAGTTTGTGGTCATTTGATCCAGCAGCCACAAGAAACTAACAGACCAACCAAGCCTCTCTTTTCCCTCAGCTTTGAGGGGACCAGACCGAGCAGGATTCAAGTCACAGTTACCCTTTGTACCTGCATCCCTCCTCCCGCTCCAAACCTCAGGCCCCATCATAGAGTCCGGCTCATCCTTCCAGATGTTTTCTTCCAAAGGGTAGGTTCTACTAAGGGGCTTTAGAATCTCTTTTTGCAATTTGGCTGCTATTGGAAGACCCCACCCCACCCCCCTTCAGACAGACATATCTGAATCAACTGAATCCCACTTACATACACAGTGGAATTTTTTCCCTGGGAACTTCCTCTATGTCCGAATAAATCAGTTGGTCAAACTGGAAACCAGGCCTAGTGTGGCCGTAGGAGTGGTGGGTGGGTGTGCTGATAAAATCCTGGAGGAATGCAATGATTTGCCCAAACCTCAGAGTGAATTGGTAGTATGTGGGTATTTATCTGAATGCTGACAACACAAATATGGAGGGTTTTTGGGTTTTCTCCTTCCCACAGCATTATGGGAAATCCACTCAGCTTTCAACCTTTTTATACCATCTTCTTCTTTTGCTGTCTTCCTCTCACCCTACTTCTGCACTTCCTAGTCATAAAGCTTTTCTGGTAAACTGAAGAACCAACGCCATGCCCTGGGAAAAAAATAAACCCTTTGGCTAGGCAACATGTAACAGCAGGGGTCAAAGGCAACAGAGCCAGCTCAGGGCTCCTAAAAGAGGACCAGTGCTGCAGGAAAGCTGCATTCTGAGATCCAAGGAGAGGTGAGATGAGCTCTAGTAAGAAAAGATTCCTGCAACCAGCAACATCCTTCTAGGACCCTTCAGTCCTCAGATTCCATGCCCACCGAAAGCTATGTCTTCCAGATCTTTCCAGAATCCCATTTTCTTCTTTAAAAGAGGTTGGGAATTTCTGCATTGATGTACTCTTGGTAACTCCAGAGGATTGATGCAAACCACAGATGGCTTTTTCCTTCTAGAACCCATAACCCAAAGGGGCAGACCCATACATCTAAATTTTCCTGAGACAAGAGGACTATCTGTATGTTGTTTTGTTTCATTTCATTGTAGCAATTACCTCATTGTTTAGCAGTAGTTTGTTTGCATGTCTGTCTCTTTGCAAAAGGGTTTTCCTCAACAGTAGAGACTATGTCCTCCAATCTTGGTCTACCTAAAGATTGCCTGGGACATATGAAGTGTTCACAAAATTTTGGTCAAATATTGAATTAATGTTGACCCTAGTGTCTTCAACTATCACATTTACCCCAATAATGCCTAAATTTACCTCTTCTCGTATCATATTTCTCTCCCTCTCCTTTTTGATGGCACATTTAAGTAATCATATCTTGTGAATTTTATAGATATGTGTTTCTTTTCTGTTTCTCTCCATTGTTGTCATAGTGGGCCACCACTCTAATTCAGGACCATACTATGTCTGTTATGAACTATTTTAAAAACCTCCTAAATGGCCTTCCATTGTTGGCTCTCTTCCCCAACCCCCAACACAGTTCCTTCAAATATATTCTACATGCTTGGTCTGATTCAACTTCTAAGTACACATCTGATAATATCACTGTTTCCCTTCAAACCTCCAAATGCAAATCACTGTCTTCTAAAAAAAAGTCCATACTCCTTGTTCAGGTTTTTGAGGCTCTCAGGAATATGGTTTCAACTTCTTCAGGTTTGGTTCCCATTGATGTTTCACCCTCCAGAAAATACATGTGCTCACCAGTCCCTAAATTGACCGTACACTTTAGTCTCTCTTGAACTGTGCATCCTGTTCCATGTGTCTGCAGTACATGCATGCACATTTCCTTCTATCAATGTCTACTCGCTCCTCAGAGAACATGTCCCATTTCATATTTTCCAGGAAAAAATGAATCCAGAAGCAGAGCCCTCTTTAAAAAAATAATACAAAATTATGAATGCAAAATTCTCTCCTATCATCATGGAGAGAGTGAATAGGGATTCATAGAACAAAATTATTGAGCCTTATTGAGCATGAGGGACACTGAAGTAGATGCCATAGAAAACTGCCAAGCAAGAGGACAATAAACATAAATGCAAAATGCTCCTTATGCTCAAGAAATTTACAAGGCAGCAGGAAATTCCAAGATATGCTAATAGCTCTCATCCAAAACAGCATGGATTTGTTAAGTACAGGTTCACGAAACAGGTTGTGGGAATGTGCGGGATGATGTCCTTAATTCTATCTCTAGGCATCTGAGACAGCTTCCTAAAAGATGAGAATTTTTTTTGTTGGACTTAAAGGAAGAGAATAAGCCAGCCGTTGGTGAAGAATGAGGACCAGAGAATTGCAGCCTTGGAGATCTGTGTGCTGGAGATCAGGAACAGCAGAAACACATGGTGTGTTTGAGGAGCGACACATAGTGCCGTGTGGCTCAGGTGCCAGTGTACAGACCAATGAACTCAGGTGCCAATGTACAGACCAATGAACACTGATGTGTTTCTGGTGGCCAAGTTCAGCTCCAAGTGACCCAAACTCAAAATAGTAGTGGGTGGTTTTAAGCTAAGATGTTTATTTCTCTGGTGCATAAAATTCTAGGTTGATGATCCTTGGCTGAGAAGGTCCTTGGTTGTATTAGGTACCAGGTAACTTCTATCTGTTCCTCTGCCATGTGTGGTTTTGGCCTCATGACCAAAGATGGCAGGTCTGTGTTGAGGCAGCTGGATTGAAAAAAAAAGGAAAGATGAGGAGAGCAAAGGACACATGGTCATTATTTGTGGGAGACCAAATTTCTCAAAGATGGCTCTAACAATAGCTCCCACGCCATATGTTCTTCTTTTGATGTGCCTTTGACACACTCCTATTGAAAGGTGAGGTCTTTGCCCTCTCTCTGAAATTGGGCAGATTTTGTGATTGTTCTGATTAGAATATGGTACACTGGCACTATGTGATTGCCAAGCTAAGTCATAAAAGAAATGTTAACCTTTGCTTTCCTCACTGGGATACTCATTCTTGACACCTTCAGCCACCAGGTGGTCTGACTGCAGCCCTGCTGGGAGGAAGGCCAATAACCCACATGGAGGAGACCCAGGACTACGTGAAAAAAGTTACCCAGCCAGCCCTACATGCTTCAGTTCCAGCAACTGGCTGCAACTGCGTGAGAGACACCCAGTCAGAAGCCCTCACTTGAGTTCTTTCTGCTCTCAGCAGCCATGAAAGATAACAAAGTGGTTACTGTTGTTTCTGTAACCTAAACACTGTCTTTTAAGGAAGTTCCCCCAAAGCTTTTCACCTGTAACTTCTGTGTAACTTATATCCTTTTGGCCAGAACTTAGTCACAAAACCATACTTACCTGCAAAGGGGTCTGGGATAAGCAATCTTTATTCTGCAAGCCTGTGTGGCCAGCTAAGATCCTATTACTGTGGAAAAGGGGACAAAGGATTTTAGGAGAGAACTAGTGCTCGGCCACAGCTAAGAAAGGAACTCTTTGAAGGACCAGAGATTCATAAATACAAGGTACTAATTTTTAAAAAATGGTTACTTAAATATCACCTAATACGTATCTAAATCTATCTAGGTTATTTATTTACGCTATCTTGATCTAGTGAAAAATTCAAGTTAGTTTACAGGAGTAGATTTTTTAAATCCAAATTAGAAGTTGTACCTTCAGGTTCAAGGAGATACACGTCAGCCAATGCACCTATTCTCCAAACCTTCTAAACTTTCCAAATTCCGTATTGGCATAATCAAATGCAAGGTAAAGAGAGATCTGTATTCATTGGGAACCACAAATGTTACATTCCCAAAATGCTGAGAGATATAGGTATGATACAGTAGCAAGAACAATGCCACTGAATGTGGACCAATCTGTGTATCTCCATATGCAAACAAAAAGTTCACCTCAGGAGTAAGAGGAAAAGACCAGCTCCCCCAGCAGAAGAGCACTAACTCATCTTTCCAGGCCTGGAGTGGCAAGGCAAACTGGGGGCAAATCTCTACCCCACCTCTGGAACTATACCAGGTCCCTACACAGGAACTGTCTAGTCACTGCACTAATTTTGGATTAAATTTGCAGAAATGTAAAGCAAGGGGATGCCGCCTAATAAAGCCAACTTCTTATAAGGTATTCATGGCAGTCAGTGAGAGAAGCGATGATCCTGTGACTTGACCTATAACAAAATACAGAAAAGGACTGTTTTGCCATGCTCCTATGGCCATGTAGGGTGGCTGCATCTGAGGGCGGCTCCCTCCCTACCACCCCCTTGTTAACATGACCTCTCTTCCAGTAAACAAAACTTCTGGGAAATAAGGCATTTTTCTTCTCCTTTTGTCAGAGACCAAATAATTTGAATAGACATGGCACAGTCTCTAACAGAACACTCCCCCCATCTCCCTGCTGCAAGCATCAGCTGAGAAAAGTCATTAAGTGTATGAAAAATTATAGTTCAAACACATAAAGACAATCTAAAGAATCAGAATAAATGCCTCCCTCTCCTCTGTGAATGACGTTACTACAAGAAATAAAACAAAACAAGCAAAACCTTAGAAGCCCTCTAGACTGTATTCTCTACAAGATTAGTGAAGCTATTGTACACACACACACACATTTTACATTACATCAGGCAATGTAAAAGAAAAGAAACATTAGATTGATAACAAAATTTTTCTCTG
Organism: Mirounga leonina; assembly: GCF_011800145.1. Taxonomy (NCBI): domain Eukaryota; kingdom Metazoa; phylum Chordata; class Mammalia; order Carnivora; family Phocidae; genus Mirounga; species Mirounga leonina. The sequence goes on from NW_023270268.1 coordinate 77,363,010, forward strand.
TCTCAATAAATTCCAGAAGACACTGAAAAATGTCACCAAGTTTTGAGAGAAAAAAAATAAAGGACTGTGATCACAGAATATAATACTTAGCCAAGCTATTCTGGTGAAATAAGAGCAACAGAAATCTCAGACAGCCAAACCAACCACAGATCCTCTCTGAAAATATTTCTCACAAAAGTACTTCAAATGAAAGGAAGAAAATAAATCAAAATAAAGACCTCAAAAATGGAGTGGGCTGGCATAAAGATGGTAAGGAAAAATAAAATTGTAGAATTTAAAAGTCAATTCCTAAATTAATATTATGAAACATAATGCATGTGTCTAATGTAATTCTTGAAAGAAACCATATAAGCCATAAAGGATTTTCTTAATTTAGTTATAAAATACTAGATCATTCTAACAAAACTGGAAATCCAAGTTGGCAGGGAAGAAGGTATGTGAAATTTCTCCCCATTCTACCAAAAGAATTAATAGCTTATGTAACATTCTTGAAATAGATGTAAGAATATGGTAAAAATACATTTTCCAAAAATGTGAAGATAATCCGTACTAGAAGAGACACTTGTTGTTTAACTTTCTTTCTTTCTTTCTTTTTTTTTTAGAGGAAGAAAGAGAGAGAGAGAACATGAACAGGGGTAGACGGCAGAGGTTGACGGAGAGAGAGAATCTTAAGCAGGCTCCACACTCAGCGTGGACCCTGACATGGGGCTCTATCTCATGACCCTGAGATCATGACCTGAACCGAAATCAAGAGTCGGATGCTTAACTGACTGAACCACCCAGGTGCCCCTACTGTTTAACTTTTTGTGGGAAATATAATTTTTAAAAGTCTACCAATACTATAAAATAAGTTGTTAAGGGATTACAAAGCATGAAAACAGAAATAATTTTTACATGAAGTTACGCTCCTTAATTTCTAAATAAAGGCAAATATATATATTTCATTTTTACCCTAAGATTTAGAAACACCCTTTTAAAACTAAATTCTTAAATTTTATTTTACTTGGTTAATTATTTGGTTTTCTCAGTTAAATATCTCACAGTCAGAAAAAAATCTTTCTGTATATTTTTGTTTTTGAGTTCATGGAGACATCTGAACACCCCATGGACTCCTTGTCAATTTCCTTTAGCCAAAGACCTCCAGGAACATATGTGTTACTAAACAAAGTTGGGTTTTTTGACTCATTGAAAAGAGCAAGGATTCACTTAGCAACCTTGAAGCATCTCAGTAAGAAGGTATTAGAAAAGATACACTATAGCATTGGGGCATGTACCAAGTAGGGGAACGTTGGTGTAAGTGGGCTGTGCTCTGGAATGGATATTATCAGAAAGTGGGGATAATTCTATGATGGGGTATCTTAATTATTCTTATCTAGAAGGCCAGAAGGTATGACTGGTAAAGAAATAGCAGCCATTTATATTGGCCATGATAGGGGGTTATTTGGTCATTTTTTGAAGTTTGAACAATGTGCATGCTTCTATTTGTATTCAGATACAGTTATAGAGTGGTCTTATGCTTGCCTTGATCCAGCATCACCCCAGAGTGATCTGGTCGATGTTGGTGTTTTATGAATTGTTTATGTTCAACAGGTTAGCACCACAGCCTAACTGTGAGGGTAAGGTCAGCTCCCAGATGTCGGAGACTGCTTTCCTCTTTCTTATCTCTTATATAAGCACTTATTGATATATGAACACACACACATTATCAAAAGTTTTGCATATTTTATTCTGTTAGAAACATTTATTCTTGGGGCACCTGGGTGGCTCAGTCGTTAAGTGTCTGCCTTCAGCTCAGATCATGATCCCAGGGTTCTGGGATCAAGCCCCACATCAGGCTCTCTGCTCCACAGGAAGCCTACTTCTCCCTCTCCCACTCCCCCTGCTTGTGTTCCCTCTCTCGCTGTTTCTCTCTGTCAAATAAATATAAATCTTTAAAAAAAAAAAAAGAAACATTTATTCTTGTTTAATGCTTCTATAATGGATATGGACATATGTATATTTAAATCTTTAAGGAAGTAATTTATTTTAATTGTAGGAATAAAAAGGAACAAAAAAGCAAAAAGGAAAATAATCTGTACCATAACTGTCCTCAACATATGTGAACAATTGGCAGTGGAAACAAATTGCCTACTTTCACTGATTATTAAAATAGTTAATTGACCTTATTTCAGTATTGAATAAACAAAGTTTTCTGTGTTACTTGACAGAGTTAATAGTTTTGTGATTTGGGGCGCCTGGGTGGCTCAGTTGGTTAAGCGACTGCCTTAGGCTCAGGTCATGATCCTGGAGTCCTGGGATCGAATCCCATATCGGACTCCTTGCGCAGCAGGGGGTCTGCTTCTCCCTCTGACCCTCCCCCCTCTCATGTGCGCTCTCTCTCTCTCATTCTCTCTCTCAAATAAATAAATAAAATCTTAAAAAAAATAGTTTTGTGATTTGCAGCCCAGATTCTCATTGCCCACAGAACACTTGAAGACATCATTCATGCCCATCCCTAAAGTGGAAGCTGAGACTCTTCTCAGCTGCTGGGGAGAGAGAAAAGGATAGATGGAGATTACGGTGAGGGGAGACTGAATGCTTCCTCTCATTCACAGGTGGTGCCAGGTACAACATCTTCAGTCATTCTAATGCTTCTAGGAGGCACCAGGGTAGGATTGCTGTTCAGTATTACCTTTTCAATTTCTTTTAAAGACAAGTTCTAAAACTGACAATAAAACGTCTATCATAAATCAAAACGCTCCTCCCTCACTCCTTACTTGAGCCAAGAAAACCATCTTCACGCAACTCCAGCCTACCTTGTTTTTCTGCCTTATTTCTAGCCAATGCTCCCAGATTCCTCTTGTGCTCCATCCTCCTGACTTCTCCTTGGTACTTGGTTGCTTCCTGCTTCCTGGATATGAAGTGAGCTTTGCCTTTGGGTTTTCCTTTTTCACTCCAGTTGGGATGAACTTGGCTCCCTGCCAGCCTTAGCCTTGACCTCCCGACCACTTCCGTACATCCTTCAAGACATACCAGCTGCATGACTCCTCTTCTAAGAAACCATTCCTAGCCCCTCACCCTTGAGGTATGATTAGGCTGTCCCCCCCCAACACAGCATTGACTAGTACACAATATGAGCCCTCCAAGTCAGGGACTGTGTCTGATTATCTTTGTGATCCTGGAACTTAGGACAGGCAAGGAATCAAACAGAATAGATGTATGTTGACTTATGGATGAAAATGGAAAGAATATAGCTGTATAACTATAGCATATACCTCATACCATTTTTTCCAGGGGTAGTAATGGGTTTATATTGATTCATTTCACTGTATCCTTGGACTGGTACCCAGATCTCGAGTCTTGACATCCTATTCTTTTGCATGCCTTACTCTACTCTTCATCAGGGAGTCTGCAGACTGCCAACCAGCAACCAATGAAAGCTATCTGTGCTTACTCAATGGTGTAAAATCAGCACAAAGATGCACTTGGGGGTTATAAAGCACTGCATTCTTATAACTCCTATAATACAGTTGTAGTTGTAGAATATACACAGACACCAAATACTACTAATAATAAGAAGCATCTCTTGCCAGGTCACAAAGGCCACATGAGAGGTGGGGTACAAATACTCATTCCACATAACAGCATCAAAGGTACATGAGCATGGGGCTAATCTTACACTGAATGTCTATAAGAGTTCCCCTGAACTTCTTGTCATCTATTCCAGTAGACAAGTTTTGTACATTTTTCAGACTTCTCTGTTTCCACATTTCTAGAAATCCAGCTTCTCTTTCTTCAGCTACTGGTCTGAAGTCCTGCTGTCATCCAGATGTTAGTGGGTAGCTGTGTTCTCTGGGCGAGGTGCTGGGGTCTCAATACCTGTCATGTTTTAAGCCTTACAGGCTTATTTAATTCTTCATTTCTTGGCCATCTGTGCTCCTATACCAGATTTCCACTAACCAGCTCTCAAGCCTTGCAAAACTAAACATCTTGCTAAGCCTCAGTTTCTCCCCATAAGTGTGGATAATTACAGTGCCTATCTCAGGACTTGTTAGTAAGGGGAAATTATACTTATTAGCTGGCAAAAGTCAGCATGTCCTTCCCTCCCAGGTTGGGGGTACCATAGTCCACGAAACATACACAGGATAGTTCTTGGTGGGAGAGAAGTTGTGGGAGATTATATTGCATCCAAAACAAGAATTTAGTCCATCAACCTTCTGATTAAGCAGTTACTTTGTGCCAGGTACTGGGGAGAGGTAGGTGAAAAACAAGTGAGAGTGCTGAGCAGACACACAAACAGCAGTGACAACACAACATGACAAGTGCAGTAGCAGAGGGGGGTGAGAGGCTAAGGCTGCCTGGGGCTGTGAATGAAGGCTTCACACAGGAGTTAAGGCTCCAGCTGATACTGACGAAAAGGCCCCTGAAAGGCAGATGGGGACAGGGTTCCCAGGGAGTGAACATCTCAGTATGAGGAGCACTGGTTTGGTGGGAGTGGCAGGATAACATAGTGATCGAGAACTGAAGTTCTGAAATCAGAGAGACCCTGGATTTCAACCTCAGCACTGGGACCTACTAACTGGGTTCGCATGAACCAGTGTCTTAACCTCTCTGAGCCTCAGCCCTACTAAAGATGATAATAATGCCTGCCTCAAATGGTTGTTTTCAGAATTAGATGAGACAATGCATACAAAGCACTTAGCACAACACCTCATGCACTGTAAATTATTATAATAGCAACTGCTTATTGAGCTCCTTCTCAATAAATGTTCTGTAGTATTATTATCTGGAAAATGAGGTGTGCCTGGCTAATGAGACTAAGTTTTGTCCATTAGCAGGAAAGATCTCTGGAATAGTTTAAGCAGGATAGTGAGCTAACTATATCTGATTAATAGAAAATCACCCCTAGAGAGTGGTAGAGTGCAGGGTGGGCTGTACAAGGGGAGGCTATAGGTGTGATGATTATTAAGGAGGCTGCAGAGTCAAGGAACACCAAAGGATGAGTCTGGGCAGTAGGAAGTGGGAAGGAAGGAGAGGAGACCAAGCCAGAGGTACTTGGGAAGAACAATCAACAAGACACGTTGATCCATTTGGCGGGGAGGGGTAGGGCGGTCAGGGAGGATCAGGAGATAACTCCCAGACTTCTGAGAAGTGGGAGGAACAAGTTTGGATGGTAAAGTGAAGAGGTCAGCCTTGGTCATGCTGAGGGAACTCCCAGAGATCAGGTCGATTGGTCTGTGCGCCTGGAGTGTGGTAGCAGGCCTCCTAGAGCTGCAAAGACTGGGAGTCCCCAGGCATGAGAACCTACTATGTGAGCAGGTACGTGTTACCCAGGAAGAACAACAGAGAGCCTCCAGGGGAACCCCAGCGTGTAAGGGATGGGCGAGAGAGGGAACATCACAACAGGGAGGAAACAGAAGGGGGAGGATGAGGCACAAGTGTTATCACAGAATCTTCCAGGAGAGGGTGCAACATGCAACATCCAGAGCAGGTGACAGACAGGCAGAAAAGTGGCTGACCCCCAGAAGCTACCACCTGTCTGCAGTTGAGCAGCACCCTATGGGACACACACTCTGCACAGACCCATTTGAGCATTCTCTGTAGCTAACAGAGGTGAACACAACCTCACGTACCCCCAGTTCACAAATGCTCCAGTCTGCTGCCCTTCTTGTACCTGTAGCGTACCCAACCAAAGAGAGGTAGATTCATCCAGGTTACCTGGCTCTCTGCTCCTACAAGTCCAGAGGGGGAATCCAGACAAGGCACCAGAACCCCCCTGCTAAAGCTGGAGAAGAGTAAAGCCAGTCTGACATACAGTGGGCAGGTGGGACACAGTGTCCAAATCAGCCCACCACTGGAAACATAGCTAGTTGGACACACCAGCCTTGAACCTCATCTTCAGTTCTCAGGGACCACTTGGGATAGATGCTCTAAGGGTGGGCTGTAGAAAGTTGTGAATGTCAGGAAAGAATTAGGAGTGTGAATAAGAGAGTTTCTGTTTCCTATTCCAGACAATAATAAACACAGGGTCATCTCACACCAAACCATGAGTCAAATTGCCCAAGTCACAGCTATGCCTAAGGGAATGGGCGCAGCAAATCCATTCCTTGTAATGGGGTAGTCTCACGGACTCAGAAAAGGAGAACATTGCTAGAAGACAAGTACTGTCTGCCTCCACTACTCATGCTTCCCCTTGGTCATCACCTCCCCTGAATGGAGACACATAACTCCACTGTCACCTGAAAGATTCCAGATCTGCCTAATATGCCCCTTCCCTCACCATCCCCAGGAACAAGGAGATCCATAGCATTGGCTGCAAAGGTATTTTCATTAAGGATGGCAGAGGAACATCTCCCTGCATTGTGTAATTAGTGATGCTGTAGCTCACACATTTCTTCAAAACACGGGAATGTATTCTCTAAGACACCCCTCTCCCCCGCCCACATACACACAGTGAAAGCAAGAGAGATTGAGAGAGAGTGCCATCATCTTGTAGTGAATTTCAATAGGTCCTCTCCCAGGAAATAAGTTTAGACAACACTGGGACCCACAAATTCCAACCCACTGACAGCCAGAAACACAGAGATTACAGATTTATTTGTGTATCTCTAACACAGCACATCCCTACCTGTCCCTGCCCCCAAAAGGCTCCATGATGCACCCCTTTAAACCTGAGTCCCCCTCTGATTTTTATGAGATCACACACATTTAAGTGGGAATTTCAAGATCTAGACTAGTGCTGTCCCGTAGAAATTTCTGTGATGATGTTCTATATCTGCATAGCACAATATGGTAGCCACTAGCCACATATGGCTACTGAGAACTTGATACGTGGCTGGTGCAACTGAGGAACCGAATTTTTAATTTTATTTCATTTTAATTAATTTAAATTTAGATAATCACACATGACTAGTGACTACCAAATTGGACAGTGCAGTTCTAGCACCAAAGTCAAAATCTGAAACTTTCAGAATGGTGGGAGCAGACTCTCCAAGACAGGGACTAAATCAAGATGCACTGAGTATTGATGTATAGGGTGGGATCACTGCCTATTCCAAGGGGAACCGTGGCAGGGCAGAGGCAGCTGAACACGAACTTGAGATGAGGTCAGGGCACGACAGGATCTACTAGGGTCCTAATGGGGTGTGGGAAATGGAAATGGAGTGAAAGGTGGGGTAGAGATGGAGGCGGAGGAAGTGGAGGGAGAAGACTAGTACTACCACCAAGCCTAAATCCTCCTTAGACCCTCTGTAAATTTTAATGGAAAGACCATTAAATATCCCCTAGAACAAACTTCCCATTCTGCAGAGGAATACACCGAGGCCCAGAGAGAGCTGTCTCGAGCATATGTTGACTCTGCAGAAGAATCACAACCAGAATGGTCTCCCCCACTCCCACCCCACATGCGCGGCTCCACTAAAGGAAGGTAGAGCCGCGGAAGGAGAACTGCAGGTAGACAATGAGCAGGCCGAGGGAGGCCCCAATTAGCCACCAGCGAAGGGAGAAGAAGTTGTAGCCCGAACCCTCCTGGGCGCTTGGCTTGGAGGCTCCTGAGAAGGTGTAGGTGGTCGCCTCCTCCTCCAGCAGCTTCTCGCTGGGCTTCCAGTGCACGATGCCCTCCTGGCAGGCCTCGCAGAACTCGCTGCGGTGCGGACCCCCGTCCGGGCGGCTGGCCACGTGGATGCGGTACTGGCCGCCGTCTTCATCGTAGCACTGCTCCCGCAGGCTGGTGATGAGGTTGTCCACCAGGCTCTCGATGTTCTCCTCCAGCATGCTCGACTCGTCCAGCCGCGCCGTGCCGCACTCGTAGCACAGCTGCTTGAAGACGCGCATGCGCACCGAGCCCGCCCGCTGGGCGCGGTCCAGGTGCATGTGGAAGAGGATGACCACGTGGGGCGACTGCCAGGTGTGCCAGCACCAGGAGCAGTGGAACCTGCGGGGAGGGGAGGGAAGGATGGAGAGGGTCGGCCTCCCTCCCAGCGACAGCCTGCCCTGGAGGAGCCCAGAAAGAATGGGTCCTGCCTGCCTGTGCCTGGAGGTAAAGGCTGCTTGTTGGTTGTCCCTTGGGTTCCTTAGCGCTCCACAGGCTCTGCCTCCTCCCAGTGAGCTCCCCTGGGCCTGGAGCAGTGTCCTCAGGAGCCTGGCTTCTAGCAGTCTCTCCAGCCTGCTTCCTGCACACCTTCCTGTGGCCTCAGTTCCCCTAAGCCTAATGAACTCAAGCCATGCACCTGTACGTGCACAGGGCTCACTCCCAAAATCTGGGCCTTATTTTGCATCTGTGAATTGCAGGGTGATGGTGTCCAGTAAGGCTCTTTTCACTCAGACCTTCCCTGCCTCTACCTGTCTCACTCACGCATCCTGCCTGCTCTGGGGAGAAAAGGAGATGCCTTGAACTACTGAGCACAGGCCACCAAGAATAACTCAGAGACTGACCACCAAGAATCCACCAGATGGACTGGTGGATGGGTGATGGGCCAACAGGGGGAGGGCTATGGAATTTGGTCCCTGTACCTTCATAAAGAACACTCTCTTAACCCTTGACAAGTCATCCCTAGACCCCACTCTAGCCCTGCCATAGAGACTGGAAAAGAGGATCCTAGTCTGCATCCTCCACCACACACATTTACATAAGCACACTTACATACACACAGGCCACACTTGAGATAAAGTGGGCCCCCTAGAGTCCCAGCCTCAGGATAATGGAAGGAAGTAGTCTGGGACTCATCTAGCCAGGCCCCACTCCCTCAGCCCCCGTCCGGTGCTTGCACACCATCAGTGATGGAGCACTCATTATCTTCAGGCCAGTTCCTTCCATCCTGAGAGGAACTCTTCCAGAACCTGTTAAAACAGCTTTACACTTGAGGGTCTACTGGGCCAAGTTTGCCCTCACTGCTGAATGTCTCTGGGTCCCCTGTACAATGGCCCAAAGGACCTCTGATGAGGAATTCAGTTCAGTCCAACAGACACCACTTAGCACCTACTTTATGCCAAGCACCACATAGTCCAGGCTGTGGGGGTAGAGATGAAGCCAAGCCTGCCCCTGAGGCCTGGATCCCACAGACAACATAAAAACAGAACAATACCCAGCATAGGCCAAGGCCAGGCTGGCCAGCAGAGTAGCTTGACTGGTCCTAAGCCAGAAGGGGGTCCCCACTCACGTTGGGCCAGAGTTGTGGGGCACCAGGATTAACGCATCCTACGACTTCCAGGGAGAGTGAGCCTGTGCACAGAATAACACAACAGCAGCAGTCCTGAAGGCCTGCCTGAGGCCAGCTGAGAGCCACAGGCCACCAGCCAGGAGCAGGACCAGGTGAGACCTGAGGCAGGGAGCAGCCATGAGCCCGTGGAGCTCAGCCCCTCATCCCCTGGGCCCCTGGCCTCCTGGGCCCAAGTTCCCAGCCCTTTGCATTCCTCTCAACAGGCAGCTCAGGAGCTTCATGTGTTCTTTCTCCTTCTTCTACATCTTTTTAATCAAGCCAATCCAGAGTTGTTTCCTCTCCCTCAAGCTAGAACTCAGATCTTAAATTTCAAAACAGCAGACCTAGTGCAAGGGGACTTTAAGGATCATCTAGTCAACCTCATTTTATTGAGATGAAACAGAAGCAGAGAGAAAGAGAGCCATCCATGTACAGCTAGCCAGAGACTGAGCCAGGACCCAGGATATAACAGGTGCACAATAATGTCTCTGGAATTGATGCAAATTGAAATTAACCAACCAACCTCTGCCTCTCTGTCTTTTGTCCTGAAGACAAGTTCACTCTAATATTTACAGGTCTTAGAACAAGAGTACAAACAGAAATAGCCAGCCTCCTATTGCCACCCCTAGCAGCCACCTGATGTGTGGGGACCATCATTCACTATTCACAATTCACCAATTGCTTGACCCGTGTGCTGTTTGTATGGTGCCACACCATACAAACATGCATGAACAACCCAGTGTGTGTGTCCAGGTTCTGTGTGTCCACACCCCCAAAACACAGCCACCTGTTGGCCTCCCTGGGGGCCTTTGGGGTACTATCTGTCCTTGAATCAGTGGACTCAGGGAAGAGGACTGCATAGGCCCTGAAGGTGAGTCTGAGGCAGCTTGGGCAGGGAATTCTGTGGTCCTGATCCCAAATCACAGTCTAGAAGAAGGAGAGGCATGTGGGCTTCAGATGGATATGTCCCCTTAGCCTCAAGGACTCCTTGCACTGTGGAAAACATGAGGTTCCTCTAAGGTATAGGACACTGGGCTTTACGGACCTAAGGGAAATTGTGTCCAAAGCTAAGTCTTTTTGTCACAGACCCATAGGCAATAAAGCTGGAAGGGTCTTAACTGGTCACCCAAGGCCAACTTCCTGGTTTTGCAAATGTAAAAACTGAGACCAGAAAAGGGAAAGAGACTTTTCACAAGTTCACAGAATTAGTTAGCCATAAAGGCAGTTTCCAGAACATAGCAGGTGGACAATGAATGTTTTTGTATTCAGATCAAATTGGACTGAGTTGACTAAACAGACCTAGGACCAGAGCACAGGCCCCAATCCTAAGCTAAAAGGTTTTCTCAGTGGACCTCATGGCCTCCTCCCCTCAGGTGCTACCATTCTTTAAGAGATTATGAAAATGTGAAAACATCTAAAATGTCAGAGATTGTAGGGACATTATAGCTCTTCGTTTAGTAGAAAACCAAGACCCAAAGACAGAACACAACTTGCCAAGGTCACCCAGGCAGTCAGTGGTACAGCTGGGATTAGAACCCGGGCCTCTTTGACCTGCTTGGAAGTTCCTTCTCTGCCCCCTAACCTGAGCTGACCCCAGGACCAGGCTCCATGTATCTCTCTGCCTCCCCTTGGAAGATGCCCCCAAGGCTGCCTGCAGGCCTCTCCCGTCTGGGCTGCTCACCTGCCTGAGGCATGCTGCTCCAGGTACTGCTTCCAGCCTGGGGCCAGCTCGTTGGGCTTGAGGCTGGGATCTATGATGAGTTCCCAGCTGTCGGCCGGCTTGGCCACCTCCATCTTCTCATAGAAGACTTTCTTCCATTCACAAGTGGTCAGGCTGGTAGACATGGTCCTGCTGGCAGGGATGGAAGCTTGAATTCGGCCTGAGGGAGCACACAGAAAGAGCCCAGGTCGATGCAGAGCAGTTCAGTCTCTGTGGTCTGAAAATCCTCATCAACAGGACCAGGAGGAAACAGGACCCAGCACTATCTTTTGTCACCTGGCACTTGTTTCCATGGCAGCTGAGCCGGGAGCCAAGAGCCAGGCCTGGGGAGGAGGGGAGTCCCAAGAGAGAGTTCTAGGGCCCAGAGCTGGGCTGGGGAGGCAGGGCTGGGTAGTGACCCTGAGTGGAAAGGGCAGGCTGGGAGGCTCAGGCCCAGATCACAGCCACCCAGGCCTTCAGGGGTCTCCACCCTCCTGCTTCCCCTACCGCTTCACCCTACTGCTCTTCCAAGTATCCTGCACATTGTGTGCTACAGTAACTAGGACACCCTAGGGAGCCAAGGATAAACAAGGGCTGAGGAAATGCAGAGCCTGCAGCTTGCACACCCCCTGATGTGTGGGGACCATCATTCACTATTCACAATTCACCAATTGCTTGACCCGTGTGCTGGCCAGGGTGGGAATAGCTCCCCCTTCATCCAGATCAGGAAACAGAGGTTTACACGGCTCTAAGAGCCTCATCCAAGACTCAGATCCAGGACTTCCAAAACCAAGCTCATTTGTTCATTTATCAGAATACTGCTGAGCTCTTAACATGTAGGGATTGAGGTAGAAGTGAGATGCCCTTTGCTCAGAAAGATCTCAAGCCAGTTGTGAGATAGAATGCAATCGGACAGGCTGTAAAAAACACAATGATAACATTTCAGATTCCTAGAATCTTAGAATTGTTAGAGCTCCCATTTGGTTCCTGGTCCCAGGCCACATGGAAGAAGATGCTGGAGGAATAAGTTTGTTCTGTGCTGCAAGCTTCCACTGTCTCAGCTGCTGCTGAAAGAGGCCAGGCAATGGGGTACCCACAGTTCCCTTATTCCCAGTTTGAATACCTTAGAGACTAGGAGGGAACCTGACTCCAGATTTGCATAATCCAGATGAAAGCACACACAGCAGAGGGAGGCGCCGGGGCAGGGAAAAGACCAGGTGGCTTGGCACTTTGTCCTGCCCGGCTCTGCAGCATCTCTGCTCGGCCTCAGACCCCAGTAGTTTCCCTCAGTGGACTTCTGTCTTCCCACCTGCACAGGGGAGGCTGGCTACATAGTAACTAGGGCCTCTTCCAGCCATAATCTGCTTCTGATTCTTTAACCTGGAAACCAGATCCCTGGAAAGATGGAGGCACACAAAGGGAACAGCATGCAGCGTGGAAAAGGTTGCTAGGAACTGGAAAAGACTTTTCAGTGTTGAGTTCCAGTTTTGGCACTTGTCTCCAAGTGATTTTTGCATGGGGTGAGGTCGGAGACAACATCATTGCATCATCTCTTAGAACTGGGAAATGTTCTCCACTAGCTTTGTGCTAAAGACCTCAGAAAGGACAAAACCATGTCTTAGAGTCCTTGACCAAGAGCTCTAGAAGAGACTCTTCCTAGAAATCTGATTTCTTCATTGGCTTCTTTATCTCTTGACATTGAATTAAGACACCTGAAGTTCAAAAATGGGAAATTACTTGGCCTCAGGACTGGGTTACTCACACGTCCCTGGGGTCAGCTACCAGCCGAGGTGAGATGGGGGACCCATGAGTTCCCAGGAATTTAATGACTTGAGGAAATTATGGCCCAGGCTGGAGCCACATGCCAGGAATGAATCTGAGAACAAATGAGAAAGAAGGAAAAGCAAAGGGTGAAAATTGCCAGGGTTTATCTGTTTGTTTTTACCCAAATGATACAATCCCCTTAGGCCTGGCATCAGGTGTAATTTAGAGTGGGAGCCCTCTAAGCAGAGACCAATAGAATTCATCTTTCTGTGCAACGGCCCTGTTTTCTCTCAAGAAAAAAATGTGCTTACGATCCAACCAATGAACAAAGTGACTACCTCAATTTTCTGCGAGGGCACTGGATTGCTCCAGAAGCCACAAATTAAGAGCTCGCTAATGTAAAAATGTGTGCAGCTGTGGCCATATCACGTACTGGGCGTTTCATTATACATTGCTGCTGTCTTTTTAATCTAGATAATATTTTTTAATAAAGGAAATTTTATTCCTTTATAAGATAAATTACTATGCACCTGTATTGTACAAACAAAATCAGCAAGAGGGAGAGGGATAAAAAAAAAAAAAAAAAAAAAACCTAGTCTCCTCTCCAATTTGGAATATGGGTTAATAAATATTAATAAATACTTTCGTAAAATGTTCATTACTCAAATGTTACTTATTTGAATAATACGAGGGATGGCAATGTAGAGTCTAGAATATGAAGGTAATAAAGAGTTGGGGAGGTGATAGGTATCACTTGAAGTGTTTTGGAGACTGTATGTAACCCTTACCCCACAGGTTTCAATGCATGGTCTTGAGGGGGGGATATATCCCCTCTACCCACTCCAGGGGTAGAACCCCTCCGGGGAAGAACCCCTATCATTGCCAGCCATTGTTACTGATGGGAATATGCTGTTCCGGAGGGATTTGAGGGCCCAGGAAGAAAAAGAAAGAAAGTTAAATAAAAGTGAGTTAGTGCAATTATGTTGGCTAATTGAACATAATAAAGGAAAAAAAAAGTGAGTTAGTGGTTCGGGATATTTCTTAACTAAGAAACAAATCCAGAGGAAATGCAAGCTATGTCCAGTCTTCTCCTCTCTCTCCACAATTCAAAGATCCATGGAAGGTGCTACAGGACAAATCCAAGGTTCCCAGGGCATCTTTTTGAAGGGTGGTTAAGAAGGCCTCTCCATCCCCAGGCTGCAGCACTTGGAGGTAGCACAGCCCAAACTCTACTCTTTGAGCGGGGGTTGACTCTGAACCTCGGGAGCGTTCACGTGGTCAGAACAGCTCTCAGTGCATATAGTGAGACTACTTCCAGGAAATATTTCATGCCACTCTTTTAGCAATTGGCAGCAACTATAATACCTTCAGGCAGCCTAGATCCTTTTCCTGCTGGGATTCAAGGGTCCAAATTCTATGGGCCATGCCTCGGGCACCCCAAAGTCTGTATTAAAGGCGGCCATATCTACTGTTGCTTTTTTCAGGACCTTATTATGCTAGGCAAAAATTTCATGAAGAATTGTCACACTATGTAAGGGAAGTACATAAATAAAAAGAGTGCTCCCTGCTAGGGGGAAAAAAAAAAGAGGATGGGGGTTGATTAAGTGAGTTAGTGGTTCAGGAAGGAAGAACACAGAATTCTCCGCTAAAAAGAGACAGTCAAACTCAGAGAGTCTGGAGATACTTTCAACAGATAAAGTCTATGCTGAATTCTGTCCAAGATGTTGAAGGCCTCCATCAGAGTTCCTTAGCTATGCTCAGAGAACCTGCTGGTTTCTGATGAGCTGAGGCTCACAACACACACACACACACATAACCATAGCTCCTCTCTGGGACAATTCCAGGCATCATGACAGAGTGATAAAGAAGCCTGGGGAAGCTTATGTCAGCTGTTAAAGCTTCTCTTCTAAAATGACATTCATCACTTTCCCTCATTTTCCATTGGCCAAAGCAAGTGACACAGCCAAGCCTGCAAGGGTGCAGGGAAATAGATCTTGCCAAAGGTGAGGTGGTGGGGGGTTGCTTTAGGGAGTGGCCCTGAACATTATGAACAACAATAAAATCCATCACAGCACCCACCTGAAAAATGGGCGCCCTCCTGGAACAACAGAGTTGAACAGGTTCTATGGTGCAGGGTAGTTATAGATATGACACATATTTCTTAAAAACCAAGAAAGTGATTACCATTATGTCAAGATAGTAGTTATCTCAGTGCAGAGGGGGAAAGGTGACTGTAATAGGGGATTATTATGTATTGTGGATGGGAGGGTTTCCAGGGGGCTAGCAAAGATTTCTCTGACCTGGGTGTGCATTATGCAAGTTTTCAGTGCGTAATTATTCTTTAAAATTGTATGTGTATGTTTTATGTACTCTTCTGTATATATAACCTATTACACAATTTTAAATAAAATGGATACCACCTCTGCCTCTCCCCTTTCCTCAGATTGTCCCAAAGTACCAGCATCTAGAAATGGCCCTTCTGAACATTTTCATTAAGATGGTCATAGATCATAAAACTGAAAGAAGCCTAGAGAAACCATCATGCCCTTACCCTGAGAAAGGTATTAGATAGATGAGCAAAGGAAGGTCAAAGAAAGAAATTATGAGAGACAGTATCTAGTAATAGTAAGCTCTCGGTAAATGTCCCAGGATCTTGAATGCACTTCTTCTATAGCACCTGCCATAATATCATTACATTCCCTCCACAAGACTGTCTTACTCATATTGTATGTTTTCTCCTGTATCAAAACCTGAAACTCATAGTAGGTGCTCAGTAAAATCTTGTTTAACGAGTGAATAGAGGCAAGACTTTACTGTGTGTATCCTTTACAATGGAGGCTGACTGTGAATTCTAAAAACACAAGAACCATATAATAAGTCTCCACAGACCCCATAGCATATGGATAGGCACATTATAGAAGTACAGTAGGTGCTGTGAATTTCATTCAGTTCATAACAACAAGGATTCATTTAATATCCATGACGTGCTAGGATGAATATTAGTGCAGAGAGGGACACATTAATACATGATTTGCCCATGAAGGTACCCCTTAAATTGTGGGACTGAAGGGGAATTCCAGCACTCCTAGCTTCTTGGAATTAGGTTTACAGTCATAGGTCTAGTCTAGAATATAATGTTTTCTGGCATTATGATCTCAACATAACGCCGGTTATCAAAAAGAGAGGGAAAACCCTAAATCTACCCAAACCGACACTCAAGGAGTATATCTAATTTTTAAATAGACTTCTTACTTCACTCAAACATATCAGACATATCAGGCATCATTTTAAGAAATATCAGAAACCATAATCTGTATGCTGGGGCTGCAGACCAGTCATGTGCTGGGGGTGATGTTATTCATAAACGACTTAAGGAGATGAGCTTGAAAAGATATTATTTCATTAAGTCATAAGTTCATACTGATATTTTCCAATGGGTTTTAACATTGTTGCAAAAGTATTTTTATCCCAACTATAATTTCAGTCTTTTCTTCTTATGAAATGATGCTATAAATTACTTAAACTAATATAAATAATTGTTTTGTCTGTCAACCATAAGTTCATTAGCACTAGATACTGCCATTAGCACTGACTATAAAAGCACTAGATAATTAATAATTAGATTACATCATTAATTTTTTGTATGTCCCATTGATTATGTACACTCAAACCACTTTATTTCAAGTGAGTAGTAATGAATTATGTATGCCTTGGTGATTTAATCACTTGTATGACATTTTGTATGCTTTAGTTTTATTTATCCATTCAACATTCAATAACCATTGCTAGGTTTCCATCCTTTTCTAGGTGGTGGGGATAACACAGTGCAAACAAGACAGAAATCCCTTCCGTCATGGTGCTACATTCTACTGAGAGAGATAAACAATAAAATAATACTATGGTGGATGCTAATAGGACAGTTTTTCTTTAAAAAAAAAAATCAACAAGAGAGGGAGATGGAGAATGTATGGATGGAGGGGATTAGGGAGGATTATGGTTTAGACAGTGTGGGAAGAAAAGGTCTCAAACGAAAGGCATATCTGAGAAAAGCACGAAAGAGATAATAAAGGGAGTCCTGCTAATAGGAGCAAGGGCATTCCAGGCAGGGCAAACAGCAAGTGCAAAGTCCCTGTGCTTGTTTCCTGAGGCCGCTGGAAAAAATTACCACAGACTTCGTGGCTTAAAATAACAGAAATTTATTGTGTTGTAGTTCTGGAGGCCAAAAGTCTAAAATCAGTATCACTGGGCCAAAACCAAGATGCAGAGCCACACTCCCTCCAGAAACCCTAGAGGAGAATCACTCCTTAGCTTGTGGCCTTATCACTCTGGTCTTTGAGGCCAACATCCTGAAATCTCTCTCTGATCTGTCTTCACATTGCTTTCTCTGTATGTAGTAGAATTTCCCTCTGCCTTCCTCTTATATATGTGATTGCATTTAGGAACCCCCACTCCCAACCCAGATCATCCAGGAAAATCTCCCTGTCACAAGCTTCTTAACTTAATCACATCTGCAAAGACCTTTTTGCTATGTAAGGTCACATCCACAGGTTCCAGGGATAGGATGTGACTGTCTTTGGAGGCCATGTCTCAGCCCTGCACAGCCCCTCAGTGGGAGTACCCCTGTGTGTCCAGGGAACAGTGAGCAGGCCAGCGTGGCATTGTGGCTTGCTCACAAGCCAGGGTAGGAGTAGGGGAGATGGACCACCGCACGCACACCAGGCGAGAGCCGGACCACACACACCCTGCCAGGCCCTTCACGAGAGCTGGTAAGAAGATTCAGGGCAGCAGAGTAACAGGACCTAACTTAGATTTGAGTAGAATCACCCATGTGCCAATCTAGGAGTTGATTGCAGGAGACAAGCAAGCACGCAGGGGAAGAAATCAGGATGCTCTTTCAATATAAGAGAAGATTGAGTTCACAGCCAAGGTGACAGAGCAGTGTGGTCAGACTCTGGTGATACGGCCAGATTCTACACATATTATAACAGGATGTACCAAAAGATTGAACGTGGAATGTGTGAGAGAGAAGGCAGAGTCAAGGACAACCTGAGCATCTGAGGGGCCATTATGGAGGTAGGAGTAAGGAGGAACAGGTTTGTGGAGAGATTAGGAGCACAGTTTGGAAGATGTTAAAATCTGGGAAACCCAAGCTGATATGTCAAGTTGATAGTCACATGTACTTTGTTTAATTTATTGTACTATAAAGGCTTCAGAATTTTAACCTATAATTCTTACATGGCAAAGGCTTCCAGTTACTGCTCTTTAGTTGGTCACAGCATTCAGTTCCTGGAGGGTAAGGAAAGATGCTCAGAAAATGCAATATCTCCCCATGGTGGTGTATGAGAGCCTTTCCCACTCCTTGTCTGTAATGATTCAACACACACTGACACGTTGAAGGTTTATCTACGGGAGTCCTTGCTGCATAAACCCCACCTGGCTCTCACTGTCTAGAATGGACATAGACCTTCTAGCATTGCTATTGAGAATCTTGCAGATGTAGCATCCAGAGCTCTTAGTTTTAAATGTGGAGCAAATCACCAACGATGTTATAGGCCAAATAAAATGCAAGACATGTGTTGTTGAACCACCCCTTTTTGAATGTATCCCACTCAACCTCAAGTTTATGAAATCCTTTCTCATCGTGCCTTAATATTAAAGTTTTTACATTTATCTTTCCTCCTTTGCAGCACTCCCAAGGGTTTCCTCTGAGCGCAGAATGTATTTGGATAAATACGTGTAACTGCCCGTATTTGAAAGGCTTCCAGAAGGAGCGCTGCATGAATAAAGCCTTGAAGAATCAGCTATTGCAGTTAAACAAAGAAGGGGAATAAATGTATTCTAAGCAGCAGGAATGATCAGCAAAGAATTCAAGGATAAAATAATCTAGAATCATTCTGGACGCTCTGTATCATCTAGGATATCTGCATCACAGAGAGGAGTGATAAAGGTTGAGGCCTGAGAAGTATGTGGGACCGGGACTGTGAAGGACTTTTTAAAACTTTTTATTATTTTTATTTTTTTCCAGTTTTATTCCAGGTATAATTGATCGACATCACTGTAGAAGTTTAGGTGTACAGCACGACACTTTGACTTACATATAGTATGAAATGATTACCGCTGTAAGTTTAGTCAGCATCCATCATCTCATACGGAATCAGTAAAAAGAGAGAGAGAGAAAAAAAAAGAAAATTTCTTCTTGTGATGAGCACTCTTAGGATTTACTCTCTTCACAACTTTCCTATACATTATCCAGCAGTGTTAGCTGTGGTCACATGCTGTCCCTTCCATTCCTAGTGCTTGTTTTTCTTCTAACTGCAAGTTTGCACCTTTTGACCACTTTTCTGCTAGTCTCCTTCCCCCTTCCCCTGCCTCTGATAACCACAAATCTGATCTCTTTTTCTATGAGTTTGTTTTTTTGTATCTGTCGGGGGCTTTTTTGTTTGATTTTTTTAAGATCCACATATAAGTGAGATCATACAACATTTGTTTTTCTCTGTCTGACTTATCTCACTTAGCATAATGCCCTCAGCATCCATCCAGGTTGTTGCAAATGGCAGGATTTCCTGATTTTTTTAAGGCTGAATAATATATTTATATGCCACTACTTCTTTATCCATTCATCCATTGATGGACACTTAGGTTTTTTCCATGTCTTAGCTATTGTAAATAATGCTGCTATAAACACAGGGATGCAGGTATCTTTTTCAGTTAGTGTCTATGAAAGATCCTTAAACATTATGTGAAGAGTTAAGATTTTGTCCTAGAGGAAATGTGGACTTAGTGATTGTTTTAAAGCTGAAGTATGTGATCAGATTTGCACATTGGTAATGGGCCATTTCAAGACCTCGCTCTCTCTCTCCCTTTCACCCATAAATTGGCTGGAGTTTCCAGTGCTGTTCTCATGACACTCTAACTCTGGGTCCTGATCTACTTAGCTTCTTGCAAATCCAGACCCCTCTGTAGGAGGGTGGGAAGAACCTCCACTCCATCATACCAAAACAACACCGTAGAGAGTTCTGTTGCGCACAGCCAATTGAGACCTACTGGATTAAGCGTTGAGCAAATGAAGAAATAAATAGTCTATCGTGCTTATATTGGAAAGCAATTAATACTCAGAATCTGAATATTACATATCTTTAATGACTTTATTTTGTCAATGAAACTTCTATGGACCATTTTCCTGGAAATGAAAACACTATCGTTTCTAAGTCTGCATTTGCCAAATGGACACAGACACTCTCAGGAGATAGCCATCAAATTGCCTTAAATCTCCCACTTAGTTTTAAAAAGATGATACAGAGGGACAGGAAAAGTTTAATGTGGATTCATGCTGGTAGACGGGGAAAAGGGGGAGTTTAAAAAGAACTTAATAAATAATATACTGGAGAGTACATTCTATGATAAGTAGAAACTGCAGTTGCCAGAGGTGTAACAGTTACTTAATCTGTGTCGCTCCTTGCAAAGGTAATTAAGCAAAATCCAAGAGGGTGAAGAAACTCTAAGATTCAGTCCAGAATGGTTTCAGTGTCCAAGGGGACCTACTGATGGAAACTGGTCAGAGTATAACACCAAGCTCACGGATAGCTGCAGTTTCCACATGGGAGTCCAGGTCATTCTTCCAAGAGACTATATGATGCAAGAAAAAGCAGAAACTGCAACCCACTTCTGGAGGCCCCAGGAACTGGGCAAGGAAACAGCAGATTATTTCCTCATCTTAAAAATTCACTGGGAAGAAAATCCTAATAAAATTTTATTATTATAAAAGTGAATAGTGATAAGATGCTGACTTTGCATCGTGAGTATTTCTGAGTACTTTACGTAAATTTATGCATTTTGGCACACAAGAACACTATGAGGTCGGTACTGTAATTACTATCCCCATTTCACAGGAGAGAAAACTGAGCACAGAAAGGCTAAGTCGTTTACTGGTGGTTACATAGTTACTAAGTGACGGTTCCAGGATTTGAACCCAAACAATGTGTCTCACGGGCTGGATGCATTTATCCACTAAACTTTTCCCTACATCCAGTTTTAAAAGTAATAAACCCCTTGTAAAATTTCAAGCAATACAAAAATACAGTAACAAAGAAACAAAAGTTCCACATTCTCTTTACCCCACCTCTCCCTGCCCTTCATTTTTTGTGGCAAGTTATTATGGATGAACATTTCGAATTTATTTGGCTATAGAATATATTTGATTAAAATGGATCATCACGTTTTGGGGTCTATACTTTGTAAGGCTATGTGGCACTGATATCTTTCCAGGGCAGTACACGATGATTTCTGAGACATGGAGCCTTGCTGTGAGCTTGCGTTAGTACTGGGCGCCCGGCTGAGGCCAGCGCCACACCTCGGCCGCTGCCCCCCATCAGAGCTCCCCTGCGTGACTACAAGGCAGCGCCCTGTGATGCCACCACAATACTGCTTCTGTAGGAAAGCAATCCCTCGTCAAAAGAAGGCGGAAACTGCTAGAAGTTGAAAAAGCAGTGCATTGGTGATGTGAGGCCATGCTTTGGCAGCCCATGATGCTCTCGAAAAGTGACTCCAGTAAAAACCAGAAAGCCTTTGCAAATATTTCTGAGTTCTTGACTCGGGATCCAGGAAAATCAAGGCAGTGTCCACTGTGGGGACTATTTTTAAATGCCGTCCATTACTAAACAGTTGTTGACTCTACGAGTGCAGAGTGTCAGCTGAGGCTCTGAGACTATTGGCATGACCAAAACACATCACCTGCCCTGCTGGACTCGGTCCGGGCAGCACAGTATCACCTTTGTTTACAGCCTTGAAACAATCACACCTTCACCTCATGGCATCCTGTCCATGAACCCTTGCTCCCTTGCTAGAATAAACTTCTATCTTCTTCTTCTCTGACCCACAAGTTGTTTAGGGGTAGAATTCTTAAAATTCACAGACAAATGAAATTTTTCCAGCTCCCATTTTATTATTTGTTATTATTGATTTTTCCCTTAATTTCGTTGTCTTGAGAGAATGTGGTCTGTATAGTAGCAATCATTTGACACTTTCTGAGGCTTCTGTTGAATTATACTTTTCTGTGTTTATTTTTTTAAAATTTATATTGAATCTATTTAGAAAGGTAGCATAATATTATAAATAAAGGTTCAGACTCTAGAGCAAGATATGGATTTTAATCTCAGCTCTGCCAGTTACTGTCTGAATAAAATTAGGTGAATATCTCAGTCTCCACATCTGAAAGTAGGGGTATTAATAGAAATCATTGCAGTGGGTTTTTGAGGGAATCAATGAGCTCATAGCTGTACAGAGCTAGAGACAATTCCCAGCTCACAGTGAATGTTCAATACATGTTATTTACTATTATTATGCCATTATATTATATTGCTATTATATTCCATGTATATAACGTTCTTTTTAAATTTTTTAAAAAGATTTCTTTATTTATTTTAGAGAGAGAGAAAGAATGCATGAGCCAGGGGAGGGGCAGAGGGAGAGAGAGAGGGGAAGCAGACTCCCCATTTACCGGGGAGCCCTATGCAGAGCAAGATCTCAGGACCCCGAGATCATAACCAGAGCTGAAACCAAAAGTCAGACACTTAAGCAACTGAGCCACCCAGGCGCCCCTCCATGTATATAACAGTCTTTTTTTTTTTTTGTCAAGGTGTATTCTCCAGCGTTTTTATTTATTTATTTATTTATTTATTTATTTATTTATTTATTTATTAGTTTCCGAGGCAGAATGTAGTGATTCATCAGTTATCAGTTGCATATAACACCTAGTGCTCATTACATTACATGCCCTCCTTAATGTCCATCACCCAGTTACCCCATCCCCCCACCCACCTCCCCTCCAGCAGCCTTCAGTCTGCTTCCTGGAGTTCAGTGTCTCTTATGGTTTGCCTCCCTCTCTATTTTCATCTTATTTTATTTTTCCTTCCCTTCCCCTACGTTCATCTGTTTTGTTTCTTAAATTCCACATATGAGTGAAATCATATATTTGTCTTTCTCTGACTGACTTAGAACATTCTTAAATGACAAAATTATACAGATGAAGAACAGTGGTTGCCAGGGGGTAGGGATGAAGGGAGGGAAGAGGATAACTGTGCAGGGGTAGCACAAATCCGTGAATCTACACATGAGATACAATCACATAGAACCACACACACACACACACACACACACAGGAGTACATGCAAAACTAGTGAAATCTGAATAAGATCTGTAGATTGTACAAACTGTGTTGACTTCCTGGCTTTGATACTGTGCTGTGGTTATGTAAGATGTTACCACTGGGGGAAATTGGAATGGGAGAAGGGTACACAGAACTTCTCTGTACTATTTGTGTAACTTCCTGTGAATCTATAATTATTTAAAAATAAATTAAAAAAAAACCATCATGGGACATTGTGAATGTTCAAGAAATGTTATTTAGTATTATTATTTTTGTCATAGCAGTTTTTCCAAGTTTTTGTGCATTTAACATACATTAATTTTTAAATAAAACAATGTTATTTTTTTAAAAAAGATTTTGCTTTAGCAAAGTTACAAATTGGTTTTTTTTTTTAAGATTTTATTTATTT
Source organism: Mirounga leonina (assembly GCF_011800145.1). Classification (NCBI taxonomy): domain Eukaryota; kingdom Metazoa; phylum Chordata; class Mammalia; order Carnivora; family Phocidae; genus Mirounga; species Mirounga leonina. The sequence goes on from NW_023270268.1 coordinate 77,386,202, forward strand.
ATTTGACAGAGAGAGAGCACAAGCAGGGGGAGCGTCAGGCAGAGGGAGAGGGAGAAGCAGACTCCCTACTGAGCAGGGGGAGCCTGACTTGGGGCTTGATCCCAGGACCCTGGGATCACGACCTGAGCCGAAGGCAGACACTTAACCGACTGAGCCACCCAGGTGCCCCCAAAGTTACAAACTGTTAAATATATAGGAACTCATGTTAAGTAGGTTGGAGTTTGTGATAACCAGTGTCACATCGTAAGCCCCTTCTGAACTGTGAAAATGTTGGGGGACATGGATAGGGAAGCCCCAAATCCTGGGTCTGTGAATGTTGGTCCAGTGGATGCAGAAAACACCGGAAACAATAGATAAGAAAGGGCGGTCCTCCAGCCATTAGCCCTCTGTGGTCTCCAGGAGTGATTTCTATTCCCAGGACGCCCCCAGCAAGAGCAATCACTGTCTCCCAGTTACTTTGGCTGGGAAAGTCAGGGTCATGGTTTCTAGAAGGGGCCTTGGATATTATCCTGTGCAGTCTTTTCATGTATAGTCAGAAGCTGAGGACCAGGGAGAACCAGCTTGCTGACTCAGCCAAGGGACCTTGACTCAAGGCCAGAGCTGCTTGCCCAGGATCTCACTGCAGGGGCCCAGGCCAGCAGGGTTTGGATGATGCCCGTCCACCCTCATGTACCCAGGGTCACTTGAATATGGTTGGAGGAGAAAAGCTGAAGGGGCAACCCCAGCTCTCAGCATCGAAGGGGAGTGACAAGATGTTCAGGGTACAGCCCATCCACACCTGGTACCAGGCATCCACAGTTTGGATGCAGATGTGGAGCTGTGTGACTTGCCCTGGTGTCTTCCTCTCTAACATTCAGAATTGGGGATTTTGACCCAAAGAGAACTCTAGCTCTGAAATTGTTTTTGTTTTTTTGTTTTTTTTAAGATTTTATTTATCTATTTGAGAGAGCGAGTGCGCTCGCACTAGCGGGGGAGGAGCAGAGGGAGAGGGAGCATGGAGCTGGACGTGAGGCTCCATCCCAAGACCTGAGATCATGACCCCAGCCAATGGCAGACACTTAACTGAGCCACCCAGGTGCCCCTCCAGCTCTGAAATTCTAAACTCTCTCCTTAGACTGTGCTGTGCAGTTGGAAAAGCCGTGTGCTAGGGTGCATGAACAAAGGGGCCCCTTTTTGTTAATTTGACAGCCGACACACAAAAGTAGCTCCTGTGCTAGCTATGGCCCAGCCTGCAAGTCAGAAGGTAGAAGTTGCATCCCCGGGCTTGCCACTTACTAGCCTGTGTGCTCTGCTCTTAGGATGTCCGCTCTGAATCCCAGTTCTTTCATCTGCCAAATGGGATCTTTTCTTCCTTAACTGGCAAGGTGGTGGTGAGGATTAAGAGAGCTCTTGGTGGGGCGCCTGGGTGGCTCAGTCGTTGAGCATCTGCCTTCGCTCAGGTCATGATCCCGGGGTCCTGGGATCAGCCCCACATCTGGCTCCTTGCTCCGCAGGAAGCCTGCTTCTCCCTTTCCCACTCCCCCTGCTTGTGTTCCCTCTCTCACTGTGCCTCTCTGTCAAATAAATAAATAAAATCTTTAAAAAAAAAAAAAAAAAGAGAGAGCTCTTGGCAATGAAAGCCCCTGGAGATCTGTACGTTCAGTTCTATTTATTATTAGTGTCATCTCATGAGCCCCTGCTCCCTCCAGCGTTCTAGGGATTGCCTGCTTTTGCCTGGGAATGGAGATCCGACCTCTTTTTCCCCAGGAGAGCTGCAAACCTGAAACAAAGCAATGGCTTTCGGAGTGGAAATTCACACACCCAAGTAGGTCTCTGAAGGAGAGATCTGGGGGCCAGAGGACCACAAATCACATCCTATAAGCCACCCACCGATCCCATGGGATGGCTTCGCTGAGAGGAAGAAGAAGGTTATAGGAAGGGAGCAGGCACAAAGGCCCAGGAAGCCAACTAGAAGAAATAGCACTAACCCCATCGACACCTTCCTGCTTCCCTGGAACCAGAAAGCAGGGCCTCAGCCTTCAGAGTGTGGTGTACCCTGCCACCTTGTGGCTGTTTGCTAGACTGCCTCAAACACGTAGGCCCTGGAAGAGCTATCAAACCAACTGGACCCTGATCACACCTCACTCTTTTACTCCATCATCCAACAAACCTGTATAGATGCCCATGGTGGTTTCGGCTGAGGAAGTTCCTGATGCCTGGTCCCAAAGGAGTTCCTGGGGTGGAGTCCTGGGGGAGAGTAGAAGGAGAAAAAAGACATGCTAAATAGAGGTCATGGTGTATCACAGACTACAGCCTGGATTGTCTGGAAGGGATGCATTTCTCCACGTGACTGAAGGGAAGGGACCCAGGTAGAAGTAGTGGGAGGTGAGGCACAGTTCCACTATCAGGAAACGATGTGTGCAAAACCCCAAGCCAGGGTGTGTGCTGGGAAAAAGAGATGGACGGAAGCCACCCCTGGAATGCAGCTCAGTTCTGGGGCACAGGAGTTGTCCAGACCTCCACAAAATGGCCCCAGACTTGTGTGATCATGCCCTTCTTTCTTGAGAGCCATAGCAGACCCCTACTCCTGACGTCTTCCCATGATCAAAACCAGTTTCTAAGTGGGATGGGACCGGAGAGAATCTCAAGCTTGAAAGGGGACCTTAGAGTCATTTAGCCCAACCCTTTCCCCACGTCGACATCACTGTTAACTTATCCTGCATCTTCTGCCTAATCACCTCAACAATGAGCTTGGGAGCCCACCCAAAGCCCCTTCCATTCTTACATATCTGTTCAGAAATCCTTTCTTTTACCCAATGGAGTTCTGCCTCTTTATAATTGCTACCCATGGGTCTAAGTTTTGCTCCCCTAGGGTCATACCGAGGAAGTGATTAGAAATATGAAGATATTTGAGGAAAGGAATCATTTAGGGGTTGCACTAAGATTTCTGATAATAGAAAATCATGGCAGCATAAGGCAGGGATTTTAGTAGAAAGAACACTGACTTAGGTATCTGGGGAGCTGGATCCTCCCCCTCAGAGAAGCTCTTTGCTTAATGTCACTTGGCTTTCTTTTACATATGATGAAAAGATTGGATTAGATTAGAGATTCTCAGCCTTGGCTGTGCCTGAGTGTAACCGGGGGAGCAGTCAACAGAACATTTAAATGCTCGCTCTGGAAATAAGTCAAAAAGAGAAAGACATGTATCATATGACCTCACTGATATGAGGAATTCTTAATCGCAGGAAACAAACTGAGGGTTGCTGGAGTGGGGGGTGGGGTGGGAGGGATGGGGTGACTGGGTGATAGACACGGGGAGGGTACGTGCTCTAGTAAGCGCTGTGAATTGTGCAAGACTGTTGAATCTCAGATCTGTACCTCTGAAACAAATAATGCAATATACGTTAAGAAAAAAAAAAGAAGAAGAAGGTAGCAGAAGGGGAAGAATGAAGCAGGGGAAATCGGAGGGGTAGACGAACCATGAGAGACGATGGACTCTGAAAAACAAACTGAGGGTTCTAGAGGGGAGGGGGGTGGGGGGATGGGTTAGCCTGGTGGTGGGTATTGAGGAGGGCACATTCTGCATGGAGCACTGGGTGTTATGCACAGACAATGAATCATGGAACACTTCATCTAAAACTAATGATGTAATGTATGGGGATTAACATAAGAATAAAAAAAAATGCTCACTCTGGCAAGAGCTGCTGGATTAGACTATTAGTCTCCCATTCTTGTTAAGGGACTTTTATCAAACTTGTAATGGTCTGGTATACACATCCTCGGTAATTCCTATTCCATAGGGACCTACATGGATCTAGATTTTTCTCCCTTCTGCTTAACCAAAGTGTGGTTACTGAGCACAGTTGCTTTGTCCCCTAATGTTCTTCTGATGTGAGACCCACCAGAGATATGAAGAACACAGTTGGGTGGAGGAGAAGTGGAGAAGCATTGCCTGACCTCAGCCAAGTGACCTGGTCTCTCTGCATCTCATCCTCCTCACCTGTAAGAGGTCACTCGAGCCCCCCTGCAGTGGGCTGTGGTGAAGGGGACTGAAACCATGAGTGCAAACCCCAGTGCCGGGCATCGAGAACATCCTCCAAATCTCAATTCCCTTCACCTTTGGCAGCAGGGAGAAAGTGCAAAGGGAAGGTGAGGATTGTGCTCTTCTGAGAGCATCTCACCATCCCCTCTCCTACCAACAATCCCTGTCATGGGTTCAATTGTGTCCCCTTAAAATTCATATGTTGAAATTCTAACCCCCAGAACCTCAGAATGTGACCTGATTTGGAAATAGGGTCGTTGCAGAAGTAATTAGTTAAGATGAGGTCCTTAGGGTGGGCCCTACACCAATTTGATTGATGTCCACATAAAAACTGGAAGGTGGGACACAGGGACATACACGCAGGGAGAATGTAAAGGTGAAGACAGAGACCGAGGTGATGCTTCTACCAGCAAAGGAGTGCTAAGGATTGTCAGCAAACTGCCAGGAGCTAGGGGAAAAGACTGGAATAAGCTCTCAGAAGAATCCAACCCTGCAACACCTTGATCTGAGACTTCCATCCTCCAGATCTGTGGGACAATACCCTTCTGTTGTCTGGGCCACTCAGTTTGTGTGACAGCAGCTGAAACTGAGCCAACTGCAGAGGTGGCTCCTATTGGTGACATCAAGGAGGACAGCTCTTTCTAGACAGCAGGAGGCACTGCAGTCCCACAGGAAGGAGGGAGACGTGTGAAAGCCCCGAGAATGGTCCTGCTTGGCCTCCAGCTCATTAGGCTGTCGGCCTCCTATGGCCTGAAGGAACAACTTGACATTCTGAACATCACCCTGTTCAGGACTGTCACTCATTAGCCATAATGTTATATCTCTGTGTTTCTTTGTGATGTTACCTCCATATTTGTCCATGTTTTGTTTTCCCAATTTGACCACACACTCCTTGAAGGCTGGGATGATGCCATAAACCGAAGTGGAATCAGGGGCCCCTGTTGATAAAAATTCTTGGCTTGGGGGTGCCTGGTTGGCTCAGTCAGTTAAGTGTCTGCCTTCAGCTTAGGTCATGATCCTGGGGTTCTGGGATCGAGCCCCGAGTGGGGAGCCTACTTCTCCCTCTCCCTCTGCTACTCCCCCTGCTTGTGTTCTCTCTCTCTCAAATAAATAAAATCTTTAAAAAAATTCTTGCTGTGACCTTAGGGATGTCCCTTCTTCCCTCTGCACCTAGTGTCTTCATCTGTCAGTTAGGAGCATAATCTCCAAGGCCCCATCTAGTCACAATATTCTGTGACTCTGACTCTTAGCAACCTTGTTATTTAACCAACCTGCTTGCTTAGGATGCAAAAGGAAGGGAGACTCAGGAAACTTATCTTGAGATGTGGTGACAAGCCAGGCTTTTGGGGTTAAATGTGTCAGACTCATTTAATGAGAGGGCTAGACCCCAAGACCTCAGGGGCCAACATAGTACTGTAGGGGCTCCCAGCCCCTTTGGGTCCCCTTCCTAGACTCGGGGCTTCCCGCTTCAGCACCCGCCTGTCTATAAGGCCTCTCCCTTAGTGACTGTGGATGCTTCATCCTCCTTCAGTGATGCTATACTGCATGTTCTGGACCCTGTGCCCACAGCAGGGCTGGGCTCCAGGGTGCCTGGTAGAATCCACCCGTGGCTGCTTTGGGGGCTTGGGGGAACAACACTGTCTTTCCGAGTGGCTATAGAATTTTGAGTAGCTCACTTGTCTTACCTCTGAGGGATCACAACATGCCTCAGCCTCCACTAGGGAGAAGCCTAGACCCAATCTAAGAGTCTCTAAGAATCTTCCTAATGGCAGATACCCCAGAGGCCTGAGCAACTGGGTAAATTGCACTCTTCTGGTTCCAGAAAACAGGGACTCACACAAACCAGTCCAAGTAATGGCAGGTGGTATAGCAGTGGAGGCAGGGACCTGATTGACAAGTGCTTATAAGAGGGATGGACTCTTTTAGAAATCTAAGACGAGATACTCCCACTAAATGACAAGCTTCATAGAACCAGGTACTAGAAGGTCATTCTACTTCTAAGCTTCCTCTGGGGACCTCACTCCAGTGCTCTGCCATTAATGCGACCCCAATACCCTCCAGGGATTCACTTCTGTCGGCATCTCTCCACTTCTCACCCCTGTAGTGTTCTCTGAAGCATGCTCCTGGTAGAACACGAGGCAGCGGAAGTGAAGACACATGAGTGAACATTTTTATTTTGAATGCACTTAGTACTTAATTTAATTTAATTTAATTTATATTTGGGGAAAATGCATACCTAAGAAATATATTGATTTAAAGGAAAACAGTACATAAATAATCAGGGTGTGATGCTATAGCAAAATCATGGAGGTGGGTCACAAATGACCAAAGTCTGAGAAACACTAGAGTGGCTGCCTGTCTCTACATTTCACTATAAACTCCCAGAACACACAACCTTAGTGGTGGCCCAACTCATTAGCACCCCTATTTACATATTTACATCACACTTTAGGTGCTGTAATAGGGCTGCAGGCCCTCGGGGGGCGGGGGGGGGGTTGCTGGCTGCCCTTGGATCCAGTGTCCGCCCTTAGACAAATCAGTGGTGGGGGGGAGGGGGAGGGTTGCATGGTGTGCGATATGGCTGCCCAAGTTCTGGCTCTTCTCCAGGGGCTGAGGACAATTTTCTTTGGGAAAATTTTGTGGGCGGGTGCAGCTTGAGGTGTTATTATGGACCTCTAGGTTGAGTTGTAGCTCTGGGGGCACTGTCTGGGAGTGTCTGAGATGGGCATGTGGTTTCCAGACGCCTGAAACCTTACTCTGAAGGGTGGCTGTGAGAATTGAATGTGGTCATTTATACAAAGGCGCTTTGAAAATCATCCACACCAAGAGAGGGGACAGTAAGCAACTTTCCTCATCTCTCCTGCCTCAGTCCCTTCATGGGGCAATGACAGATTTGAGTTAGGTGATCCTTACTATCTCATCCTTTCCAGCTCCTTAGTAGTTCTGCTTGATTCTAAGTTCCCTGCCTCTCCACATTTTGCCTCCAACCACCAACCTGGTCTCCAGAAACTTTTCCTCCAAAATTCCAACAATATAGAGAAGAACATCATGCGCCCCCCCTGTTCTATAAGTTACATATTTGTAAAACGTGACATTCATGTCATGCTTGCCTTTTAAATAAAAATTCTGTATGTCCTTGGCCTAGCTTATCTGTTTAGAGATGTTTGCTTTTTACTTATTATTGATTGTCGATTGGCTCCAGTTACTCTTTGATCTTCCATTTTGTTTGAACTTGAACGCCACCCACACTGTCTGCCCTGGGCCCATCGTCTCTCTATTAAACAGTAATGACACATAAACGAATTCGGAGGCCCTCTGGGAACAGAGGGGCCTGGGCCAGCCGCCCTCCGGCCTGTGAATTGTCATTTCTGAAGCAGTCTGTTTTGTAAGTTCTTTTGCCAAGTTTCTATGGGAGCAGAGGGATCATCTTCTCCCTTTTCAAAGAGCAGGGTGAGCTGAGGCCTCGAGCTGGCAAGTCCTCTAAAGTCATTTTGAAAGGAAACCTGAACCAAAAGGCCATGTGGCTGGCAGAGGGTCGTGTGACTTTGTGAGGCTCTCTCTGGGGCTTTGGGTGCTCAGCCCCCACAAACCTCTCAGCACATGCCTGGAGCCTGCTGCAAAGGCCCTGCCAGGGGCCACCTCTGTCTAACCACCGGCCAAAGGGCCCAGGGAGGGGCTCCGCTCCACGGCCCCGCCCCACAGCCACCCAGGAACCAGAAGAAGGCAAGTACGGACTTTCTCCTCTGGGCCGGGGCCCAGGACCGCACTTGTCCTCACTGCTCTTAGGTCTCATCAATCAAACTTGAACCTTGGGGCTTTTTGAGGTGAAACAAAACTGGATGCCAAAGCAAGCTAGGGTGAACTTATGTCTGATTCATGGACTCATAAATGATGTAGTTAATCTAATCCTCTCATTGGACAGGTTGGGAAAGGGACACAAAGGGGAAACGGTTGTCCCAGGTCACACAGGAGGAAATGGCTGCCTTCCACCAAAATTCTCTGGACAAAGAGCACTTCTCCAGGGATGGAGGTTTGCTTGGCTGGTCGCCATTCATAAAGCTTCTGAGTCTATACATACCTGTCAATTGTCAATCACACAGCAGGTACCAGGCTGAGAAATGTATGATGGGGCCAGACCTGACTTCATATTGTCCCCTGGACCCCAGCAGAGAGAAATTGTTTATGAAGCCAGGAGGCAAGAGGAGCCTTCACAGAATGGGCAAATTCTCCAAGACACAGAGAAGGAAAGGACGCCTATACCTTCATGTCAGAAGGGCGAGAAGGGAAATCATGAAAGCTCAGCCTAGAGCTCTGAGTGAAAAACAGACAGAAGCGAGAACCAGCCAGAAAGAGAGGTGAGAGGCGGTCCATCCCACACCCCCCGCCGGAGCGCCTCATGACCAGGGTCTGGAGCCTGCAGCCCGTCCCAGTCTGGGAGTCAACAGTGGGTCCCTGCCCAGTGTCCAGGAGCCAGCCCCAGCCTCAGCCTGCCCGAGACCCCAGCAGCCACTCCTCTCCATGAGCATCTCCCGCGAGATTCAGAGCCGAGGAAACCAGATGCATTCCAGTCCTGATCCCAACACAAGGAAAGACCTCTGGAAAGAGCCCACTTGACTTTTCTACATTTTATTCTTGTATTTGTACAGCTATATTTTACAACGCAGTAATGCAGTTTAGACACAGCCAAACCCTGTCTCCGGAGTAGTTCTAACACAAGCATGACGCAGAATGTGATGAGACAAACATTCCCAAAGAGAGCTTAGTGAGCGACAACTTCAAGTCCCTGTGTCTGCCTACACTTCAGAAGGGATGGCGCGCTCGTCCATCACTGAAAACTTCCATGAAAAAAGGCACCGTAGGACACGTTGTACAGGTATATACAAACTGAAAACTAGAACAAAACTACACATTTTTCCTTCGGTAGCTTTTTTTTGTTCTTTTTTTTTTTTTTTAATACACACTTTGTAAATTGTAAACCTTCACTTGCAAAAAAATACAAATACACTGAGGCATTTTAGACAAAATATTTTCTTACTTATACAGATGCAATACTTAAAATATTCTCTTAAGTGCTCTTTCTCAATAAAGATTCTCAGATCCGTGTCTGCCTGCAGATACAAAATCGAGCCTTTAACGCAGTTTTATATTTTTAATATATCTTTTTTAGGTTTATATATATTTATTTTATATATATATATATTTATATATTTACAACTCTGCCATATATTCCTTCACCTTTGGTTAAAAAAATTAAAGCCCTCTCTTTGATAACATACTGAAGTCTCTTCTTTTAAAAGAATGCACATTTACATACAAAAGAAACATCTGTCCCCACAAAACATATACATTCCTCATTTTGCAGACCAAGTCAAGTCAGAACTTTTGCATACTCCCCCACTTTGATATATAAAATGATTTTGCTTTTTGCTGACATGGTTTGCCTTACACATAGGAGAAGAAGCAATATTATTAATGTTTTATGGCAGTGGGGGAAGGGGAGCTGCCTTGGCCCCCAGTCCCCACGCCCCCTCCCCCCACCCCCACCCCAGCTATGATTTGCACTAGTGGATGAAAGAGGCACTACATCATGGGATGAACATTGTAAAGTGTTACAGTATCCTTTGGGTAGATTCTGAGAAGGGACTCGAATGGAAAGCATCAACACTCCATGCTTCAGCAGGCTTTGGGGAGCTCCGGGGGCAGGTCAGTGGCGGACACGCGGTATTGCACCTTGGTGTTGGTGATGGCGCCATGCTTTTGGCGCAAGTGAAGACGCAGCTGGCTTTTGTGACGGAAATGCAGGTTGCACTTCTCACACTGAAGGAAAATCAGAGGCAAACTGTTAGCTGTCACCAACCCCAGGAACGTATCATTGCTCGGAGACCCAGAGAGGGAGATTCTCCCTGTGAGGGATCTGGGCGGCTCTTCCCTCTGGAAGGCCAGGTTAAGAATTCAGGCTCCAGCTAAGCGATAAGGAAGCTTTGTGCAAATGTCCCTTCGCTGTTTTCTAAAGCGGTGAAGTGTTGCTACTGCTCTTCCCCAGCCAAGCACATCATTTCTCTCCACGGGCCTTGGCTTTCCCTTCAATGAAGGACTGAGTCGACACGCTCTGCAGGTCACTCCTAACTCGACATGGGTGCGTCTAAACTTCTAGCAAATATTTATTGTACTCTATTGTGTGCCAAAGACTATCCTGACACTTGAGCGAATTTGTTAACTGAATACAACGACTCCGTGGGACAGGTACTATTATCAGGCTCGTTTTACAGATGAGCAAATAAGGGTATCGAGAGGAAAACTAATGTGCCCAAGAACAAAAAGCAAGTGAGAAGATACTCAGGGACTGATAAACAAGTGGATGAAAATACCTACATTTTGCAGGTTCCCATTTGTGATATGGGTTAACCATTCATCGGTTCGTTCTTGTGTCCGTCACTATCTACGGTGATACCACAAACCCCCCAGAGCAGGGTCATTGGTCACAGGGGTTTCCACGCCTGTAAACCGTAGGACTCTCTTTTCAAATTCAATAGAAACTCAAAAGGTAAAAGAGGCTGTGGGGTTGACTGAAAGAGCCCAGTCTGAAAACTGCTCCCCTACAGCATCCTTATCCTTTTACACAGAAAGAAAATCGTGGTCCCCTGAGAGAGGGTCAGGCTTGCCTATGGCCCTAAAAAGGGCTGGCGTCAGAGTCAGAATAAGAACCAGATATCCCAGCAGCCCGGCCAGTATCTCTCCCCTCTATAGCAGAGATAGAAAACTATTTTTAACCGGGAAAGAGCCGGATAGTGAATATATCGCAATGATGACTCTGCGCCTGTGGTAGGAAAGTCCCCATGGATAATATGTAAACAAATGGACATGGCTGTGTCCCAATAAAACTTTGCTTATGGACATTGAAAATTAAATTTTATGTAATTTGCACATGTCACAAAATATTATTTCTCCATCTTGTAGCCATTTAAAGATATTAGAACCTAGCTCATGAAATGCTCAAAAATTAGCCCGCAAGCCATGGTTGGCTGAAACCCTCCTCCAGAACACGAGGATTCCAATGGCCCATTCATGGTACCCTGCTGTGTAGCTGGCCACCTGCTCCTTCTTATAATGGCCTTTTCCCTGCCTTTTTTTTCTTCTATCACCACATTTTTCTGATTCTCCTCCCACTCCTATGGCTGCCCCTTCTCAAACACCTTAGGTCCTCTTAAGTGGATATCTAGTCCAGCATAGAGACATACTGTAAGAAGCTAATTAGTGTGGAATGAATGAATGATCCCCAAATCAATGTATCTATAGTTTGGAACTCTTTCCTAGGGCCCAGATCACCTAGCCCAGTATCCCCACTTTACAGATGAGCAAACTGAGACACAGCCAATGTCCAGCAGCGTGTCTGACAACCAGCCCTAAGCCAGGTCTTAGGGCCATTAGTTCAGTGGTCATCCCACTGTGTGCTTGAGATTGGAGCAAACAGTTCTGCTGCCTGCCCCTCCCCGCCAAGCCCCTCCCAGGCCAGCTGATGGCCACAAGAGGCTCACATACATGGTAAGGTTTCTCTCCTGTGTGGATTCGCAGGTGGCTCTTCAGAGTCTGAAGGTGCCGGAAACGAGTGCCACAGATTTCACAGGGATAGGGCTTCTCTCCAGTGTGGATGAGCACGTGGGCACGGAGGTGGGCCACCTGAACGGAAGAGCAAAGCGTGAGAGGCTCTGTTGGGGTGGGCTGTGGCCCCCTCCCCCGGGAACCCCCTCTTCAGCATACAGAGGCTGAGGGGTCTTTTCCCCATGGCCCTGCTCACTTGTACAAATCTGGCTCCACAGGTTTCGCATTTGTAGGGCTTCTCTCCAGAGTGAATTCGAGTATGGGTTTTCAGGTTGGCTGGTCGGTTGAACTGGGCTCCACAAATGTTACAACGATAGGGTTTCTCACCTATTCCCGAAAGAAAGGGAACAAAGAAAGCTATATCTGACGGAGGTCTCCACAGTCGCAGGTCCCTGGATCTCAGAGCAAACTGCCCTTCCTGGGCCACCTCAGCTTTCTCTCCTTTGGAAGATGTCTGAGAGAGGATCCAGGGGGCTTACCACTTTCCTGCCCTTGCCAAGCACACACCATACCACCACAGGCTGCAGGCAGCCAGGGTCAAGGAGCAGGCTGGGGCAGAGGGGACACAACACTGGGGGTGGGACAGGGAGTGGGGGGAAGTTCCAGGAGGCCTTTGAAACAGCTGTGTCATTAAGATCATCTAACTGCAGACTTGGACAAGTCACTCTCCTTCTCTGGACCTCAGTTTCCCTCTCCAGAACTTGAGGGGTGAATTTAGATGACAGAGTCAGTCTCTTCCAGCTCTTCCCTAGGACTAGACTGATTCAGGAATCAAGCCCTTCACCAGGAAGAGACAATCAGGCTGCTCTAGTTTCTCTTTTAGAAAAAACATGCTTTTCCGCTTGTGGGAACGACAGCTGGATTCCATTTGCAAGAAGCCTGGGGCCTGAGTCAGAGTAGATGCTCAGGCTGGGGAAGCCAATAGAAGGGCTGAGCCTTCCTTTGTGGAAAGTTTCTGGGATAATGGACACCAAGAGAGGGTCAACTGTGGACAACAGTCGGGTTATTAGAAGCTACCTGGTAAAGGAATGTGAGTTGATAAGGAGCAAGCCCTGAGAGGAAATCAAGAGGCTTTTAATTTTTTTTTCTGGGGTAACAAAAACCCTATCTACTTTGCCTCTCTCAGCCTTGGTTGCTTCACTTGTGCGTTGGGATTAACAATTCTGCCGCACAACGCTAGAGAAGCAGGACAGAGTGCCTGGGAGAAAAGACAAAGAACACAGGGAGTGGAGGAGTCGCCAGGCAAAGACAAGACAGGGTTAGGCCCACATCCAGATCAGAGCAGGGCCTGCTCCCCGCCCGCCGGGGGAACAAGGCCCCACACTGCTTTCTCTAGGGTCCTCCCCCCATCCTGCTCCCAGGAACCCTGCCCAGCTGTGGCGGGGGGCGGGGGGAGGGGGCATACCCGTATGGACGGTCTTGTGGCTGGCGAGGTTGCCCTTGTAGCGGAAGGAGGCCTGGCAGCGGTCACACTTGTAGGGTTTGTCACTGTGGGTCTGCAGCGTGTGTCTCTTGAGTGAGGCCTCCTCAGAGAAGCGGCAGTCACACTCATTGCAAAAGAAGGCCCCGTTTTCTGTCGGAGGTGGGCGGGGGACGGGACACCACCGTTAGAAAGGGAAGGGAGGTAGGGCTCTAAGGCCACTCCCCTTTGCAGTTGCCCTCAGGGCCATATGGAACCCCCAAGCTCCACCCACCCGACATTCCGGGCCTGTGTGAGTTTTATTTTTCTGAGCATTTAGAGTCTCCGTCATGGAGGAGAAAGGGGACAGAGTTGAATACTAAGGTACAGAGGGGAAACTCAAACCAACAGCTACCCATATGGCCTATGCCAACTTCAGGAAAGCTCAGCAGGGCTCCTCCTTCTCTAGAGAGCTCTGAGAACTGACTTTTCTTCTCAGTTCATTGTTTTATTTACATCCATACACAGGGGCCCTCAAGTAAGACCCTTCACCTCTCTGAGCCTATCTGTGTCTCTATCTCCAGAATCAGGATAGTCAACTCCCAGGCTGCCCACCTCACAGGAGCATACTGTATACCACAAAGTGTTCTAGGAATGTGAGGTATAAAATCCAATGGTACGTGGAGGCCATTGAAGGAGGAAGTAACCGTGAACAGGGTCACCCTGTATCTCTCTGGAATTCATGTCCCCCAAACACTTCTATGATATTGGGAGAGCCAACAAGGATGGAAGTAGAAACGGCAGCCCAGAGAAAAGGGACTGGATGCAGAGAAAGGGCAAATAGCCAGGGGGACAGACGGGGACAGTCCCTGCTCTCCCAACTACACGTCCACAACCCTGTGCCAAATCTCACGGTGTAAGTAGCTGATTTTTCCCTTCTGTTAGAACATTTTGAAAATGACATGTCACGGGGGCTCACCCCCGATTAGGCATGACTGGGCTATCCTACCGCAGCCAGAGCTTGAGGGAAAAGACAGACTTTCTTATCTAATAAAAACTGGGGATGCCAATCACAGAGTGTCCAAAACTTCAGTTTAATAATTCAGCTCAACTAACCTAATTCAGCTAACGTCAGCTGAGCACCTACTCCATGTTAGAAACTCCCTCGGACCTATGGGAGACACAGGCACGAGGAAAGTCAGGGGCTTGTCCTTACAGAATGCATGGCCCAGCAGGGGGGGCCGACCCAGGTCAGTCCTGGCAGTTGGGTCCCGAGGGACTGAGGAAGCTCTGGGAGTTAGAGCCGCTCCCCCAGGCTACCTTGGCTACAGTGCAGGTGAAAAGGGGGTCATTCTCTGTTACCCCAGACTAACTCCAATACCTCATCCCTTGCTCAGATCAGCCTGGTTCAAGAGGTCAAGAGCAGGGGGACGGGCCGGTGATTTTAAGGGCCAGTGACCTTCCAGTCGGGGACTTCTCCCAATCAGTGACAAGAGCATAAGTGAAATGGAAACGCAAACCCCACAGAGCAGAGGCAGGGACCTTCCTTCTCCCCGGGAAGGGACCCACCACAGCTGGAATCCGAGTACTCAGACTGGGTCTCTCCCATCTCCTCGGGGAATGTGGGGCCAGCGGTGTGGAGGCACATCTCTGCATGCTGCGGGGACTGAGAGCCGCACGACGTGCACTTGGGGGGGTGCAAGTAGAGCGGTGAGTGGCTCTCGCTGTTGCTGCGGGGGGAGCCTGTCAGGGACCTGTGGGCAGGAGGAAAGAGAGCCTCAGCAGCTGGAGAGGGTAGAGCACTCCACCTGGCCTGGATGCTGCCCCCTCCTTCCCATGCTCAGGTGAACCCAGAGGCCAGAGCTGGGCCACCTCCCTCTGGATTCGGGGCCACAAAGTTATCCTTGAGCCCACCTCCAAACAGCGTATGCCCTGAGATCCCTGATGTTAATATGCTTCCTTACCGAGGCCAATTCAGTCAGTGGATACTTACTCCACACCCATAATATACCCAGTATTCAGGCAAGAAAGGACAGACACAGCCCCTGCGTCCATCGGAAGAAGTGGCCCCCATGGGAAGCCCTGACCCCAGGCCCAGACCCCCTCTGAAAGCACCTGTTGACGATGTTATTGAGCCGGCTGGCCTGTGGGATGGTGGAGTGCTCCCCGCTGACACTGAGCTTGGTTGGGGACTGGAGGTCAAGGCTCTCGGGCTCCATGGGTGGCTGGCAGGCCGGTGGGGCGGTGTAGGCTCGAGGGGAGAGGCGGCCCAGCTCGGCCTGCTCAGGTCCCTCTGGTTTGGCATTCTGGTTGAGGCTGTTGAGCACAATGAACTTGTATTTCTTCCAGTTGCAGGCTTTGGGGTCGGTGGGGCTCTTGGCTGGAGGTGAACCAGAGGTCTGGAGGATGCAGGCATTCTTGCTACTGCAGGACTCCGTGGGCGAGTTGGGCTGGCAGTCGGACTTCTGGGGGCTCTGGGGGCTGACCAGACCCTTGCGGTTCAGGGGTGCACTGGGGGGCTCAAAATGCAGGGCGATCTCATCCTCCGAGGAGGGCCTCTCTTCCTCCTTGCCAGCCTTGTCACAGGGGAAGTACGGGGCATTCCGGGCCGAGGGGGCGGCAGGCTTGGGGCCCTCGGCCACGCCGTAGTGCATGTCACTGCGTGTCTCCTCTGGGGCTGCCTCCTTGGGTGAGTAGATGCCGCTGTGGCATACGCTGGGAGTTCTCTCCAGGGCCGGCCGGCTGTAGTCGCCAGGGACGGGCCTGGCACTATCGCAGGGGTGGGCCCGCTCCTTAGGGAAGGGGTTGGCCACAGGCATCCGGGCATCCCGCAGCTCCTCGTCAGAGAAGAGGAAGCTGCTGACCGGGAGGTGACTGTAGACGGGGTAAGAGGCCGGCGGGGTGGACAGGCCGCTGTACAGGCTAGGGGCGAAGGCCCTGCTCTCGCACCCTGGGGCGTTCCTCAGCGGTAGGTTATTCTCCACTACCTCACGACTCCGATAGGCCATGATGTCTTGGGGCATCAGCATCCGGCTATTCAGAAACTCTTCACGGGGAGGCTTGATGGCAGGAACCATCTCTGCTTCACTGCAGGAGAAAACAGAGAGGAGACCCGGGCCTCCAAATGAGAACTGCTGAACAGAGGACTTTCTGAGCGACACTGGTGTTAGGTAGCCACATTTGTGCTTGGTCAGCTAGACATGAGGGATGTGGCTCTGGAATAGGGAAATCCTTGCAGTCACAAGGCTTTTATGCTAGAAATCTAGCAAGCTAGCCCGCAGTGTGGGAGACTGGACCCAGACAAGGGCAGCGAGTCAGCCCCACAAGCTGTGCCCGCTTAGACATGCGATCACATGTTTAAGCCACATTCTGTGTATATGTGCGTGAATCTGTAATTCTTCAGATATTACAGAATGTAAAGCTTTCAGAGCCCTTAGTTCATCCATGCAAAATCCTGCAAAGGAAGAAAGGCATTACTGTCTCCATTTTACACACATGGAAATGGAGGCTCAGGGAAAGAAGAAGTTACACAATGCATGTTCAGAGAGTCACAGACAAACTGGTGGCCCATGGGAGAAGGGACTCAGCCTGTAAGCTGCCTAGAGTCTTGGGAGGAGTTTTCTTTGGAGGACCGGCAGCAGCCAGACCTGCTTTCCAGTCCCAGTTGGGCCACTTAGCGGCAATGGGCCCTGGAGCAAGTTGCTTCACCCCTCCAAGCACAAGGCCTGACCCAGAGAAAGTACTCGAAAATGACCGCAATGATAACCTCGCTACCATTATCACCCACAGGAGACAACAAGCTCTCGCTGCACATACTTGAAGGGACGTTATGTGGGGGAAAAATAGGCCAGCTCACCATGATCACAGTTAACAGAGCTGGAACCAATGAGTGAAGGTTAAGAGGGCCAGATTTCAACTCGCCATCAAGAGGAGCTTTCTAACGGTCCGAGGTAGTCAGTGCGGCTCTGGGAACACTGGGTTCCTGGATCCTGGAGGTGATCAAACAGAGGCTGGAAACCCTCCTGTTTCATAAGGGAGGCGATCACCCTAGAACAGCTGAATCAAATGGTGCTAAAAAAGTAAAGCCCCAAGTTTCTGTTCCACTTAGCAAAGCCCTTCACTTTGTGGGCTCTCAGGATCCCCCCCCTTTAAATGATGGCCATGTCCGACTGGCCTTCAAGGACGGGATTAGACCCAGTGAACTCAATTTAGTTCAATAAATGTCCTCTCTTGTAGGAGCGGGGCAACATAAAAGATGAGAAAAGCAGCCCACAGTCTGGTGGGGGAACTAAGGCACATATGCAAATCATTATAATAGAAGTCTAAAGGAGAACTAAAACACATACGCAAATAGTGAAAATGGAAGGAAGGTCTGAAGGACAGGCAGATGGCTTAGGGATACAGAGGGAGAGCTGAGGGAGGAAGAGTGGCAATTGGAAAACGTCCACAGAGGAGCCTGCTTCCAAGCTTGGCCTGGCGGGATGGGTGGGAGGAAAGGGCCCATCCAACGAACGAAGAAAGCAAGAGGGGAATGAATGCACAGGGCATATCTGGATAGCAGAGCAAGAATTAAGAAGGCAGAAGTGTGCAAAAGCTAGCGGAAACGTAGGCTGTGGCATATTGTAGAGGATATGCATGCATTATCAAGGATTTCAGATGTCTTCCACTCCCAAGGGCTTCTCCCTCCATGGCAGCTCACCTGGCCTTGATAAACTTCCGGCAAGTGTCCACAACGTGCTCCATCTGCAGGTACATTGCCGTGGCCATCACGGCCATGATGTTGCCCTCCCGCAGATTGAGCCGGGACGTGTACATGAAGTCCAGGAGGATGCAGAACCCCTCAGGGTTGATCTCAGGATCCAGGTTGATCACACTCAGGTTACACTTCAGCTGGTCCGTGAAGATGCTATAGAACAGGCCACTATAACACAAACACACGTGTCACAAGAATGGACAGAACTGGCAATCAATTACAGTCAGTGTCAAGGCTCAGCTCCTCTTCCCTGGGCCTCGCTCCAGAACTTCCACAGCAATTAATAATAACTGCCATTTACGAAGAGCTTACTAAATACCAGAGAGTCATTAAGCACTTTACATACATTATCCTGTGTTCCTCACAACCTTGCAAGGTAGATATTATCACTCTCCCCTCTACAAGTGGGGGAACCAAGATCAGAAGGTAAATGATGTTCTCAGAGTCACAGAGTGAAATTTAGCACTCATTTGCAGTAACCATTTTTAGTCTATAACTTTGGAATAAGCATTTCTCTTCCTATTCCAACACATGATCCTTATTTTTAAAGTGTCATTGTCTGTTTTTAGAAACAACTTGGGTATCGGCGATAAATAAATAAAATGGTGCCTACATCTACAGTCTACTGATTTTCTAAAAGCCCACAGACTTCCATAAGGTCAATATTCCTAGGAGACACAAGTCAAACCTCAAGCCGTGCCTCCAGGGACCATGTTGTCTGGTAGAGGAAAGAAGGCTCAATTACAAGTCAGGATTCGGGCTGGCATCTCAATGCTGCTCTTTCTGAATGGGTTGCCAGAAGTGAGCCAGACTTTAACCAGTAAGTAGCTGTGCAACCTTGGGCAAGCTACTTAACTTCTTTGCACCCTAGTTTCCTTCCCTGCAAAGCAGGAACAATAGAGTCTACCTGACAGGGTCGTGCATGCCTGGCACAGAGTAAGCTCTAGGTTAGCATTTTCTGTTACTTTTATATCTCTGTAAACCTCTGTTCTCGTCACTACTAAAACACAGGCGTTTGCTGTAGAGCTTGAGTAAGCTCTCTTCTGGCAGTAGAGACCCCCGACTTTACATCAGCTCACCTATCTGTACCTTCGTTTTATTGTCTATAAAAGGGAAGTAATTATGCCTCCATAACACAGAAGGCCACTGCAGAGATTCAGGGAGATGATGTAATGTGAACTAGCTCCAAAAACTTGAAACACTCAACAGTTAGGAAGAATCGGCCGGCTCTCTCTCCCTAACTTACACACATAGCCTGAAACACCCATGGAAAGATAGCCACAGGATAAAATACATGCAGTTATAGAGTAAAAGGGCAAAAGACTTCAAATTCACTTGCTTCAAATACCGAAAAACCCCCTTTCACTTCTCCTTTCTTCACTGGTTAACTGAAGTTATTCTCCGTGTTTGTTCCAAACACATCCTTTCTAGAGACAGTCTACCATTTCTGCTCCCTCGCTTCCCACAGAACAGAAACTCTTTCTTCTCCAAACGTGTGTTCATTCATTCATTTCCTGGGAACCTACTCCACCAGGCCAGATGCGCTGGCGGTCTGGAGACAAACTAGACGTAATTCTAAACACAGCAAAAGGCCCACTCGACCTGCCTTGCTACCTGCCCACACCATCGCGCCCTTCTATACAACCGTCTTTCCCCTCCCGGCCCCTCACCTGCAGGCCATGAGGACTGTCTTATGGGCTCTGAACTGCTCACGGCTCACCACGATGACAACATCAGTCAAGATGTCACGGCTCCGGAGGCGATTAAGGTTGAGAAGAACGTCACTGGCATGGCGGGTGAACTGGATACAGCTGTCAGCCGGGGATGCCATTTTGTCTTCACCTGGAAAGAAAAGGGTCAAAATCTTGTTGAATTCTCCAGAACCTGATTCCTGCTCTACCAGGGCTGTGAAGACAGGTGGCGCAGCCTGCTAACACACCAAGGTCCCTTGTGTTGGGTCTTTGACCCATTTGTGGGCCCATCTCTGGGCATTACTGTTCACATCTGTAAGATGGGAAAAAGAATCTTTCTCTAACAAGTTGGAATAGAAAGCCCTTTTGGGGAAAGCGGAAGTGAATGAATATTTGTAGAGTGCTTTTCCCACATACCCAGTACTCCGCCAAGTGCGGAGAGGCAGTGAGGGTGAGAAACCACGATTTGAAGGTTAGTACGCCAGCTTTATCTTTTGCTAGCTGTGTGACTTGGGGCAGATTGTTTACTGTTCCTGGGCTTTGGTTTCCCAAAATGGGAGGAGTAATACCTATGTGGTTGTAAAATTTAGAGATCTGTGCCTGGTCCATAGCAGGTTCTCAAAAATCGCAGCTATTCTTGTCAGGATCTCATTTCATTATCCCAGCCACCATCTGTTTCTTCCTCTTTTAGGCTTTACAATTGTCTGAATGTACTTCGAGCTCCTGGCACATTGCTGGTGCATAGTAGGTGGCTACATTGGCTCGGAACTAAGAAATGAGTGAGGGTATGAATGATCACAGCACAGTTAAGATAGTCTAACAGAGGGGTAAATGGGTGAGGGAGAGGGACCTGGCCATCCTTTCTCTCATCTCACGAAAAGTGGCCAAGTTCACAGCAACACATGCATCGGCAAAGTCAAAGGAAACAGTTTGTCCACAAAATTTTAAAGCATATAATTAGATTTACTTACCCAATGCCTTGATTCACAGTCCAAAATTTTGCTTAAAATCTGCAGGGAAGAGAAAAAAGCAAACAGAAATTGATTCCATGAATGTTAGATTGTCCACTATAGTCTTATTTTAGGACACACGTATTTAGTTTTCCTTTGATAGCTGCAGCTTGCCAGCTGGAGCGGTTTTACCACAAGCTAGCAAACATTTTTCCAGCTCTGCTCTTACGGCAACAACAGGCACCCGAAGCTATGCGATAGTCATGTTTTTGCCCTGAGTACTGGGAACACAACTGCATACGTTAATTATACGTACACATACACATGTAGTTCCTTTGTCAAAGTAGAAAATGCATACCATCCAAAGGCCACTTGTGTTCATGGGAAGAAAAATAGAAGAAAAGTGGTTCTTTCAATATCAATGAGAATGGTCCTTCAGGGGCCTAAGAACTCTGGACAATCTCCAAAACCTGCTAAAATATTATCTTTCGAGTCTTAGAATGATTTCTCAAGGTCTACTGGGGTCAATATCCGTATCCCTATTTCACTGATGACGAAACTGAGGCTCAGGGGTTCAAGTGGCTTGGGTAGGACAAAAAGCCAGGCAATAATTCCTGATTGTCTGAACATTTAAGACTAAATACAGGATCTGCAGAATACACCCAGAGATGGCGTGTCTATGCTTTCCCTGAGTATCTTTGCCTTTTTCAAAGTTTCCTCTTCTTTCCCTCCTGGGTCTAAGACTAGATAGAAGGCTACAAACTTCCAAGCTTGTGCTCTCCCTGCTGGTCAAAGATTTAACTGCGTGCTTTAGCTAAGAAATGGCCAGGGAGCACTCAGGAAATATGCACCCGCTCCAAATTTTTGTTTCTCTAAAAGAAAATAATTTCAAAGCACAGGTGGAAGACTCTCATTTATGATCACACGTAGGCTGCAAAACAAAACAATATCTGAATCCTCTTCCACTCCCCCCACCTTTTTTTTTTTTAAAGCATAGCTCTTTAGAGCTATTTTCCGGGTAAAGGGGCCTGAGGCCAGGGAGGTCATGTTGGGCCACGTAGATGGTTAGTGGCCCAGCCCTCGGTCTTCTGGCTCAAATTCCTGTCCCTTTTCCAAATCAGCCTACGTGCTGTAGAACATGCAAGACAGCACCCTAATGTGGGTGAATCTCATTTTTAAGTTCTTTCCCCCACACAAACACTTTGCCCCCATTCCAGGCTGCTGAATCTTACCAAATGAGCACTCTAAAATGAGAGGTTTCCTTGAGTCTGTAACCAAACACTCTGACATTTCTCTGTGGTCCCAAGTGCCAGTCACTCAATCCCATCGGCTTCAAGGTTAGCGTGTGCATGTGAGTGAGTGAGGATGAGGGAAGGGGATGGCTGAAGGGAGAGGACAGAAAGAGACAAAAGAACCTATTTCCTCCTCTCCCATCCTAACTCAAGATGGGCAAAGAGAGATACACTAGATCGGTCCTAACCAAAGTTCAGTGATTGTCTCTGTTGAAAAAGAATGCTAAAGACACATGAGAGTTTCATTTATAAACCATCTCCTCTTCCCCCATGAAAGACATCCCTAAACACTTCTGGAATACCTAAGGCTGTCCTTTAGCCAGCTTCAACCACCAGCTCGCTTGTGAATTCCCAGTCACAGACTTTTGGAACCATGGGAAGCCCAGATTTGCCATTTCACCTCGGCAAGTGGCAATGACTCATTCCATATGCAGATTGAAACAAACAAACAAAACATTCCCCATTCCCAGGGGTCTACTTGTCAGCCTGGCCCTGGGGCTGGGCCATTTTCATCCTCTGCCTCTGCCTGGCTTGGGCAAAAACAAATGCACATCTGCTGAGGTCCACATCCCTATTAAGTCCACTCCTTCTTCAGCTAGTTCTAGCTTCAGAGGCACGCCACAGTTAGTGAGTGTGTGTTATGGTGGATGTGGGAAACCATGCCTCGCTCTAGATGCTGCAAGTGTGGAAGCACCTAGCAGCTGCTTTGGTTCTTACAGACCACTCAGCCCCTTCCCAACCATTACTGTATGGGATCCTTATAACAGCCCTGATTAACTGAGAAGGTCACTGAGGCTCCACCGGATAAGCCTCGCCCAAGACTGAAAGCTAATCTCCAGCAAAGTCCTGGACAAACTCCGTCACCTAGCTTCAGCCATCCCACCCATGCCACGCGCAATACTCATAACACGAAAACACCTGCCAAGAGAGCAGGGCTGTCAAGAGAAACTGACAACTGCAAGGGCCCAGACCTGGACTCTCGGGATCACCAATCCTGCCCCAGCCGCAGTAACCACCAAGCCAGACCTAAACGTGGTCTTTCCACCCACACACTTTCTCTCTTCTGCCTTTTCAAAAATCTCTGGATTTGCAATTAGGCACCTTGAGGAGAAGGCAGATCTTTTAAAGGAGCTGGAGAAGAAAAAAGAGGGACCCTTCCCTCTTAAAAAGGCAGAGGGAAGAGAAGACAGCAGAAGGCGAAGGCGGAGAGACAAGAAAAGAGGTGAGAGAAGGACGAGAGGCGAGGTTAAGAGCTAGAGTGAGCCAATACGAAAGCCCCCATCCATCCTTTTCCCCTGGCTCCTCCACTCGGCGGGCACTAAGCAGCCGTTTCCTCTCGCGCTCGCATAAGGGACACAAACCCGAGCCCTGCGCTCCGCGGCAAGCCCGGGCTAGATTCGCCCACCCCGACCTTACCGTACCTATCCGCCAGGGACCGCCCACCCCCGGGCGTTCTGCGGGCACCGCTGCCCATCTGTCGCGAAGCCCCCGCAGGCGCGTCGGAGGCCCCGTGCTGAGATCGTGGCAGCCCTTAATTTGGCTACATTCAAATAAAACGTTTCGTGCACTTCGGTAGCTAACATTGTGTGTGCTTTTTTTTTTTCCCCTGTTACGCCGTCAAGGCAGGGGGTAGTGAGGGGAATGGCACAGCCCTCTCATTCCCGGAATGTAGTCGATCCTCAGCTCAGCGGATTTCACAGAACACTCTGTCTATCGCCGGCTCCAAAGAGAAGTAACTTTCCAGGAAGCTGCCGGCCCTCGACGGCCGCCAGGATCGCCGCCTGCGCCGCGAGGGCCGCCGGGGATTCACCCGGGGGAGGCGGGGCGCGCCCGGGGAGGCTCGCGGGGAATAGGCACACTTTCCCCTAAATCCCTCGCCGGCGCCCGATCGAGGACTCAGTTCACCCGGGCCAACCCTTACACATAACAGTTTTTATAAATGGGGAAAGTCGCACAAGTTAGTAGCAGAGCCAGTCTAGAACCTAGGAATTCGGGTCCAGTCTGAGGTTCATTTTATGACTTCAAATTGCCCAATTCTGGCCTCTGTTTGCCTAATGCGTCATTTATTTATTTTTGCTTTTTGCTTTTAGCTTGCCTCCGCCCCCTTTAAGAGGGTGGTTGGGTCAGGCGTCAAGGTCAAAAAGATGGGAGTCCCTAGGGCTGAGGGTCTCCATCCAGCGCGCGCCAGACGACTTGTAGGAAAACCAAACCGAAAGCCCCTTCCGCCTACGTTGGCAAGTCGGGGAACGCTGCTAGCCTCGGTTTCCGCCCAAAGTCTTTAGAATAGGAGCTCCCAGGCCGAACCTGGCCAGGTTTCGGGATTTCGGAATCCGATTTCCCCGAAACCGTACAGACCCGGTAAGGATTCCGCAGAGGCCGGGGCGCTGACCCGAGCGCGCACGGGCGCGCTCCAAGGACGCCTCGCTTTCTCTGGGTCTTCCTTGGAATTATAACCCCTGGGCGCCCTCTCCTAATGGGTCCTAGTAGTGGGCTCCGAGAGGAATTTTCCGGGGCGGGGAGCTCGAAAGACTCGGCGCCTAAGGCCGCAGTCCAGTCCTAAAAGTGGCGGGTGGCGTCACACTGCGCCGCGCATCCCATCAGCGGCGGAGGCGGGGTCAGGGCCGTCGGTAAAGACTGGGCCTCGGCGGCCTCATGAAGTCCTACTCTGAGACTTTCTTACCCCTTCGCCGGGTGGAATAAAGGTGAAAGCGAAGGTTGAAATTTAATATGGAATGGGGTGAGTATCTAGGAAGGGAAGTTAAAATTACGTACATGCACTTAATGGAAATTAGGATTCCCGTGGTTCCGGGAGCTCAAACCTAATCATGTCTTACCGCTGCTAAACACTAGAGAGAGCCCTCCATCAAGGCTTGAAACCGACAACCCGCATGTAGCCCCGCCTCTCCTTCCCATTGACCTACTTTAGACACAGTCTCCAGCTTTGGAGAATGCCTTTCGCACACCCCCCCCCCCCCCACCGCGTCCCTTCTCTAATCCCGGCCCGCCGTTGGATTATTGGTAATCTAATAACTCCAATAACTCGCCGAGAAATCCAAAGAAGAATCTGGAAGTGCAAAGCACTGTTTAGGGGTAGGAACTAGGAATTTTAATAAGGCTGGAGCTGCCGTAGTGAAACCAGCATCAGGGCTCCTGCCCGAGCGCTCCCTTTCTGCGCAGCGGCTCAGCTAACTAGCTGCTCCAGTTTAGCCACGGTGATCCAGCGGTAGGGGGTGGGGTTAAACCGCGCCGCTGTTTTTGTTTTAAGGGTGAAACACTCTTCGCTCTCTTGACTGGAGGGCGGGAGGGCGGAGGAGACGACAATAAATGAAAGCGAATTTGATAACGCGGTAGCCTCGGCAGTCGCTTTGGGTGACCGAGGTGTTCGGGGACATTATGTCCTGACTTTATTTCTATCACGTTTCCTGCCAGTAGAGCTCTTTCAAGCCTGCAAGCTTCTAGGAAATGCAATAAAATAGAGGGATGTGTTTTATCATCAAGATCTGAAGAGGAGCTGCAGAAGGGACGCTCCCCATGCGCCCAGCTCGCGACAGCCTTCCAGAAAGAGCCAGCAGAAGCAGACAATGCCAGCAAACCACGTCCCCGAGCAAAGATATCTCGGCCATCCAGGCTGGACTGGGCTCTGCCTTTGCAAAAAGGCAGCCGGGGGAGGGGAGCGGCATGATGTCCCCAACCAAACAATGCCTTTAAAAATCCGATCTGGACAAAAGTCAGCCAAGGTCTTTATTCACGTTAATGAAGATGGAAAGCACTAACTGTCCTTGGAAAGCGATGAGTCAAACTTGACCACTCTTCAAACACATCCCCAGAGTCGTTTCCAACCCGAACAGAGGCGCGTTTCTCCGACGCGGCCTCCGACTGCTCCCGCAGTGGGAGAGGCTGAACTCGATTTCCTCGGACCGGGGCGGTGGAGACCGCAGCATCTCCCAAGAGTGTGCGCGCCGGCGGTCGTCGCTAGGGGTCGCCGGCACCCCTACGCGCCTTTGCCATCTTAAGTTTTGAACTCCGAAAAAATAAAACTTTGCTTAATAAGAAGCTATTGTGGCCCAAATTCTATGAGGATTACACCCTGCCTGTCCATATGACCCCCATCCCCCCACCCCCGACACACACACACACACACCAATTGATCTCTCGCCAAGCCACTAAGCAGTTTGGAAGGAAGGGGAAGAGGGTGATTTCAGAATCCAAATGTGAGCCTCGGGCTCTACAAGTCTAGGGACTGGGATTTAATCATCCATTAACCCAGGCACACCCCTCAAGATCTGGGACCTCCACCCCTCAGCACTGCGGTAGGCTTCCTGTATCTGTCACTGAAAATCTTATGCCATATTTTCTAGAATTCCTCCAAGACATCTGGGGAGCTGTTCCCAGCTTCGCTGATGTGAGACATTAAAATCGTGGGTCTCTCTTACTGCTGCTCCTTTCTCTTAGATACTTCAAGGGAGCGGAGATACACTCGCCTTTGACTTTAAGTCACTGGCCTGGAATTCAGAAGGTAAAAATCTGGTCCCAGTTAGGGTACTAACTCACCAGCAACAGGCCCCCCCCTCATGAGGCTGCCTGTTTTCTCAACTGTAAAGTTTTATGTCCTAGAGCCTCCAAGCGTCCCTCCACTACCCACTTCACCCAGGGAGACACCACAGTGACAGAAAGATAGTGTGTTCAAAACGGGTTATCTTACTAAGGTTCTCTTAGGGAGGCACATGCCGCTCGCTGAGCGACCGTGGACAGGGCAAGCATCTAGAGGCTTCCGAATTTTCATCCACCTTACCAAAATTTTGGAGGTCAGATGTCATCCTCATTGGATGTTGCCCTCCTCTATCAGTCCTAGCACCTAGTAGGGATACTTGGAGATCCGAAGGTGACAGGGTCGGTCCACCGCCCCAGGCGCGGGGGGGGGGGGACTCTGCTAGGATCTACCACTAGGTGGCAGACTCAGTCCGTTCGAAAATCACCGCGCAGCCACAGCCTTCCACAACCGACTGCCCCCCACTTTTTTTTTTTTTTTTTTTTTGGATCTGTTAGCGGGAGGAGGTTGGCCTCTATAAGCAACGCTGCAAAACATTTAATTTACTGGATGTAATTCCGTTCTTCCCGATGCTCACTCCTCTAGTAACCACAACGCGGTCTCTGGAGCAGGGTTCATGTATTATACGTTGATTTTTCCAGCCCGAAAGGCTGAATGTATTAGAAGGGAAGGAAAGGGTGCGCTTGTCTTCAAAAAGCAGAAGGTATTAGCAGAGCTTCTTGCCAAACACTGGTCGACCAGCAAAGAAAGTCGGGAATAAACTCTTGATCCCCACGGAGGAAGGGGGCCCTGGAGGCCAAGGGCAGGGTTCCGCCCAGGTTTACAGGGCTCGCTAAAGGCGGAGGGTGGGGAAAGGGGGGCTGAGTTTTGTCTTTTGGCGGGGCTGCTGGTCACAGACTGGGAGGCGGGGAGAACTGGGAAGAGCCATTCCTGGCTTCCAGTGGGGCGAAGAGAAAGGGGCCGGCTCCGCCACTACACAGCACCCTCGCTCGGATCACTGCGGCGGCATTCCCACTTGTTGCGCAGTGCAGGAAGCCGGCACGCGCCACACTACTTCGACTCCCAGAAGGCTCCAAACCCAGCTACGGACCAGCCTACCATTGCCCCACGCCACAAACCTCCGTCCCCAACCCAGCCCCCAGTAGACACGACCATCACCGCCAGCAAAACTACAGGACTTCCCATCACTGGTTTGTTTTTACACCGAGACATTCCTGCTTATCTCAGTGTCAGACTAGCAACAGAATTCAGGTGCTCTGAGAAGTCAAGTCCAAGGGGGAAGGAGGCTACCTCCGTCTGGAGAACTCACCTACTTCAAGCCAACTAGGCAACCCTCCCCGACCGCGCACGCACACACACACACACACACACACACTCGAACTTCTTTGCCTCTTATGACACTCTCCTAGCTGGAAAGCAACGCTTTTCCACCCCATTTGAGAAATCAGCTACAACGTCCTTTTTTTAAAGTTAGTTTTATCTCCCCTTTCTAAAGAAAAAAAAATCCTCCTAAGGTCATTTCACAATGTTTTTCAAATATTTGACTTTTGCAAATAGAGTTTCACCCACCAAGGGGTGGCGCTGCCGCACTACCTCCTTCAAGTTTTTCACAATAAAGTGGGTTGTGAGTGTGGCTACTGGGCAGGGGAGAGAGGGAAGGAAGGATTTTGACATCTAGTCCTGGCTACCATTTACTCAACCAATAACTGGAACTCTTCAAGGCTCAGCAAACGACAGCTTAAGAGTTTAGAGTCCCATCCCTGTCCAGCAAACCCAGAATAAATTGGAGAGTCTTTTCAAGAAAGCATGGGGTAAAACCCTTCACAATTGAGCACAGAAGAAAAGGCCAATTGGAGAATTCCCTGTTCTGGCTTCCTTCTCCTTCAAGCTGCCCAGTTTACCAACAGCTTCTGGCCTTATTGTCACTATCAACAGACCCTTAAAAATCAGCCAGTGCTTGGGCCTGCAGTATTGGAAAGTCTTCCAAATAGGATATTGGAAACTTCTATTTATAAGTGGGGGGAGGGGGAATATTTCCCATCTACAGGTTTCTATTTCAGCCTGAGGACCCAACTGGAGTCATTTTTGCAAGGGAATGCCCATCTCCTAGTGCCCTCTTTCCATTTCCTCCTACCCCCAGAGACAATATGCTTTCTCCATACCCCCCCCCAAAGGTATATATTTTAAAGCAAGAATGTGATTTCACCTCATTCCTTTGAGCTCATGTTTGCTACCTCCAGGAATAGCATGTGGACTAGGGCCAGATGAACTTCAACTTGGGCTGCAGATTTACGAGGCTCTGTTCCAGTGCCAAAGGCTCTTGGTAGTAAATAGTGAGCAAAATAGATACCTGTCTCCTGACAGGTCTTGCCGGCCCCCCTCTTATTTTTTTAAGTTATTTATTAAAACCACACACACCTTGCAAAGAAAAAGGGAAACTGGCAGTCTCTGTAGAGGAAGCTGGTGGCACTGCTCAGAGCCACAAACTGTATTTCTAAACAGCCCTTTCCCTGGTTCCCTCTGTCCTGCCCAGTTTTTTTGTTTTTTGGTTTTGTTTTGTTTTGTTTTTGACAGGAAAAAAAAAAAGCATCTATTGATACTTTACTTAAAAAAAAAAAGTAAAGAGTTACAAGATTTTCCTCCTGGAAACTATAAACTGAATGAGGGGAAAAAAATCCATAAAAGATTAAATCAGTTTCCTGTGGCTACTGGTGGTGGGGGAGATGACCAGCTCTCTGTGGCGGTCAGGAACCCAGTAACAGCTCTGGACTTTCAGTACCCTAGTTGGGGTCTTTCTCCCGGTTCAGCTGCTGGACCCCCACCACCACCTCTTAAGCATTGCAAAGGGGGGCACCCCATAAAAGGGGTCTTTTTCATTCTTCTTCTTCTTCTTTTTTTTAATCTATTGGGTTGTGTTTTTGTTTTCCATGGGGGACCTTTAAAACTCATTATTGTAACACTAGATCCATTTTTCGCCAGAGTTCCAATAACACGGCATCAAAAGGCAACGCAATCCACAGTTCTCAAGACACTGACCACGGTCACTACCTCTCGCAGCGGGGTGGCCCCTAGCTCCCGCTGCCCAGGAGCGCAGCCCATTTCCGAGGCTCCAACTCCCCACCGGCTCCCGCCCCGGGCCGCCGCCGCCGCCGCTTTCCCCCATTCTTACTCCCTCGAGGAGAGCCACAGGTTGCAAATCCAACCAATCTCGCAATCCGTTTTTGCAAAATCACTCACAAAGATCTCCCTTTCGCGCCCGCGCCCCCTCCTCCCGCGCCGGCTCCCTCATCCAGGGCCACAGCGTGCCCTTCTCTCCTCCCGGGTCTTGCACGTAGGAACGCGGGCTGGGGCTGTTTGTTTTTCCCCTCGCCCCGTGCAAGGACCTCGGGAACCTGAAGCCTGACGTCGGCTACTCTCCGGTCTGCAGTTGTCTTTTTACAAAGCTCGCACCATGGGAAAAAATAAGACAAAATTTAGGAGAGGCGGGGAACAGCCATTGGGAGCTAACACCGAGTCACGCAGCGCCCAAAACACAAACACCGCGACCGCCAGAAATCCCGCCACCTTCCCGCTTGGCTGGGCCGTCCTGTGAAGGTTCCCGGAGTCCCCGCACGCTAAACGGCACCGCAGGTGCAAACGCGCACCCCTTTGCCACCCACCCCCCAAATCCCTGTCCCGCCACCAGCCTCTCTCCTCAGGATGGGGAGAGGGAGCGCGCGGGGTTTCCCGACTCCCTCGACTGCAACCAAGAAAGAATAATTTTCAAAGTATTCAACATCCCCGCCCCCAGGCAAGCTAAACCTCCCCCAAAACACAGGGTAAGGGGACACCAAAACACTCGGATCTCGTTAGGAAGATCGCGGCTCTAAAAGGAAATAGTAGAAACGATACTTCAACTGGGCTTGGCGGGGGGGGGGGGGGGGGGGCCGAGAAACAAAACCCGAGGAGTTCGCTTGCATTTTTCCTCCCAAATCTCGGCTCCGAGGCAGGGAATCTAGAGGAGCGAGGCCGGTGGAAGGGAGCCAGCGGGGCGAGCGAGCGGGCAGCCTCCCTCCTCGCCTCCCGGAGTCACCAAGAAGGACGGGAGAGGAGAAGGAAGGAGAGGCGAGGGAGAGGAGGGAGGGAGGGAAGGGGAGGCAGGAGCGAGGGAGCGAGGAAGGCAGTTTGCAAGCGAGGAAAGAGGGAAAAAACAGCCGCCCGAATCCAGCGAGATCACAAGCCGTACGCAAGCAGCAGCAGAAAGAGCGAGAGCGCGAGCGCGCGTCCTCTCCGTCGTCTGGGGCCAGACAGCCCCCAGACTTGCCCGGAGCACCCCCCAAACACTGTCTCGTCCTCTGGGCTCCGGCCGCCCCCTAATTCCCCTCCTTCCTCTCCTCCACCTCCTTTTCCAAAACCAAAACAACACAAGGGAGGGTGGCAAAAGCCTCCCCAAACCGGCCGATGCACTCAAAGACAACAAAAATAAAATAAATATATAAAAATCTATATCCTAGAGTGGGAGAGACGTGGGACTAATCTTCGGCATTTATTTTAACACCTGACAGCTAGAATAAATAAATATATACATTTATATCAATAGATACACATAGGAAACTTGGAGCCAAAGCATTTGGCAAGAGCGGAAAAAAAAAGAATTAAAAGGTAAAATAATGATCATGAGCAGCGGCGGCGGCAGCGGCACCAGCGGCACCAGCGGCGGCGGCGGCAGCAGCAGCAGCGGCAGCAGCAACAGCAATAATCACCTGGTGTCCGGCCTTTCCTAGAAACTTCTTGCATCACCACTTCTAAGAACCCCAGTTCTAAGAATCAACAGAGCTCAATTCTCGGAATTTGAGCTGCGGACTTTACCACTGCTACGTGGCAGGGGAGGACTCGGTGTCAGCTCTCCGGGACTTTTGCCTCTTTGCGCCCACGGAAAGCCCTCAAAGCCACAGTGTTTTTCCAGTTTCCGGCAGATTTCGAGGTCCTCAGCGGCTGGGCGTCTCGGATTTGGAGGTTCCGGTTCGAGGCTCGAGGGGCCAGACGGCGTCCCTCCCTCCCGGGGCCCCGCACGATGGTACGGCCTGCTCCGCCAGCGTCACGTGGGCGCCCCCTCTGTGACGTCGGCGTCTTCGCTGTAGCAAAGCTCGGCCTCTGGAATTCTGAGAACTAATTTGCTATTCGGTGACATAAGAGGGGGAGTGCGCTTTGCTTTCCCGGGGTCTGGGGCTAATTCCTCCTCTCTTACCCATAAACTCAGCTCCTCGAGCTAAATACACAAAAGGGAGCGAGAGGTTCGACCCGTTGGAAAAAGTCTGTTATATATAGTAGCTTTAGAGGCGAGTAAGAGCAAAAAACAATAAACACCACAGCTCTTTCCAGCTAGAATATTAGGCACCACGAGAAAAATATTTGCCAAGCAGTTTTCGGTGGGTTCGTTTGCTTTATTTTATTTGGGACGTTTTTTGGTTTTGTTTTGTTTTTTCCTCGTTGATGTGGTTGGTTGGGATTTTTGGGTTGGTTGTGTGATGATTTTCGGATTTTTTTTTTTTTTTTTTTTTTTGCTTCTGATTTTTGCCTTTTGTAAGTTTGTGGTGTTACGTAAATAGTAGGATCCCGCATCGGTTGGATTTTGTTTCGTGTATGTGTGCCTTTTTTCCCTATCTAATCTCTCAAGCGTTTTAAAGAGGATGTGTTAAATATTGATACTATTGAAAGCAGCTTCAATTTTTGATCGCATGTAACAATCCCAACCCCCACTTTTTGGGGGGGGGTGCAATTTTCTCCTTCTCTTTGGACTTTTTACTGAGAGGAGGCTCTCCTGCACTTGAGGGACATGTTCAAAGGATTTGTTTTGGTTTGGTTTGTTTCTTTCCAGGACAGCGAGTGGTGGGTTTACTCTGTCTGTTACTGTTGACTGTTAGGAAATTTTTGGTTGAAGGAAACGTGTGTGTATTTGGGTATGTGTACGCATGTGTTCTACAAAATTATGTGAGCCAAATACATGTTTGTGTTTTGCTTTTTCTTAAGGTCTTGATCCCCCGCGCCCCCCCCCCCCCCCCCCCCCCCCCGCTCGTTTCAAGGTCGTTGTAAAAAAAATCTCTTCTGTCTGTGTTTAAGAGATCAGCCGGAGGGAATTCTCAAGGCCTGCCGTGCCAGTATCACAGAAACTGCGTGTATTTAGAACAGCCTGTGCTACAACTACAGCGCTCGGCACGCGGCACAGGCTCCTTAGCTTCGGAGCTCACTTGGGAGGAGGAGGAGAAGGGGGGAAGTCGTTCTTTCTTTCTTTCTTCTTTCCTTTCTTTTTAAAGGCAAATGCAGTGCAGAATCATTTCATTATGGGCCTTGGTTTGTTTATTCAGAACTGCCAGTTTCCCTATTTAAATGTTGGTTGGGGTTTTTTCCCCTCCTACTCATCCCCGAATGAGGGAGACTCTTGTTTCTTTTATGTCTCTCTCTTAAAAGAAGGGTGTGAGGGGAAAATAATATTTCAGATTCCTCAAGAATTAACCCAAAATGTTTGGGCCAGAAGCAGCTTTCAAAGGTCAGGCTGTTCTGAGCCTTGGCTATGAGAGTCCTTCAGGCGACTCATTAAATTACAGATGAGTTCTTAAAGGTTCCACAAAATTTCTGCACATGTTAGTTTCCAAAAAAGATAGGTCCCCAAATAATCTACCTCTCCCAACCTCGAATTTGGGCTTATAATGGAGAAGTGAGCAGAGCTACGAAAGATTACAGGCTGTTTCCTGGGGTATTTGGGATCTCTTTCCCAGGAAAAGTCCGTAAGAAGTTCAGATCTGTTGCTGAAAATGTTATTGTCAATGCACCCCCCACCGCCACCACCTTTGAAAGGCTGTGTTGGGAATTTTAGAACCAGAAGAGGTCCAAAGGGGTTGATTATTTTCCACAAGGTCTGGAGCTTAGGAAATATGCATAAGTGTCTGTTCCTATGAAATCTGAATATTTTAATACTTATTGACAGATGGATTACTGCAGCCTCTGCAGAAAAGCCTGTCTTGTAAAGGATTTTTGAAAAATATACATGGGCCTAATCCTGTCACTGTTGTTGAAATGAACATTTTACCCCCAAAGACACATGATATTGTCAAGTGCAGATTCATTCTGCCAGAAGGCGGACTATCTGCTTTTTTTATTGTCTCCTTCCCCTTCCTTTTCAGAGTTTTAAATGAATTCCACTGGATTCAAAACGATACCCCGATTTTGCTGAAGTGATTTTCTCCGTACATTTATATGTATGATATTTTTTCTATCTTTGAGAGCAGTAAGAACTAAGGTTTCTCAGGTGTATCTATATATGGTTTGGAATGTGAAATGTATGGCTCTGCCCTATTATTGATCCTATGATGGAGATTACTTTTATGATTTTTGGTCACTTTTCTAATCAAAGTTGCCATCCTGCCTGCCTCATTGGTCTCCTGCCGTTGCCCCCCCAACCCCAACGTTAAACAGTTTGTCCCTCTGCGTTCTCTTTGTCACTCCAATCTTAGCCCCATGGGGGCGCTGCAGAGCAGAGGGAAATCTGCTCCCACTGGCAGTAGAACTAGCCAGAATGGGGGCTGGGAAGGAATTCACCCTTCTTGTACCTCAGACCTTTTTAATTCTTTGCAGGGAGCCCTTGGAGGGAGAACCCACCAGGCCTAGTTTATAGATAATTAAACCCACCACCAGGGACCTCAAACCTTCTCAGCACATTATTTCTGGACCAAGTGCCAGAGTCCCATATTTCTATGACGTTGTTTTTTGTTTTTGTTTTTTTGCCAAATCAGTGTTTACATTGAAAGAAACTGATCAGAAGGATGCTGTTAAAAGAAAAAAAATATTGAAAATATTCTAAAGCTCGGGACTTTAGGTAGATCCCTTTCTCTCTACTGAATGAACAGTGAGGAAAATTGTGCACCCACCTCTCAATCTCTTTCCAAATCCTAGGAGGGTAACTGTCAAATTTTATACCAGTTGAATTTCTTCCAGACTGTCCTTCTTTCTCTCATTCTTGATCTCTCCCCATCAGTAGCCAGTTGGCATCACCGTGTGGGCTCCCTCACTCCAGCAGTGCTATGTTATAGGATTAAAGAAAGGATTGACTTGAATATATTCAAATTCTTTTAAATCATCCTTAAGAAGCTCTAAAGAGAGTTTCCGTGTCTGGGGTCTTATGAGTGATTCCTGCAGACTTGGAGGGACTATGTATCAACCGGTGCTATGATTTAATGGTCACTGGCTATTAATACTCAGAAAAGAGGACCAGGCCAGCCCCTCTGCCCAGTGGACTGGGCATAGTAATAGGTTCCTGAATGCAGCTGCCGGGTCAATATAAGCTTTGTTACAAATAAAATAGCCTGGTCCTAATATTACATCTATTCAGGGAAAGGAACAGATTTTGCATCCAGTTCCCCACAATTCAGTCATAAGCTGAAAAGGAAGCTATCCTTGGAATAAATAAATACTGCCTTGTGCTCTTTTTAAGGGGGCTCCCAACAGGAAGTCGGTTTCACCTGTCAAGGAGCTTCTGGTACCTTGGTAGATCTTTAAGCTATCACATCTCAGGATTATAGCTTTGAGAACTGGAAGGAACCTTGCAGATCAATCACGCAACTCCCCTAGGCTTCTCTCTTTTGAGAGGACAGGCTGGCCCTCACCAGAGGCGTGCATGACCCCGGGACGCAACTGAAAATGGGTCTTCGTTTGACGGTCCTGCATCATTTCAGAGAATGAGGGTGATCTGACTGCCTGGCTTTGGAGGAGGGTGTCCTGTTTTCTGGCAGAATTGGGGAAAGCAAGGCTGCTTTGGGTTCCTCGTTAACTGCAAATTGGTCCTCAGAATGAACTCCGGGTCATGATGCTACTACTGAGTTTTTTGTTTGTTTGTTTGTTTGTTTTTAAAGATTTTATTTATTTATTTGCCAGAGAGAGAGACAGCGAGAGAGGGAACACAAGCAGGGGGAGGGGAGAGGGAGAAGCAGGCTCCCCGCAGAGCAGGGAGCCCGATGCGGGACTCGATCCCAGGACCCTGGGATCATGACCTGAGCTGAAGGCAGTCGCTTAACCAACTGAGCCACCCAGGCGCCCGCTACTACTGAGTTTTGATGGACATTTGGGTTTGGTGATGTTTGTTACCTGTGCTACCGTACTCGACATTCCTTCTGATGGGTGTGGGAGATGCTGTCCACCCGATGCAGAAAATTTTACCTATTCCTTTTCTCTCAAATCCTTCATTTAGAGTTATTGTAGACAAGCTCCCTATACTATCCTTGGAGAAAGAAGGGAGATTTCTTGGTATATTTTAGAGGAATTGAGCAGAAAGTTTTGAGACAGTAAAAGAAAAAACAGAAGACGATTTCCAGCTACTACCTTCTGAAAAAGAAGTGTCAACGTTTAATTTTGATCCATATGCTGCCTGCTTTCAGCCTGTTTTATTCTGAGACTTTTTTTTTCTTTAGAAACCTTTTCTAGCCCAACTCAGACTTTCCCCCCAAAACACTGATTTCCACACTTTTCTCACTTTTTAAAAATGGAGATAAATATCGGGACCTTAAAATAGAGAAGTGATGGGGGGCGCCTAATCATTTGTTTATTGCATTGGATCACTGTTTTGAATAGCAGGGTTTTACTTCCTATGAAACTCTAGCATGAAGGAAAGCAGCAGCTGGACCAGGAAGGGATGAAGAGAGGAAAGCACTGGAGTGTTTGTAAACTCTGGGTAGCTGGCCCACCCTCCCTGCGGCCGCCTGCCGGTACTTAGCTGTCTTTACTACCTAAGGCTAGAAGTGGAAAAACTTGATTTGCGTGTTGTGCCTGCATTTTTTTCCCCTTCTTCTCCACACCGCCCTCTGTACACCTGACCGTGCAGAAGCCTATCTGAAGCCGGCTGGCTGGCAGGCAGAGTTGGAGAGCCGAAGAATGTGCGGAGGGAGGGAGAGCTTCGGTACTTTTCCATTCACATCTCCACAGTGGCTTTTCTTGTTTATTTCACCCTCCACCCGCAGAAAGCTTTCAGCTGCCTGAAATTCGAGTCATTACCCTGCTCCCTGAGGTCAGACTACAGATGCGTGGTGCATGTTTCCTACATGTCGATGTCTATGTAACATATGTACATACACACACACATACGCACGCGCACACAAACACGTAACTCGCAGGGGCATGGTGTGAGGTAGGAAGGAAAAAAAAAAACAAACCTGGATTTGTTGCCAAAAAAACCTTGGCTTCTAATTACAGCTCTGCCTGGAACTCCCTTACGGAACCTGGAGCAAAACCACTTATCAGGACTCAGTTTCCTCAGCCGTGTGAAGAAATAACCCCGATGATTTGCGTGATGTCTATCTGTTCTAAATTCTATACCTTTATATCAAAATACATCTTTACATAACTTTGAGGTTGGGGGGGGCATGGAAAGGAGCTGTACCTGGCATGGGGGCAGGGGTTAAAATTTAAACTTCTAAGTAAAGAAGGCAGTCCCAGAATCCTCACCTCTATCAATTTTTAACCAATTGTAGACCAAAGTCTGGGGTTATGCTGAGTGGGTCCAAAAACCAATTGAAGATTTTTAACGTTGAGCTGGAGGAGACAGGTTCTAAGACCTTGTACCTTTGATCTCCAGCATTCATAATCAGCTGTGACAGTTCCCAAGTGTCTCTTCAGCATTATCGTTCCTTTTTTTTTTTTGCCTTCTGTTTGTATTTGGAAACTGTCCCAGTCAATGATAGGAAGGAGATGACACTTGTAAACTGGGCAGTCTTTAAGCCACTGGGCCCCATGTGGATGTGAAAAATATGTCATAACATTCTCTCTCTCTCTCACACACACACACACACACACACACACAAAGGAAGGAAAGAAAAAAAAAAACCTAGAGAGAGATTCCTAGTAAGAAACTTAGAGGTAGATCAGCCATCACTACCTTAAAGGTAATTATTTGAAGTTAGAGGAAATAACAGATGAGGAGTTTGCCCTTACCAAAAGAAAAAAAAAAAAAAAGCCTTGATCTTCCAGAACAAACTTGAAGGCAATAAAAGAGATACTTTAAATCAGTATTTCCTATACTTTTTTTGATCTCCATTCTTTAGAACAAAAGGTTCCTGAAGTTTCTCAGGCCTGATTGTCTAAATGAAATAAGGTCTTTAACAGACCTCTCGGCATCCTCAGGAAGTAATAAAACAGCCCCTATTTATTAGCAGTGACCTCCCTACCATCACGATTTCTCCTTTGGCTTAGATCCTCTGGTATATTGCTGTCCACGTACAAGGAGACGAGTCAATTACACTCTCTCAGTGTAGAACTACTGAGTTATAATATGTTAGAACTAGGAGAGTCCTTAGCAACAATCCAATCCAGTGCTATCAATGGTATAGAATTGGAAACTGAGGCCCAGACAGAAGTCATTTTCCACATCCATTGAATCGCAGATAGAGCCAGATCGAGAATTCTGATGCTCTGATTCTAAATCCATTGTTGTTTTTTGGTTTTTTTTTCCATAGTTTATCATGGAAAGAGGACATAAGGTGGGCATCCCTGCAAAAGAGCCATTTGCTGTGGCCTTACACTCAGAGAAGTCCTCAGAGTTGGACTTTGGACATGCTCTCCACTGAGGTTCTGCTTCAGTCTTAGTGGTACACTGACAGGATTGAAAGAAGACTTC
The DNA here is from genome assembly GCF_011800145.1 of Mirounga leonina. NCBI lineage: Eukaryota > Metazoa > Chordata > Mammalia > Carnivora > Phocidae > Mirounga > Mirounga leonina. Next base: position 77,424,094 of record NW_023270268.1, read on the forward strand.
ACACACAAGTTTTGTGTGCGGGTCCTGCCGCAGGACCCAGTGTAGGAGCCCTCCCAGTCTCCCATGGTGCCGTGATTTCATGCTGTTACTACATCCGGAATTGTCATGAATTGTGTGATTGTACTGTAATTGTGTGTATGTTGGTGTTTAAAATGTAAATTTTTAAATATATTTGGACTAGAATCTATAGTGCCACAGTAGCAATGAGCACACCTAATGCCCAGATTGTACCATAAAATAAGGATTTGCTAAAAAAAAAAGAAACCAAACAAACACACAAAAAATCCCTGCATTGCTGGGGGATATTTGAGACACTGGAGCTACCTGAAGAGCTCCCAATGGCCAAAGCTGCAAAATTTGAGTGACAAGATAGAATAATACTAGATTATAACCCAAAGTATAAAATAAATGTCCACAAGTTTACACAGATATAAATAAATTATGGGAAAAATTAATGAATGGAAGAGACAAATTTCCCATGCAGAAGAATTCCAAATGATTTATGTAGATATTCTCCCCTGAGGGAGGGAGAGTATAATTCCCCTCTCCTTAAGTGTGAGCTGGGCATAGTGACTTGCTTCCCAAGACTGTGGTATGGTAAGGGGAATGGGGGAGGTAATTTTATATGGAGAAACCAGATTAACAGTACATCAGCCAGGACATCAAGGTCAACATCAACAAAGATAAACCACAAACAACAAACAAACAATGATAAACCGTGTTGATTGTATGTACCTTTGATATAAGGTGGTGAAATGGGTCTTTACTCTGTGGTCTTCCTCCCATACCTCAGTCTCTTTATGAGAAAAACATCAGACACATTCTAGTAGAGGAACGTCCTACAAAATGCTTGACCAGTACTCCTCAAAACTGTCAAGGTCATCAAAAACAAGGAAAGTCTGACAAGTTGCCACAACCAAAAGTAGCCTAAGGAGACATGATAACTTCATGTAAAGTAGTACTTAATGGAAAAAGACAGAAGGTAAATCTAAACAAACCTGAATACATGATGGACTTTAATTAATAATACTGTGTGAATATTGTTTCATCAATTGTTACGAATGTACCATACTAAGGTGAAATGTTAATAATGGGGGAAACTGGGTATAGGATTGTTCTGTGTACTATCTTCTCATTTTTTGCGTTAAAAAACCAGATAGATAAATAGATATAGATATAGATATAGATATTTGTACACACACACACACACACACATATAATCTCTCTTTCTCTTTCTCTCTTTTCTCCCCCCCATACTAGAAGCCTCCAAAAAGTGACCCAGGCTTCTTTTGAAATCTGAGAGGTCCTGCCCCCAAAATAGAGTCTGGAAAATGAGGGAACCTGCCTTTATTCTTTTAGTTTACTAAATTGAAAGCAATTTAACTAATTTCTGCATGTCATCATCTGGATAGAGAACTGTCTGGAGGCACCAAAGGCCAAAGGTCATTATAGTGGTAGATGACCCAAGCCACCTCATCGGTAGGCTTATTCAACATTTTTCTGTGGAGATTCTCTATGGAAACGGCCCTGAAAAAATCTTCACCATCCATCCAAATGAGACACACAGAGCTTGAGGATTCATAACTGAGGTTGGAGGAGCCCCAAGAGCTTCCCAGAATGTCTGCTATTTCATTGTACAACTCCGATAGAACTGTGGATCCCATCAGTGTTGTAACTCTGGGTGTCTAGGGAAAACAGCTGACTGGACCCCATGACTCTGTGACTTTGTCTTCATCATCTGGATCTGACACTATAAACTCTCCTCAGCCTTCAACCTATTAGTTTTGCAAATGGTTTGCAAAGACCACCCCCAAAGTTAGTGGTAGAGTCGATTCCTGTCAACCAGTCCACCCTGAATCACTTATTTTGCTGCTGTATCCACTTTGGTAAGCTGAAGGCTGGTATTACATTGATGTACATTACTTCAGAATACCTCATTCATTTCTAACCAGTTGTCAGTTACCAACGGTGTCTAGTTCCCATGCTGTACTTGAGTTTTAAGTGTGTCTTCCTTTTTTTCTCTTTTCCCACATCTATCATCCTCTCTGCCAAGTGGTTATAAAATCTTTGGACCAATACTTATGTTCACTATGGAGGTTGACATTTAAATAATTCTTGATGAAATGCAGTGAGATAATCCTGTCATACTACATTTTGGTTAGCATGACGCTTTCGGTGATCCATTTGGTCACATGTCTCCAGAATCACCAACAGTCCAGCCCTTGGAGTCAGTAATTCTACTTCTAGGAACCCATCTTTGAGGTGCATACAACATACGGGAAAAAATTCAAACATATAGGGGAAAAGTCTTTGAATGAATATAGGTGTCTAAGTGTTATATCTAACAACAAAAAATTTGCACAACCTCTATGTCCCATTGTGACTGACTTGAGGGAAAAGATGTTGGATGGAGAATGATGAAGTATAATCTGACTAATTTTTAAAGATTGGAATTGGAAAATATGGTAACAGATAAAGTGAAAAGAAGTAGGATATATATATATATATGTATACGTATATGGCATATTTATAACTATGTTTAAAAATACTCTTCATAGAAAATAAATGATATAAACAAGAATACACAATAAACAAAATATTTTGGCTGTCTTAAAGTGCGGGATTATGAATGATTTTCTCCCTTATTTTTTTCCTTATCTTCCAAATTATGTTGTTTGTGTATTAGTTTGATATATATCTATCCATCTTTATCTATCTATCTATCTATCTATCTATCTATCTATCTATCTATCTACCTATCTGTCATCTATCTATCTATCTCACAAGGACACACCTACGACACTGAAAAGCCCTAAGTGAAGTCTTTTAAATGCAACTAGTTGCCTAATTCATAGGTCTGAATGGCCTCAAGTTAATGCTGCCCACATCTTTAGGACCTAGAGCAAAAGTAGAGCAGCCCACTCACTCTAGAAGACCTTTCACTCTGGGAGACACTTGTCTCCACAACAACAAACAGTACCTTTGCGGAGCCCGTTGACCCAAATGAGATTAGGCAGATATGTAAATCTTTGATCTATCTCCACCCCCTGGGTCTTAGTGTGCGTCTCTTGTTTGTTGGTGTTTCACAGCATTTGCAAATGTCAAAGGGTTTCCTTGTTACTTTGCTCTCTCTCTGAGGCCACCCCGGAGCTTTCCTGGTAGATAAGACTGCCTTCTGGAGTTCTCTGGGGGCTACCGGACATGTATTTTTGATTCTTATAACATGTTTGGCTAGTGAATGCTAAGGCAAAAATTTTTTTAAAATAAACTATTCAATGTTTTGTTTTGTTTTGTTTTGTTTTTCTTCAGAGAATCACAGGCTATTAGGAACTTTGGGGAGTTTACTATTATTGAATCACTGGTTTTTGGAAAAGGGCATGGCGGTAGACATCAGAATCTAGGGGGTGAGGGTGAGGACCATGCTTCTGATAAGCCCCTCTTCCCTGAAACCACTAATGTCATTCCTCACACTAAGCTCACCCTATTCACTCACTCATTCACTCATTCAAACAACACGCATGTTCACTGATAGTCTTTCGTGAAGGAGACACTGTGCTAGATGCTGAGGAAACAAACGTGAATACAATATGGGACCCTGACCCCAGGGGGCATACAATCTCCTGAGGAAACAGAGACTCAGAAAGGTGCTAAAACTTGCTTTAAGTCATGCAAAAGATAGTCCCTGACCCAGGACTGGGCCCCAAGTGTCCTGATTCTGAGCCAAACAAAACTCTGTGGCTTCTTCTCAGATGCTGTGTCCTACTTCCCACTTTGCCATCAGTGTGAGGCATTGACACCCCCCTGCCCTTGGGCAGGTTCGGTCTCTGCATTTTTCAGCCCCTATTGGTTAGAACAAGATATAACCCAGCCATCTCAAATGTACCATCCAGCAATACCCAGTACCCAATGTGGGAAGATCCCCATGAGTCTGGACACACACACAGCCTCGGCTCTCTTCACCCCCACAATCACCAGCTGGGCTCAGTATGCTGACCAGAGCTTTGCCTGCACCTGATTTTTGTATCTTCTTGTACCTGACAGGTTCTACCATGAACAGTCAGATCACCCAGCATCATGCTCTCCCAGAGCACACAGTGTCCAGTAACATCTGCAGCCTGGATGTCAGAACCCAACCGCATTCCTAGCAGGAAGTGCACACCTAATAGATGATGCCTACTTAACAATAAGCCCAAGCTCACCTCAACCCTCTGGGCATCCCAGACCTTTGGGTGATAAACAGGCAGATGATCTCTCCAGCTGCCAGCCCTGCATCCAGACCACTTTCCATGGCACTGTAGTCACCGAGACCCAGCCCACCTAGGGCTGGGCCTATTTGCCAGCAGTTGTAACCATTTCCTCTCTGTGGCCAGGCAAGGGTGAACTGGATATAATGATACATGCAGAATACCACCAGACAAGATTGCAGCAGTCGTACCGTTAGTTAGTCCAGCAGCGTTCAATGTGGGAACATCAGGGTGCCAAGAACAACCTTACTCTTTGGAGACACTGGCACTACAATGCCAGCCAAGTGTTCAAAAGAAAGTGGGACAGAAAAAGATTACTTCTGACATTAATAAAAGCCAAATTTTGTGAAGGCAGATTAAGAAGACTTGATAGTGGTGATGGCAAATCGAGAAATCAAGTACTTGAGTCCCTCAAATATTTCCCAGTCTTGTCTCCTACAACTGTTTTCTATGCCAGACTCCGAGGACCCATGCACTTACCTCCACCCCACACCCCTGCCTTGATCTCTGCCTTTCTTCAATAGGCTAGATGCTCCTCACGGGTAAGAGTACTTCATTTTTGTTTTCCGAGTCTTGTGTCCAACACATTGCTCACTTAGGAAATGTTGGCTAAATTAAAGTTAGGTAGAACTGAAAGAGAATTTGATGTGAAATCTGATGATCTGGGTTCCAGTTAAAGTTCCATAACTGACTAACTTCTGTGGGTCTCGGTTTCCTGTTCTCTAAAATGGTAATTTCTGTTAAAGGACTACCTCACAGGGTTCTCGTGAGAATCAAGGACAATGGGGGTAGAGAAGTACTTAGGATATTATAATGCACAGGTCAAAGTAGTTGTTGAATGTTGAATGAACGGACAAACTAATGAGTGAACTATCATAGTTAAGTAAACCCTTCAGGTTATTCCCTAACAGATTCTGTGACTCAGATTATGTCTGGAGAACAGTGATTTAAAGTGCCCTGTCTTGACTTTGTAACCATCCTTAAATATATTAATTTCACTTCCCGAAATATTTTAACTTTTTAAGTACAGGAAGACATAAATTAACTGCTAAGGATTCATACTGATCCAAAGAGAATAAAAAAGATCATCAGAAAGTCTTTTTGTTCTTGAAATGCAGAATTGGAAATGAACCTTTTCCCAGTAGTGGGAACTGAAATCCAGTATTAGATCCTCCTTTTTGGTACCTTCTTCCTCTTTCTCCCTCCTCCTTCTACCTTAGCCCCTCCTTACCCCTCCCCTGCACCCAAATGGAAAAGATTGTTTTGAGTTAACTTCAGTCTTAGCAAAAGGTATAAACAAAGTCCAAATGTATCAGGGCTGTTTTCTAGGATCAACAAGGTGGATTTTTGTACATTTTTCGAGCAATTGAGTTGATGGGTGAGTTACTACAACAAGATGGTTGGATAACTTTCTACCAAAGGGCTGACCTGGGTGACAGGAGGAGCCCTGGGCCAACACCGCCATCCTCCTAAGAGAATCCCTGCATCTAGCCCTCCCATCTCTGCAACAAATGCAGAGTGGATTCACAAATGATGAGGTGAATATAAAAAGGGATTTGGAGCAAGTTGTTCTTGATAGGGAGGAGGAGAGAAAATAGGAGCATGGGTGCTGGAGAGAAGTAAGGCCTTCACTATAATAACAGCACAAAGCAGTAATTCAGCAGATGAAGCAACAGACTTTTGTTAAAGTCAAAAACTACTCAAAAGCCCATATCCTGCTTCCTGCAATCTATAACAATAGGGACATACATGGAAAAAAATACCCAGCGGACTTAGTAGAAATAGGTGCTCAACAATCTCAGCAGGGGGCTGGGGTCAGCGGTGGTATGGCAAGAGAAAACTTCTAGAATTGGGAGCCCGTCTGCCCATACTTGCCAGTTTTGCCAGCACCAAGCCCTTGATCAACAGCTCATTTATTTTTGGATTCCTAGAGGTGGGAAGAAGAGAATACTGGATGTATATGGCATTAAAAAAAAACTCCAACGTGGGCGAGCTGGGACGATGTCCAAGCTGTGCAAGGGCAGCCACCTCCCCCATACGGTTCCTTTTTTTTCCCTTTCCACCCCTCCTGTTCCCAACACCTCTCACCCAACCATACCTGTGGAAGCCACGTTCCTGCACAAAGCGAAATGTGTCTGGGGGAAGGGGGGAGGCAAAGCAAAGGAACATTAACACCAAGATACTTCCCTTCTCAACTCCAAAAACTGGGAAGTTTTAGAAAGAAAATGAGTGAGCGCTGGAAGGTTCTAGAGGTTAGGAACTAAAAAGTTTGGAGAAACAGGACATAGTCGACTATATTTCATTATCTTATCACCCATTTGGTTGGACTTTTTAGCATGGGATAAGCATTGTTGATATTTTCAGTTCTGATCAATATGCAACCACAGAAATTACAAATTTAGCACCTACTGTGTGCTAAGCACTGAGCTAGACTTTGCATATACAAAGGACAATTACAGACTTGTCCCTGGAGGAGCCCATAGTCTAGTTGAAGAGTCAAGCATTACACAAGTAAATCCACAGGGGAGTATTTATTATAAATTATGATAACTGAGATGCAGGAAATACATAAGGTACTGCGAGGTGGGGGAAGGACATCATTTACTCAGGGTACAGGCCTCTTTATTAAAGTAAGCTTTAAGCTGAAAAAGGAGGATGGGTTAGCGAGGCCAAGAGTGAGGGGTAGAGTGTACTGGGCAGAGTGAGCACAGGTCAAACAACCATGTAAATCCCCGGCATGGTCAGAGGCCTGAAAGAAGCCAGCATGGCACAAGCAGAGAGACTGGTAGAAGATTAATTTGGAGGGAGAATCAGGAGCTAGACCACAGGGGCCTTTGTAGACCATGGACAGGAATTGAGAGTTGGTTCTAAGTATATTGAGAAATCACTTCGGATTTTTAGGGAGGGCAATGACATGATCTGATTTATACTTTGAGAAAAGCACCCCAGCTATCATATGGAAGGTGCATTAGAAAGGGGCAAGAGTAGATTCTTTAAGAGGCTACGGTAGGAGTAGTGGTGAGAGAGGAAGGGAGATGGCAGCGTAGGTGGGGAGGTGGGCAAAGATTTGAGGCATTCGTTGAGGGTAGAATTGACAAGACTGAAAGAAAGATTGGATTGATCAGGAGTGGGTGGTAAAGGAGAGAAGGGTATTACGAACGAATCCCAAGCTTCTGATTTGGGCAATTGGGTGGATGTGTTTCCATTTATTGAGTTTGAAACACTGCAGAGTAGAAGTTTGTGGGCAGCAGTTGCTGGGAATTAAGAATTTGGTTTTGAACATCCTATATCTGAGATGTCTCTGATGTTAAGGTAGGGAGTTGGATATGCAAGACCTGAAACCGAAAGATAGGTCTGGTTTGGAGATATAAATTTGGGATTCATCAAAATAGACATACTATTTGAAGCTAGGAGAAAGGATTGGTTTTCATATCAGGCCAGGCATTAAAAAATAGATAAAAAAAAAAAAAAAACAGGAAAGGTGGAATGATCCTTAGAGATACTCCAGTCCAAACTCATTTCTCAACTGATAGCAAACTGGGAACTAAAGAAGTAAATCTCTTGGTGGAAGTAGAGTTGGTGCAAGATTAGGTCTTCTTCGGGACTAGCACTTTGTTTGTTTGTTTTACATTGTTTTATCAACACTTGACATCTATATAACTCTCTAGATGTGACTCATGGTGTCACCTCCCCTGGCTTGTAGTCTCACCTGCCGTATGTAATCCACTCCACCCTCATTACTAATTTGCTCCCCTCTTCCTTTAGTCAACATAGAACCTTTTCTCCTGGTTCCCTACTTATTGAAAAAGAAAGTGTTGCCATCCCAAATGGACTTAGCTGTGCAATTTAATGTCGAGGGAGTCTAAGGCTTAGAGCAGTGACTACGGGGCTGAAGGCATGTTCCTCTAAAGCTCCATCCTACTCGGCTTAGCACCTACGGCCCCTGTAATTATTTAGCAACTAGACTCTCTCTCCTCTTGAATATGAGTGCCTGAAGATCAGGAGCTACTTTTCTTCTCCTTGGTATCTTAATCCAGCAGCCCTGGCTCCTAGGATAAGTGACTTACCCATTAAATATATGTTTTCAATGAGAGGGACCCAAGAAGCTGAAGCCTTTCATTGGACTCAAGGTACCTTTAGTAATCTTTCCATCCTTCCAAGGAAATACATTTACTGAGCATTTACTATGTGTCAGGTATGGTGCTAAAAGGTTGCAGTTGTGTTCAGTCTTTAAAATAGAGTTATGTAGGGGTTGTTATTAAATATACAGTATATTTAGGTATACATTTGCATACCTTCCATCCAAGTCAGTAAATATTTAATGTACATTGACCATACGTACAGAGGTACAAGAGGAAGCCTTGGTCACTCAGGGCTTTAAGGCCAGTGCAGGAGAGCGATATCAACAAACACACAAGCAATGACAGGGACTATCACTGAGCTGCAACTGGTATATTTTGGTTGAATATGGGAACATGATTGCTTCAAGCCAAGAGATCTAGGAAAGTTTCTTGGAGGGGTAGAATTTGAACATCATAATAAAATAATGTCGGGGCGCCTGGGTGGCTCAGTCACTTAAGTGTCTGACTCTTGATTTTGGCTCAGGTCAGGATCTCAGGGTCATGGAATCGAGCCCCAAGTCAGACTCCCCGCTCAGCCCCGCTCAGCTCAGAATCTGATTGAAATTCTCTCCTTCTGCCCCTCCCCCTGTTCTCCCTCTCTCTCTCTCTCTAAAAATAAATAAATAAATAAATAAATAAATCTTAAAAAAAATAAAATAAGAATGTGAAAGAATGAACATATTCTTGAAATAAATGTTAAAATTATAAGCATAGCTTTGAAATAATAAAAGCTAACATATATATGGTCCTTAGTATGTACTGCTTTAAGTATTTTACACTTGTGAATTTACTTAATCCAACGTTGTAAAAGGGATGCTATTGTTATCCTCGCTTTACAGACAGGAATCTGAAGCACAGAAAGGTTAAGTAACTTACTTAAGATCAAACAGCTAACAAACAGCAGAGTTGGGATTGGAACCCTGGTGATTTAAGTCTTTGCCCTTAGCCATTATGCTCTACTGCCTTACGAATGAAGAGTAAAACTTCCACAAGGGTTAGGTTAGGAAGGGGTTATGGCAGGTTAAGGAGAGGAGGTGTGGGGAACGAGTGTACTCCAGACAGAGAAGAGTTGAAAGAATGGCACAGAGATAAGGTGTACACCTAACAGTACCTTGTCTAGAAAGCTGTCTAGTTTACAAAGAAGTTCTTCAGCCATTCCTTAATGTGCTTCTCCTCATGACCCTGTGAAGTCATGATTATTATTCTAATTAGAAAGACAGGTAAATGGGGACCCAGAATGGGAAGGCACCAGCTGGGCTGGTAGTTATAGCTTGAGGTTCAAAACCTGGTCATTTAACTGCAGACAAGTGCCTTTTCCTGGATTGAAGTATTAGCAAATAAATACATTCATTGCTCCTACTCTGAGCAAGGCCCTGTGCTAACCCGTTCATATATGTTCTAATTTCATCCCCACAACAGCCCTGAGAGGTAGGTGTTGTTACATTTCAAAAAAAGAGGAAACAGTTCAAGTCTGCCTCTACTGGACTTTTTTTTTTTTTCTTCTTCTTTTTGGAGAACAATTTCCTATGAGGCGTGTTGGTTTTCAGTTTCATGCCTTGCCTACTCTTTGGTCCCTGGGAACCCCTGAGGACAGAGTATTACCTATGGGTTAACACATGCAGCTTTACTGAGAATGGAAAATCCCAATTAATCTCCTTGCCAAAATCTTCAGTCACTCCTGCTTTTGGCCAACCTTTCCTGTGTGCTGAAAGTCAACATTTAAATATGAAACTCAGCTTTGGTTTCCAAAAATTTAATTGCATTATTAAGAATTAGTTGAAACTGGGCTTTGTGAATCTAGGAGGGAAAGGCTGGGAAGAAGGCTGACCAGACACTACAGGCTGGCCAGCAATTCAATGCAATCATGGAAAGGCTCGATGTAATCTGCGACTGACCTGGCTGGCAGCATGATCTCCAGCTCAGTGCACATCCGCTGTGTAAGGCATAATTCTAGCCCCTCTGGGGGGAATATAAATCAGAGGCTAGAGAAAGAGATCGGCTTTACCAGGGATCCAGAGACAAGTTATGTTAAATGCCAAAGAAAGACAATCAGGCAAGAGCCAGTTAAAATTCACAGCCTGGGCCATAGCCTCGGGCGGAAAGGCTGGATTCCCAGGCATCCTCTTTGTTTGTGCATGTTCAGTCTGAGAACCAGGTATGGAAGACTCTGTGTTCAGTCCTGTTGCCTTCCGGTTTGGATTAACTCTTAGGAGGGCCACGATCTTAGCCTAGAATGGCAACATTTAAAAGGGACAGCAAAAAAGAGAGAAGATGACTAAAGCTTTCAGGGCAGGAGGAAGGAGAATGGATGGAGTGAAAATTGGGAAGTTTCCACTTGATTTTCAAGGACGGGGTTATAATAAAGGGCTTTGTTTTGTAATGTTGTTGTCAACCCTTTCAAAAGAGTCTCTCTGCAAGCTGGATGCCAAACCGGAGGTCTAGTATGATTTCTCCCTATGCCTCTTGCCTTGGTTTGCTCCTTTATAGAAAGGGAAAAAGCTACTGCTACTACAAGGTATTCTTTTGAGGATTGAATGTCATAAAGCCCAGTCAATGGCTCATTAATATAAAATGTATAGAAAGTAGGCTGTTTGATGTACTGTCCGGCTAGCCCAGCTATATGGTAAAAAATAGAACTAGATAGTATCATTGAACAGAACCTTAGAGATCATCTGGCCAACACCAGAATGCAGTAGACTAGGGAAAGGGAGAAGGCAGTAAGTGCCTTTGCCCAGGGGTGTCGAGGAAGTTCGAGGCTGATGGAGTGTTTGCGGGTGCGGGGAGGAAAGAGCTACTGAGAACTTCTGTGAGCCAGCTACTCTGCTGAGCCCCTTACAACGTAACCTTATTTTGTACTAATGGGAGACATAGGCAGGTGTCTTCATCTCCTAAAGCAAGGGCCAGAGGTTCTGAATGGAAATAGCCTCCTGAGGTCAAAAAGCTAATAAGTAGATGAGGGGGATTCACATCCTGGTTGAGTGAAATCCAAAGCCCATGCTCTTGGCCTTACACCATCCCACCAAGTTTTCTGCCTTGCAAAGACCCATTTTTCAGGGTTTCTAGGTGGCTAGGGAAGGGGTTGTTTATATTTTTATTTTTTTAAAAGTATGTCTATGAATCGCTGTGTAACCTTCCTTTATGCAGTTCAATCTTGCAACCTAAAAAGGCTAAGTGCACAGGATGACCTAGGCCTCTTTCACTCCTAACACTCTTGGTGCTTTACACCAAAGGGACAATGGCTCTTCTTTGCCTCCAAATCCAAGTAGTTCTCATCTACAAAAATCACTTATTTAAAATTGTATATTTTTCTTATGGCTGAGACCAATGCAAAGAGATATGCTTCCCATTTCCTTCCATCAGCACCCAGTAGGTGCTCAGTAAACTTTCTGGTACATAAATGTTTAAAGCAAGTATTCTATCAGCATGTTATAGGCTTTTTTTTTTTTTTTTTTTGCATTTCTTCAACTTGTGGGTCCAGTATCCATCCACCTGTATATCACCATTGATCCAAATAAATTTATATACATAATTACCAAAACCATACCTGTTACTGTGCATGTTATACATACATATAGAGATACCTGAGTATATTCAGTGAACATTGATTAAATCTCATTATGTGGCAGACAACAGATGAGTTGCTGCATAAGTATTACCAGTTAAAATCTAGACGGGAGAAATAAACCCACACCTATACAGTCAGTTAATCTACAACAAAGGAGGCAAGAATACACAATGGGGAAGAGTCTCTCAACAAATAGTGCTGGGAAAACTAGACAGCTCCATGTAAAAGAACGAAACTGGACCACTTTCTAACACCATAACCAAAAATAAACTCAAAGTGGATTGAAGACCTAAATGTGAGAAGGAAACCATAAAACTCCTAGAAAAAAACATTGGCAGTAATTTCTTTGACATCAGCCTTAGCAACATTTTTCTAGATGTATCCTCAGGCAGGGGGAACAAAAGCAAAAATAAACTATTGAGACTAGAGTAAAATAAAAAGCCTTTGAACAGTGAAGGAAACCATCAACAAAATGAAAAGACAACCTACTGAATGGGAGAAGATATTTGCAAATGACCGATATGGGATTAATATCCAAAATATATAAAGAACTTATACAACTTAACACCAAAAAAAAAAAAAAAATCCAGTTAAATAGACATCTTTCCAAAGAAGACATACAGATGGTCAAAGACATATGAAAAGATGCTCAACATCACTCATCATCAAGGAAATGCAAATTAAAACTATAATGAAATCATACCTGTCAGAATGGCTAGAATCAAAAAGACAAAAAATAGCAGGTATTGGCAAGGATGTGGAGAAAAAGGAACCCTCTTGCACTATTGGTGAGAATGCAAACTGGTGCAGCCACTGTGGAAAACTGTATGGAGGTCCCCCCCTACCAAATTATTAATCTAGATAGATAGATAGATAGATAGATAACAGAATATTACTTAGCCATAAAAAAAATGAAATCTTGCCATTTGCAGTAACATGAATGACTGCAGAGGATATGATGAGAAGTGAAATAAGTCAGTCAGAGAAAGACAAATACCATATGATCTCTCACATATGTGGAATTCAAGAAACAAAACAAACAACAACAAAAAGAGACAAACAGAAAAACAGACTCTTAAACATAGAGAAAAAACTGATGGTCATCAGAGGGGAGGTGGGTGAGAAGATGGGGGAAATAGGGGAAGGGGATTAAGAGTACACTTATAGTGATGAGAACCGAGTAATGTAAAGAATTGTTGAATCATTCTATTGTACACTTGAAATTAATATAACGCTGTATGTTAATTATATTGAATTTTTAAAAATGAAAAAAAAAAAAAAAAACAGAATTACCATATGATACAGTAATTCCACTACTGGGGATTTGCCCAAAGAAAATGAAAACACTAATTCAAAAATATATAGGCACTCCTATGTTTATTGTAGCTTTATTTACAATAGACAAGATATGGAAGCAACCCAAGTATCCACTGATAGATGAATGGATAAAGAAGATGTGATACACCCACACACCCACCCACCCACACACACACACAAACACGCGCGCGCACACACACACACACACACACACACTGGATTATTACTCAGTCATGAAAATGAATGAGATCTTGCTATTTGCGAGAACATGGATGGACCTAGAGGGTATTATGCTAAGTGAAATAAGTCAGACAAAGAAAATCAAATACCTTATGATTTCACTTCTATGTGAAATCTAAAATCAAAACAAATGAATAAGCAAACAAACAAAAAGCAGAAACAGACCTAGTAACACAGAGAACAAACAGATGGTTGCTGGAAGGGAGGGGGTTGGGGAGATGGGCAAAAGGGTGCAGGGGAGTGGGAGTTACAGGCTTCCAGTTAGGAAATGAGTAAGTCATGGGGATGAAAAGTACAGCATAGGGAATATAGTCAAAGGTACTGGGATAGCGTTGTATGGTGACAGGTGGTAGGTACACTTGTGGTGAGCATAGCATGACATCTAGATTTGTCCAATCACTATGTCTTACACCTGAAACTAATGTAACATTGTGTGTCAACTATACTCCAATAAATAAGCAAACAAATAAATACAATCTAGACTGGGATGCTAGTCATGTCATTTCTTACACCACTGCTTTTTTTCTTTTAAATTCTGATGCTTAGCAAGACCTGTGGGCATTGTTCCCCAGCTATATTATTCTTCTGCTCTTACTGAAAGTTTAGCTCAAAATTCTTCTAAATGGTTACCATGTACTGCCTTGAGAAACCATTCACAGCACAAGACAGTGGCCTAGAAAAGAGTTTGGATTCATACTTGGCACATGGACTTTCCTTTTCACTTTTTGAATTATGTTTAATAGCTTAGAGTCTGTTATCTGTGTGGGCGCCTGATGTTTTAGACTTGTGTGTTATTTACTTGCCCAAATTCAGGCCACAGAGGCAGCACTGTCAGCTGCTCGATTCATTGCATTAAGGTCTCTGAAAAGGCAGCTTATGGAAAGAACAAAGAAACTCTTAAAACAAAGCTGGTTTCTTTGGATTCTGACACCAAATACATATGTGACCCTGAGCAAGTTACTTAACTTCTCTGAACCTCAGCTTTCTTATCTCTAAAGAAGGTGGTAATAATACCCAACTCACAAAGGTATGTAAGGATGAAAGGAGACGTAATCTCCAGAGCCTGGTGCACAGGGAACACATAGCATCTCATTTGGACATGAGCCATGAGCTCAGGAAGGCACATCTTCCAAACCCTCCTCCCATGTCCCTCCCGTATTCGAAAATCCAGTTGAAGTGTTTCTGAATTAGTCACCAATTTGGAACTCCTTCTCCTCCTTTCCTCGTCACTGAGGTAGATAATCTATATGTGAGTCTGAGTGCCTATTTCAGTGATATACTCATGCATTTCACTAATCCCTACTACATGGTCCAGCTTTCAAAGTGTGAAGCACTTTCTATCCGTTACCTCATTTGATCTTTACAACAGCCCCCCTCTCCGCCGTGAGAACACAAGCCATTGTTGTTTTCCTTCTTTGACAGATGAGCAAGCAGAGGTTTAGAGGGGTCAAGTGGCTAGTCCAAGGTCATGCTTCTAGATTTAGGTCTATGACTCTGAATTCCATCCATGAACTTTCTATTATACCAAACAGCCATGGGATTTTTGCTACCTATTTAAAGACAGACACTAGGTGCTCTGGAAGAAATAAAACCAGATAGGTAAAGGCTGATAAAGAATGAGTCAGTTAGTCTGGTCCTATCCGTCCCACGGGGCTCCACTCAGGCTCTGCCCAGTATCCTTCCTCTCCTGAGCACCCCTTTCTCAGCCTCTGGTCACTCAGATCCTCCTGTGATTCAGAGGGTCACTCAAACTCAGGTTCCTCCATAAAGCCTTTGGCCAGCCACCCTACCCATTTCTTCGACTAATATTTACTGAATGCCAGGGACTGTGCCCCCCTGTCCTTTGGAGTTTCTTCCAAAACAGGAGGGAGAAACAGACAATACACTCGATAGTAAATATGCAATAGATTTGACGATAATAAATGCTAGAAAGGGAAAAAGCAGGGAAGAGTGACAGGGCATGTTTTGGGCAGGGTGTGGTATGAGATAGGGTTCTGGGGAAGGCGCCACTAGGTGGGTGACACGAAAGACTGAGAAAAGATGAAGAAGAGAACCATTTGGATAGCTGGGGTAAGAGGTACCAGACAGAGGGAACTGTGAGCACCAAGGCCCCGAGCTGGAGCATGCCCATTGCGTGAGGAACAGCAAGGGGGCTGTACACCTGCAGGCTGGCCCTCTTGCAGGTGCCACTACAGCAGAGGGAAGGAGGGCAGAGCAGTGAGAGAGGAGGACAGGGAGGAAAGGAGGTATGTTATATAAACCCCATTGAGCTCTGGAAGCACTTTCTATTCCTCTGGACGAGATGGAAAACTATTGACAGCCTGGACAGGATCCAAAGTTTATTTTCACAGAATCCCTCTAGCCACTCTGTTCAGATAGGCAAGGTAGGAGCATCGAAAGCGTTTAGGGAGTTATTATAATAATCTTGGAGGGAGGTGATGGCTTGGACTAGGAAATGGTGAGGAGTATTCTGTATATAATTTTTAAGGCAGAGTCAATAATGTTACTGGTAGTCTGGATGTGGGTTGTGGAGAAACAGAAATCAAGCCCGGCTTCATTTTCTTTGGTCTGAGCAACTATAACAGATGGAATTGTTATTTACCCAAAAAGGAAAGACTGCAGGTGGAGCAGATTTGAAGGAGTTCGGGGCACATCAGGAACTCTAATTTGGATGGCTCAGTTAGAGCAGCCAAACAGACAGTCAGAATGTGGTGCCTGAGTGGGAGCTAGATTTCTGAGGCTGGTGTCCCAGAGAGAAATCTAAGCTAGAGATAGAAATCCAGGAGTTGTCAGTGTTAAGATTTTATTAAAACTGTGAAACTGAATAAGATTCCCCAGGGAAGTGAGCACAGAGCAAGAAGAAGTCCAATAGCTGAGCCTTGGGACACTCCTCATTTAGAGGTTTGGGAGAGGAGAGGGCACCTGCCAAGGTGAATGAGACATGGTCAGGGAAATAGGAAAAAAAAAAAAACCTTAATTACCCTTTCTGTGGGATCCTAACAAGATGTGTCTGTGCTCTTCAGGTCTTGGTTGATGTTTCCTTGATGGAGGCAGACAGGAGGCATCTTTAGAGTGAGACTCCTGTCAGTTTACCACTCCCCACAGGGCTTAGCTTCTAGGAGCCCTTCAGTTAAAACCCAAGTGGTTGTCGTCCAACTGAATCATTAAATGATCCAGTACAAGAGACCCAAAGAATCATCTGGCTTTGTGATTTCCCAACAGTATTCTTTGGAGCAAGTCAAGGAGCTATTTTCTCTCATTATTGAGAGACCTATAAAGCTGTGACCCTGCTTTCCTAGAAGGGCTAATACAGCCCACAGTGACAACCTCACCCCTTTTTTCTAAGAAATATTTGTGATTTTAATCAGACCTTAGACATTTCAGAAAGCTCCAAGTACATGGCTCTAGTCAAGAACATGCACAGGGCAGGGGAGCCAACGGAAAACACACTGTACTTAGAGAATCTTGGCCTTGTTTCAGGCTGATAGGAGAAGGAAAGACACCGTCTGCCCCATTCCTGTCTCTAAAGGCCCAGCTCCTAGACAGGGTTATAGAGATCATCTAGTCCAACCACCTCGTAGATAGATGAGGAACTTGGGCCTAGAAAGGTCCCAGAATCTTTGTTCAAAATCACACACCAAGTGTGTTTGATCTAAGACTAAAAACCAGGTCTCAACTTGAAACTTTATGCTCAGATTCAGATTCAACTAAATATATGAGCATTTACTATATGCCTGGAAACATGCCAGGTGCTTTTAGATGTTGTCATTCTTAATCCTCACCACAACCTTTAAGACTGATACTATTATCTCCCTTTTATGGAGGAGAACACTGATGCTCAGACAGGACAGTGACATATCCAGGGTCACATGGCTGGTATGTCGGAAGAGTAGGCTTGGAGCTCAGGTCTGTTTGACTCGTAGTCCAGTGCTCACTCCAGCATACCTGCTGCCTTCGTCAGCAGGGCTCATCTCACAAGGTCATGTATACCCACAAGCCAAGTGACTGTTCCGAGACCCTGCCCTTCTACCAACAGGTGAGGTGTCTCCAGCTTGGTGTGTTGGTGAGTAACTTAAATTTGAGCCCAGAGCAGGGACTCTGGAACCAAACTGCCTGGGTTTGAAGCATGACTCTACCACTTACTAGCTCTGCAACTTTGGGCTGTGTAGCTTTCCTAAGCCCCAGTTTCCTCATCTATAAAATGGAAACAAGTATATCCTTACCCCCAGGGAGTTAGGATTAAGTAATGTAGTACATGTAAGCCATTTACCATAATGGCAGACACATACAGCAGATGTTCAATAAATGTTAAATGTAATAGCCAATGGGTGACTTTTAAAAAACCCTGGAGCTCTTTGGAACATACTGTCCAATGCCTCAAAATTCTTCTCTGGAGTATGTCCAGGTGGGGAAGTCAGTTCTAAAATTCAGACCTGACATGTTTTAGGAGTTTTGGCAACATATTCTGTATCAAACAGGGTTCAACTAGGAAGGAGAGCCACCAAATTGATATGGAATTACAGGAATTAGATCTTTCACAACTGATAGAAGACAAAAGCATATGTAGTGATGATAAGTCCTAAAACCCATTTGAAATACCAATGACAAAATATTGATAGTAAACATGCATGCATATGTATAAAAAAAGGACTGGAAGGAAACTCACCAAAATGTTCACAGTGGATATTTCTGAGTGATGGGATCACAAGAGGTTTTGTTTTTACTTTCATTTATTTGTTTGTTTCTCATTTTGTACACTACACTCATATTCAAATCAGACATTATTTGTTAATATTTATTGCTCGTTTATTTCTTACTTTACCTAACAGCTTTTTTCTCTAAAAAACTTTAGTTATAAAGCTAATTATGGGAAAGAGACAGGGTGGAAGAGTTAGAATGGACATAGAATAGGAACACAGGGTAGATAATCACTGGATTTAAGTTAGTAAACTTAATCCTCTGGACTCTGAGAATCCTGAAAGAAGATATTATTCAAGTGAGAGCTTAATACACACACACACACACACACACACAGAGACACACACACACACAGAATGCAGGCCCATCTCAGGGACTGACTGGGTCTTACACTCCCTGTCTCCCTTTTCTCCTCTCTAAAATAAGAGCCCTCCACATCAGGGGTTTCCTGTTGTGTCTGTGCGCTTCATTTGCCGTAGCTTAAGGTCATTGGCAGAGGGAAGGACTGGGATTGGGGGGGAAGCTGGGTGATCACAGTGAGACCTCTAAATACCATGGGGTAGAGAGGCAGCTCCCCTGTTCATGTCATCATGGCAATTCTGGTAAGACAGAGGCAAATCAAAGACAAGAAGCTTGGGCATCTTTTGGCATTCTTGGTCAAGCAGGTTTAGACCAGAATCTGATATTCTAGAGAGAATCGAAGAATGTCAGGCCTGGAAGTATCGAAGACCATGCAGTTCAACTCTCCATTTGATAAATGGAGAAGCTAAAACCCACAAAGTCAAATCATTCGTCTGAGACCACACGAAGCCTGGAGAGAAACAGGGACTGCGCAATCCCAGCTGAGTATGCCATCCACCATACCTTGATCTCTCTTAGGTCTCAGCCATGGCTGATTTTATGATGCTGACAATGAGTGGGAGAGGAGGAGAGAGGGGAGGAAGGCCCCTTAAATCCATTCTTATTTGGTAGGAAGGAAAACATTAAATTGGTTAGTTTTCTTCAAGATCCTGGACTTCCCACAGTCGTAGACCCAGTTTCTGACAACAACCGTTATATTTTCTCCCAGTATTCCAGAGGTGATCCAGGTAGGTGGTGATCAGTCTAGACTCTGCAAGACAAAGCTTTTGGGCAGAGCCAGTCAGCTTGATGTGTGTTCTATCTCCCACCCTCTCGCTGGTAACAGATGTGTACTTGCCTAAAGTTGCTACCTGGATCTCAACAGAAACCTCATAACCAGTCGTTGCTCCCAGAAAGCCTTCCTACCAGTAAACTCACACATAGCTGGCCACTCAGCTAAGATAAGTAAGGAGCCAAGAAAAGCCAAAAAAAGTGTGGTTTTGATACACAGGATTTTACTCCTGGCATTAGTCAGGTACTCATGGGCCAGCAAATTTTCAAAGCAGTCTTAACAAATAATCCTTTTCCTTGATACTCAGACACTGTGCAGAGAAAGAAGGATGAGAATATAATCTTTTCAAAGCTTCATTTTGTTAGTCCTTTTAGTAACTCCATGGACCCAACTCTCGAGCCTAAAAACTTAATCTTAAAAGATTACTATGTGGGAAGAGGCAGCAAGGTGTAGAAAAAAACATGCTGAGCCTCAAGTCAGAAAAGTGGCTCTGTTTTGGTGCTTCTGTCTATCAGGTATCAGACCCTGGACAAGGCATTTCTCTTCCTGGCCCTGCTTTCCTCCATGAAAAACTGGGATATTATCTATACCTGTCCTCTCAAACCCTACTGTGTCATTCATAGGATCAACACAGTGGCTATAAAAATGTCTGGATATTATTATTTGCATTCCTTATAGTTTTAGTGGTAGTTTTCAATAGCATTAGCCTTCTCCACAAAATGAAATTGGTTTCTGGGTATCAAAGGCTTGTATTTCTGAATGGATTGGATAAAGAAGTTAGAATAAGCAAAAATAAATAAATAAAAAATAAAAGTCTCTCTTTTCCTGGAAAGCTCTATTATTTAATCCTCTTCTTGGAGTGAAAAATCCCAGCCACACTGTAAGTACCAGAACACACTTCAGTGAAGTCACCACTCACCCAAGGGCTGGTATCGCTTCCCTTCTTTCACTAGCAGATTCAAAACCCTTCTATGCAGGCTTCTCTGGCAAAATGTTCATGAAACATGTAAGTCCCCTGCTTGAAAATGTACCATAATCTAAACAACCAAAAGGAAGACAGAGGTGAAGGGAGAGGAGATAAGGCAGAAAGAGAGAGATGCCTGTATTCTTGGGAAGGAGCCTGGTTATGGAGACTTATATTTTAGTTTAGAGCCAAATAGTTTTCTTCAAACAAAGAAGATCACAGCAATCCCAGACAGGAACAGACAGGAGCGGAAACATAAGCCTTACTTTCCAACTAATGGTGTTACCACCCATTTGTGGTTCTTCAGAGAGAACGCTGGAGTGAGCCAGGCCTTCACATCCTGCCCTACCGCAGCAAACATGAACCTGGCCTTTCAGGTACAATCATTCTAGGGATGCCTATCTCCCTGGCCTTGCGCTCTCCTGCCTGGAGCCAGGGTGAGTCCTGAAAAGATTCTGAACCCTTTGGATCCACACAGACCAAGCTGCTGTGCCTACCAATGTTGATAGTACTACTCCTTAACCCAACCTGGCCAATCAACACAAACCTACCTGAGTGGTGGGAACCAGTAAAAGGAGGGGGTGGGGGGGGGGTACAGAACCTTTGAAAGAGCCCGAGAGGAGAGTTAGGGCAGGAAACCTCTTCAGTAGCTCCTTTACTATGCCATTCTTTAAATCCTGAGTCACTCTTCACACCCCATAGTTCAAACCACTCCACCAACTTACCCGATCTGGACAGATGCCGCAAAGGCTTCCCTTCATATGACTATGACAGTTTGACACGGTGTTGTCCCAGCTGCATTTCAGATCTTCCCATGCACCTCCTTTCAAGTGGTCAGTTCTCAGCTGGATTAAGAAAGACCAGCCTGGAATAAGACAAAGCCAGCGATCATTAGCCAGTGTTTAGCCTCGAGCAGTGCCTGTGTAATTATACTAATCGGTTGATTAATGCAGGTTTGGTTGGGAAATACTACATTTTAAGGAAGTGCAACCTTTTAACTTCTGAGTTGGAGCAGGCAGCAGGCCAAAAGGAGAAGGACTGGATTAAATTACAGAACAATCCTTTGAGCCATGGGCACTGAGCTGGGTACAGACCAAGTCAGGTCTAGGAATTCTCAGAGGATGCAGGGAAAAGTGAGCAGGAAGGTAATTGTCAGGTACCATAACAAATACGGGCAAGGTGATCTTGCCCCCTCCTGTTTGCCAAGTCCAAGTTTGGGCATGCCAGTCACCTCTACTGAACTTTTTTTTCACAGTGCTGCCACCCACATTTAATCAAAATTTATTACCCAGAACCCCATGGCTCAGAATCCTGGAATATTGGTGTCATTAGCATTAAAATTAACTCAACTAGCCTATGTATAGATTTGACTTTTTTCTCTTCCTCAACAGGGTTGATCCACTCATTTCCTTCTTTTTTTTTTAAATATAAATATGAAGGTAAAACCCATCACATACATTCCCAGAATTAGCCTGGTAAGAGTCAATAGGACCAGAAGAATCATAAAATTTTGGAGTTGAGAAGGTCTTTAGAGATCACTCCTTATCTGAGTCACTGACATAACACACCTAACAAAGTGCTCATTGAACTCCTTCCTAGAGAGCTCCAGGCTGAGAGCTCTCTTCCTTCCAATGTGGCCCATTCCATGGTTGGTTAGATTTAGAAGTTGGACCATTTAAACCTAGATTTATTTAATGGTTTGATTATAGGAAGGGATTCACCACAGCAAAATAGCACTTACCAAAGATCATGGTGCCCTCAGTGAATCCATGACCACAAACTATACCCCAAACCCCAATGCATATGTAAGACCTTGGTTAGGACTGTAAACAGACAAAATTGTATTCTGTACGTAGTGTACACCTATTGCTAGGATTAGGGAAACATTTGCAGCATTTCCCTATCATCTTGGTCACAAGGAAAGGAACTTGATCTGATCTACTTTAATCTTAGCTTTTAAGAGAATGTGCAAAAATCCGGTCAATATCACACTTTTTCAGACATGAGATGAATAGTTAGTGGTAACATTAGTCATCTCTACCAGTTTTCTTCCTCTTGAACCTCTGCCTAAGTTGGAAAGTCAGAGATTCGGGTACCTAATACAGTTTTAGAACTAGAAGATTTCCAGGTGACTTCCTCATCTCCAAACTAGGAAACTGAGGCCCAGAGAGAGAAGGCAACTGACCTGAGGTCATAGAGCTCTTTTGAGAAGGAGCCAGGACGAAATCCTAGGTCTCCCTACTTCTAGTCAAGTGCTCTGCTCTTCATTATTGATGATAATATGTTGACTATGCACACAGATGCACAGAGAGTGATGGTCTCTCCAGTGTGCTTTGGTACCACAGAAAATTTTATGGAACAGGAGAATGTGCCAGCCTTTCTGAAATCCCTGTAGCAACCTCGTAGGGTAAGGACTGCTAACGTGCCTTTTAAAATATCCATACACTACACATAAATACACTGAAAACACTATCTAATTACATCTGTACGTGAATATACCAAAATTATCCACCTCATAAGAACTGCCAGTTACTGAGCATCTATAATGTTCTAATGCTCCTAATGACTCTGTGAGGTTGGTATTAATATGATGGTTTTTCAGGTGAATAAACTGAGGCTCAGAAGGCACAGGGCCAGTGAGGCAGAGTCAAGATTTGGGGCCCAGTCTTCCTGGCTCCAAAGCCAATGCCATGTTCACCATACTCCCCACCTTCCTATGGCGTATCTCAAACCCATTCCTGTGCTTCACCCACCAACAAGCCCCAAACATTTCAGATGGCTGCCGATGGTATGGAATGAACTTGAGATATTGGTGTGAAATTCCTTGACTATTCAACTTAGTTATCTCATCAGTCAACTTGGGAAGTATCTCCCCCATTTACTGATATGTTCTTCCTACCTAACGCATCTTATAGAAAGCATGGCAAAGGAAGACCCTAGCATTTGCTGGTAAGTTACAATGTTTGATATGTAAACATAAATAAACAAATAGAAATAATACCATTCTGAAAATACTTATTCACTAGTCATAATTTTTAAAACTGTTGTGCCAAAACATGTTTATATTAAGAGATTGCCTGAAAATCTTTTAAGTGATAACATCTGAGTCGTCTAGAATGATTCTTACTCTTTGCAACGGAAGTATTGAATTAACAAAAAAAGGAAACATACTGTATTATCAACGTAAAAAAATATACGGGATGAAAATCTTGTATTGTCTTCGACAGCACTTTCAAGAAATCAAAAGAGTTGTCTTGCTATTTTTGAATTTATGTCTTTGAAATTAATCTTGGCTGTTTAAGTGTTGCCAGTAGGAGAGCCATTGCTTTCCTGATCAAAGCCTATGGAAAATGAGAGATCCTTTTTTTGTGTATGACAGAACCAGTCACTGAAAAAAAAATAAGACTAGCTGCAAAATTTAAAATCAGAACTTTTTTGCAGTAAAGCTAGATATAGCACTTGGTTATAAATTCTTTGTGTAAATAATTTTTAATGCATATATTTTTTAAATGTATTTTTTTATTTTTTTAGATAGGAAAGAAACACATGGATTAAGTCAACATTTGCCTTAATAAAGAAATATCTATTTTCTAAGTTAGAGTAACATTTATATACCAAACATGGATCATGAATTCTGATAGGAGCCATGGTCTGGTAAAGTAAAAGAAAATGTAACTTGGTGGCTTTAGTAGAATCCCTCTATGCTCCTCTTAAAGTCTGGTGGTAAAGTACACAAATGGGAAACATCATGATCCATTTGGAGTTCCGCTGTAGGGGACAATGATATGACAGTTCAGAGAAGCCAGCCTCCGGCTGATGGAAGAACTATCGTCTTATGAACAAAGTTTTCATAAAATGCAAGATGTATGATTTATACTCTTATTTGATAGCCAAGTGAAATGTGAGCATCTTCTCTTCCTTCTAAAATTCACTGGGGATTTTTCAGTTCAAATATACAAATAATTAAAGTCAATGATAGAAGGACAGTAAAAATAGCTAACGTTTTGTGAGTGCTCCTTATGAGCCAAACATTGCCCTATGTATTTTACAGCTCCGTGGAAGAGGGATTGCTATTACCTCCACTTTTATACATGCCCAAGTTTGCAGAGCTTCTGCACGAGAGAGCTTTTGTTCAGGGTGAGGCAGTGCCTCCCGGAGCCTGGGATCTCCTACCACAATGCTGCACTGCTTATGTCCAGCCCTGTCTAGTGAACAGGTACGTCCTCCACTCCACACACTGTAGCCCAAGGAGCAAGGGTGAAGCTGTGGTAAATGTTTGAGCGGGATCTTCGTGGTTTCTGCCACCTAGATGCCACCATCTTCCCTACCAGAGAGAGCTTCCTATTTTGACGGTGAGTCATCCAGTTATTCTTCACGATCTTTAGCTGGATTTCCTCTTTAAGGGAAGGCTTCTTCTTGGTTGGCACCAGACTTACCCTTAGCAGTCGCCTCCGAATGTTAATGTTGGTCATTCCCTGAGCTTCAGTTATCTTTACTCTGCCAATGTCTGTTCTTAGATTTGAAAAACACCAGTAATTTCTCATGGTATCAAAATGTAAGCACCCAAAGACCAGGACTCATGGCTGACTCATTCTTTATTCCTATACTATCTGCCCTTTACATAGCAGCCTTTTAATAAATGTTGAAAAAAATGAATGAATGATGAATAAGTGCTGAAAGAATGAGTGAATGACTCCCTTTGAGAGCTTTCTGGACTCAGCAGTCCCCAGACATCTGCCCTAGGACTGATTCCTTCAGTCATTAATTCATCAACAAATGTTCACTGAGTGGCTACTACCTGAAAGAGAAGGTGAAATCCTGTGCACGGAATGGGAATGTTTATGCTTGAAGACTTTCTTTCTTTCTTTCTTTCTTTCTTTCTTTCTTTCTTTCTTTCTT
>NW_023270268.1:77449283-77541527 GCF_011800145.1 Mirounga leonina
TCTTTCTTTCTTTCTTTCTTTCTTTCTTTCTTTCTTTCTTTCTTTCTCTTTCTTTCTTTCTTTTTCTTTTTCTTTCTTTCTTTCTCTCTTCCTTTCTCTCTCTCTTTCTTTCTTTGTTCATTTACTCCATTAATTAGTATTTATTGGGTACTCCCTATGCTAAGAACATGCAGTAATTGATGGCATAGATATGAAAAATGGATTTAGACTAGAAATCCCCATTTTCCAACTTGACCACTTAATAGCTGTGTTCTTTGGCAGCTTTCTTAACCTTTCTGGCCCCCTATTTTCTCATTTGCAAAACGAGGAAAATATAAGTATCAACATCCTCAGTTAGCTGTGAGGATAAAGGAGGTCACACATCTTAAGTGCTCAATAAATCTTAGCCACTGGCTAGCATCATTTCCTTGGTAGGTGAAACAAAGAGGAATTAGACATAATCCTTCTCAAGGAAACTGACAAATCACAAGCATATACATTATTAGAATATGAGGCACAAATAAAAATGCTAGGGGTGCTCAGATTAAGTAGACATGACTTACAGCAGAGAAAATCACAGATAACTTATTTCCTGAAGGAGGCTGCTTTTAAGCAGGTTTGGTTGTAGAGCCATATAGGGGAAAGGCATTCTAGGAGGTAGAAATAATGTAACTAATAAATGGAAGTAGTAAAGAATAAGCCCATATCTGGGCTCTTGAGTCACTGGGTGATTAGTTTGACAGGACTATAAAAGACATAAAGGCTACATAGATAATTCTAGACAGAAGGGTTGGGAATATCTTGGGGAGGACTTTGAAAACCAGTCAAGGGGTTTGGGTTCCATTCTATGTAGAAGGGTGTTTATCTGTGAATTTTTATGCTTAAGTCACTAATTTCATTTTTGTTTTCAACTGTGGGTGGGTATGGACATCTGTATTCAAACCTTTTACATTTTAACTCACTCCTTCATGTTTGCAAATTTGATCACCTCCCAATGTGCATTTGTCATGTCGCCTAAGCGACTCTCTAACCTGTGAAGTAGGCTACATGGGGAGACAAGGAAACTCACATGAACAGGGAGGATGACCTACCTGTGCCAAGAGCTGCTTGGGTGGACTGGGATGTCAATATCAAGGCTTCTAATTCCAAGACTTTCTGTTTTCTGAGGTGGGGAAATGTGAAGATACTACGAGAGGGGAGCCAAGGGCATGTTGCCTGAGTGGTGGAGGAGAGAAATTTTGATGACAGGGCCCTCCAGCCAGGGGACAATTCTGCCACCTCTGGCTGCTTTCTTTTGCTGTGATGCTAAAGTAAGTGCTATGCAAAGTGAAATCAGCTATAGCTATTTCCCTTCTCTCCTGGCTTGGCCCGGTGGGTACCTCTCTGCTGGCCTCATCCCAGGTTTCTTAAAAGGCTTCAAAAGAAATTGCTATTGACTGAACTCTGGGGTTATTTATAATGGAAACCCAGTCTCTCATTCCTCCCGTCCTCCACGGAAGAGTTGGGCTCTTAATCTGAACCTTGGGGAATCAGAGGCCCAGTTTGCTTTATTTAGCTTTCAGGACATTGGATTTTTTTTATTTTTTTTATTTTTTGCAAAGAGCTCAAAGTTCTACTGAAAATAAAAGTATCTATGTCCCAGTGTTTTGACCAATTTAAGTAACTCACCTTCTTCTCCAAATCCTATTCTTTTATTTCCCAATGTTGTACATTCTCCCTTATTCCTTTCCTTAAACAGTTGTGTAAAAGAGCAGTTCAGGTAAGAACCAACTTTTGAGCACATCCCAGAGGCAATTTGCTTAAGTGGTACACACACACACACACACACACACACACTAATTCAAGTACATTTATCTGACAATTTATCTAGGACTTCATGAGGTCCAAGGGGGAGGTTTGGTGACTTTGTGTTCTTATTCTGTAGACTTGAACACTTGTCTTTGTACATAGTAAGTGCTCAATCATTTGTTGGTCAATGAATCAGTAGTGTGCAATGTCTCTAGGTGAAAAAGTGCAGACCTACACTTTGTGGTCAATTACAGTGGTTTTCTTTAGCTTAAGTTTTTATATGTGTTTTTGCCTGTTTCCCATCCCATCTCTGTCACACACACACACACACACACACACACACGCAGATTACTAGTCAGTTTTTAACATTTTGCCTATGTTCTATTTTGCTAGATACCTTGATGACCAGCCACTCAAGTTTTTGACAAGTTTTATTTTGACAAAGGTGATATAAAGTAATGTCAAATATACTGTGTATACCTCTAAAAACTTGTCATTTTCACTTAACAGTAATGTGACCTTAGTCAAGTCACTTAGATGCCTTGAGCTTCAGTTTCCCCATCTATAAAATGGAGATAGTAATGGTACCTACCTCTTCATAATTAAATGAGATGATGAGAAATAGAGTATTTAGCCCAGTCTTGGGGCACAGAGCATGTGTTCAGTAAATGTTTATTATGATGACAACAGTAATTTTTTTTTTATGTCCAGGAAAAAGGAATGGCATCATGATATGTATGCATTTATAAGCTATAAGCCAACTTCTTTTTGGTAAGAGGTGAGACAAAAAAATCCAATAAAATATTTTAATTATTCATGTACTTATTATCTTAGACTACCCACTTAATCAAAGTATTTGAGAAGGCTTATAATAAAATAGTGTAAACAATATCATCATTAACATTTGGTTTGAGAAAATCACGAGTTATTTATTGAAACCAAATAGTTATATAGTCTTTTGCAGACTACCTGATATTTTCCCAAACATCATCCATTCTAATCCTTAATTTTCACAAATCTTGTTATGGAGGCATTACTTATCCTATCTGAGGGGGAGTAAAGTGACTCACTCTAGCTTTTATTGCTTAGTATGTAGTTAAGAGATTCAGAAATGTTCGGGAGTCAGGGATCATTGTGCCATCTTTCCCCAACTAGGAGAAAAGCTAGGAGTCAATTACCCTTTGGTATTTACTTAAACCACTGGGTTCCTTTTTCCAAGGTCAGGGCTGTGCCAAAGGGGCAATAAGGCAATAATCAGTTCTGGGATTAGATCTGATATAAATCCTGGCCCTACTACTTTCTAGCTGTATAACCTGGGGCAAGTAAGACAGTTCTCTGAGCTTCAGGTGGCTAGTCTTGTAGGGTCGGAATAATGACACCTTGCCGATTCTTGTGAAGATTAAATGAAACGGTGCTTACTGTGGGGACAGAAATGTAGAGCACAGGGCACATGATACCTGACTATCTGCAAGCCCAACTTTGAGACTTGAGAGTCTTAGCTGTAAGAAGGTGCAACTCAAAAAGAAGGTGTGGGGGGGGAGGAAGGGAGGGGAAAGTGGGAGGAATATCTAAACTTAGGTAGAAGGAAGGGGGGGAGCTTATAGAAAGAATACAAGCCTGTGGCTACCCATCCCATTGGATCTGGAGCCTAGCCCAAAGGGTAGAGAAAAGAATGGAATGAGAGGGGCGTCTGGGTGGCTCAGATGGTTAAGCATCTACCTTCGGTTCAGGTCATGATCCCAGGGTCTTGGGATCGAGCCCCGCATGGGGCTCCCTACTCAGCGGGGAACCTGCTTCTCCTTCTCCTTCTCCTGCTCCCCCTGCTTGTGCTCTCTTGCTCTCTCTGTCAAATAAATAAATAAATAAAACTTAAAAAAAAAAGAATGGAATGAGAATCTGAAGATTAGTGTTCTAGACATTTTGTTGCTAATTCAGTTGTATGCCCTTGGTCAGATTGCTCCCCTTTCTGGGCCATAGTTTACCATTGAAAAACAAACAGACATCAAATAATCTGACCTCTAAGATTTCTTTCTACTTTGATATTCTGTCATAAATTTTAAGGAACCAGGGCTTGGCTGGAGGAAGAGAACAAACGTGAAAGGGTTGAACCCAGAAGTTGTAGGTGCGTCTGTTTTGTTCCTAACTTTAATCAATTTGAAATATTGAGCACTTTATATTTTGTGTCTAAACACTTCCCCCACCTCCAGTTAGATTCAAACCCTTAGGAAATAAAGATCATTATTCCCCTTCATTCAGTTCTATATCCTATGTGTAGCAACAGACTGGGTAAAAAAATGTCATCTAAGTCAGGCCAGGGTTAGATCCATGAGCAACTCTTAGCTATCATGTGACACAATAAGGAAACATGCTGGATCAAAGATATCCAACTAGGCTGTCACTTTAATGATCAAACTAGATCCAGTTAATTGTGAGAATGTCTCAGTGATGCACAATGGGGCCTCCTGCCAAAGCAAACAGAGAACAGAGAAAAGGAGAAGGAGCAAAAGGGAGAGAAGCAGAGGGGGTAGAAGGAAGGAAAAGAAAGAAGAGGAGGAGGAAGAGGAAGAGAGACAGAAGAACTGACTCATGAATGGCAATTCAGAGTTTACAAAGCCCCTAAACAAAATAATATCCCATCTTGATCTTCATAATCACCCCGTGACTATTATACTTTTGCTGAAGATGAAACTAAAGCCCAGAGAACTGAAGTGACTGCCAAGGCTCTGTGAATTGATTTCATTCCAGGGGTCTTTCTTTTGACAAATCTCTTTCTATGTCATATGATAGGTTTTGGGGTATGTGTGTGTGGTCTTCCCCACTATTCTGTGTGAGCACCTTAAGGACAAGACTGGATTACGTTCAAGTCTATTCTCCCTACAAAATCTGAGGTTCAACACCTCCCACATTGTAGGTGCTCCGTAGATGTGTTGTGAGTGAATGAACAAATCCCCAAGTAGAGTACTTAAAATCTGATGCCATACGACTGGTCTTCTTTCCCTAGTTCCATTCTCTTGGTGATGGGCAAGACAAGGTGGGACCATTTACTTAGACATGCCCTTCCGTCTTTTCAGGAATCAGCCTAAGGACTCAAGTAATGGCATTTAGCCATTTATGGAGCAGTTAGCATGGAGTTCTATATACCTAGAGAAATTCTCACACTGCTTATTTCATGCCATGAGGTGGCAAAGCAGGAATTGTTTGTGACTCATGTTTTGCTGAAGAGAAGACTGTGGTCTGGGGAACTTAAGAGGCTTGCCTGGGCTCACCCAGTGTGAGGTGGCTGAGCTCAGATTTGAAATCTTCCACGGAAGCTCTGGGCCCTGTTCTCAGTGTTCTTTCTCTTGTGTCCTTCTGACACTTCACGATGTCTCAGCCAACTGAACAAAGATACAGCCTGCCCATGCCCAAGCCATCTGATAATGTGAACGCTCATAGAATCAAGATAATATGACGGCCTTCCTATCTAAAAAAGATCTTCACATCAATGTAATCACTTTCATGGATGACACAGTAAGCACTTGTTTCTGTAAAATTGCTTAAGTTTCCCGCGTGGACAGGTAAACATTGGTTATTTGTATGTGCTCTACAACTTGGTAGAAATGGCCCCATGGTGGGTGATGGGATAGGACTTCTGGCCCTTCACGTTTCCTGAACTTCATCCAGTTGACTGCTCACTCGGCCCTTCCACAGTGCCCTGAATTTTGCCATTATTGGTAATGATCTCAGAGGGATGTTTTTGTGGTCATTCTTTCTATATCTGAGAAAAAAATAAATTTTTAAAATCAAATTATTGTGTCAGAGAGAAGGTACATTGTCCAATAAAATAGTCAATATATGAAGAAAAATAGTTCACTCTGAATATTTTAAAATAAATGTTTATTGAATGCCTACTATATACCAATTCTAAGCACTAGAGATACAAGAAAGGATGAATCCAATAGACAAAATCTCTGAGCCCATAGAGTTTATATTCTAGCAGGATGAAATGGACAGGAAAGACACAAACAGGAAATATAACTGGGTGCTGAGCCTATGCAGAAGAATCCATCGGGGGAAGGGAGGTAAAAAGCCATGGGTGCACAGGGTTACTATTCAGTAGAGGTGAGATTTATTTTTTTTTTAATTTTTATTGTTACGTTAATCACCATACATTACATCATTAGTTTTTGATGTAGCGTTCCATGATTCATTGTTTGTGCACAACACCCAGTGCTCCATGCAGAACGTGCCCTCTTTAATACACATCACCAGGCTAACCCATCTCCCCACCCCCCTCCCCTCTAGAACCCTCAGTTTGTTTTTCAGAGTCCATCGTCTCTCATGGTTCGTCTCCCCTAGAGGTGAGATTTAAACCAAGGTCTATGGGCAGTAGCACACCTTACTCCTTATTGCCATCTGGAGGGGAAGTGATGGAGGGAACATGATCTGAAAAGATCTTGTCGTGGGAGTGTGCTTGTGTCCTGGGAACAGCAGGGAAGCCCATGAAGCTGGAACGGAGTCCATGAAGGGAAAGCTGTAGGAGATGAGGTCTGAGAGGCAGCAGGGGAGCCTACTGGGCATGTCAGGGCCTGAGCGGGATTATGGCTCTGACTGAGTGAGACAGGAAGTCATTGGAGCATTTTGAGCGGAGGTGTCACATGACCTGACTTAGGTTTTAAATGACTCACCTAGCTACTATGTGGAGAACAGACTTGGTGGGGTGGGCAGCGAAGGGAGGTGGGTATGAGGAGGCGAAGGGAGATGGATAAATAGGCTATTCCAAGAGTTTAAGCTTGAAATGATTGTGGCTTGGGCCATAATAGTCTATGCCGTTGGTCCAGAATAGAGAGAAATCTCTGGACCAAATTTAGGGATAATTTATCTTTAAAGGCTTGAACTATGAATGAGAGTTCAGAAAAATGTAAACTCAATTTAAAATTTTGTGACCATTTCTACCTCTCTAGAGTAACACAAATAAATATTATTTTTGCTAAGTATATAGGCAATTTTTCCTTCCAGCTGTGAAAAAATAAAGTAACATTGTATATCATTTTTCTTGGTTCTTGTATGACTTGAATCATTAAATGGGTTGTGAACTGAATAATTAAGCCAATTGTTAAGTTGATAAAGACGCAAACGAAGTAACTGTCAGGACTCCACAGAAGTTAATGATAAAGCTGAGTAACTGAGGTCAGAAAAGTTGAATTTCTCTCAGGAATGTAAATATTGTTATCTTAAACTTATGAAAGAGGCATGGGTCACTAGCTGTGGAAGAGAATCCATTTTGTTGATAACGAAACTGAGACTCAAAGAAGATAAACTGTCCAAGTGTCACAAAAGTTGGACCAGAACCTGATCCAAACATGTCTCACATGTTGCCTCCTCCATAAAATGTTTTCCTTATAAACATACCTTGTTGCTAATATGTTAGAGGGGTTCAAGTAGATTGTTTATGGCTGCTCCAGTTAAGAACCCCGGGCTTGTCCATTTCTTCAGCACCTAACATGAATTGGCTCCCATCTGTGCTGTCCTGACTGCACTATCTAGGTTCCTTGATCTCCTTTCTTTAACTCACCCTCTTAGCCTCACATAGCCCCATGGGAATTCGAGTTTTTCAGCTTTGTCTGCTTTTCCTTGGGGAATCTCTCTGCCTGGCTTGTTTCTGCTCACTCTACAGAGAGGGAGAAGCTAAGGAGATAACACCTGGATGTTCTGGTGAGTTGGGAGAACCCCCAAACTTTATTCTTTTTGTTCCCTCTCGAAAAGGATTTACATCTTCAAGCCTTGGAATTTCAATATGTGACTTTATTCCCACTAGTATATTTTTGTTTGTGCATTAATTTCCTGAGCAAAGAACACAGTGTGAATTTGCATGTCAAAAAACACATAGGATTCTTTTTATTATGTTTTTGGGTACCACTACTTTGAAAAACAAATTGAGAGCAAGGATTGGCCAACTTGGAAAGGCACTAGAAAGCTACCTGGCTCTAGGATGCGGTGGCCTTGACACTTCCATCAATGCCATTTTCCCCCAGGGCCTCTGCTTTCGGACCTGTGCAATGAAGGGGAGACTGGGGCTTTGCTGGACAGATCTGCTGGGGGATCCCAGACACTCATTCCTAAGACGACCGTGCCCCTGCCAGACTTGTTCTTCCTATCTCCAGGCCCTTTATGAAGTCCCATCCTCACCCACAATCCCAGCATCCTCCTTCATAGTCTCAAATTTTGTGACTCCCGTTCACACTGATAAATATTTACGGAGACCTTCTCTTGTACTCACTGCTAGATCAGGCACCATGAAGCAACGGAAAAGAAACATGTCATTTCTTCCCTTAAGAAAAACTAACTGGAAAGGAGACCGGTGTGCATTAGTGAAAAGTTGGCATTATAGATTTTTTTTAAAGGTATGAAGCTGTAGTGTCTTTATGCACCTTTAGTCATTCAAAATAAGCCCAGGAAATGCCGCTTAGGAAAGCACTTAGAGGAATGTTTGAATTAATCCACCAAAATGCTTTGAAATTAACAAATCAAGGGCTTCTTTGTAAATGGGGGGGATCAGAAACTCAGAAAACAATTGATTCTCTTCACTATTTTAAACATTTTTGTCATAGTTTTACAATATTAATTTGTTCTGTTACAAGGGGAAAAACAACAGTCTAGAGATTTTTTGAGGGATCACATTTTCAGAATGATTGGAATCTAAAATCTGAAGAAGTACAATCCCTCTGCCTGGAATGCTCTGCTGCGCCTCTCTACTTGTCAAAATTCTAAGGATCTTTGATGGCTGAGCTCAAAGATTGCCTCATTCAGAATAATAGTAATTCCATGCGGTTGCCTCTCTGCACTCCCTTCAAGCACTCATGACCTGCACCTTGCTTCACAGCAACTTGAGTGCGTGCCATCTCTTGTTCCAGGCTGGGGTCCCCGGAGCAGGGAGAACGTCTACTTCACCTGCTCATCCTGTGTCTTGTGAGTAGCAGGTTTTTGGATGATGTTAGAGCAGTGGTCTGGTTGCCATTCTGTGATGGATGACTCTGTCAGTTCAGATACAGGTTCAGCTGTTTCTAACAGAGACCCCAAATGATAATGGCTGAAACAAGCTAGGAATTTCTTGCTTGTTTACATAAAAAAATCACCCACAAGGAGACTAGGTCTAGCCAGGTAGCACTAAAATATTTGGAAGCCAGGCTCCTCCGATCTTGTTCCTCTGTTATCTCTAGTATGTTGTCCTTATCTATGGGTTATAAAGTAGATTATCTACCCTCTTTGTATTCCAGACCATTGGAAAAAGAAGAAGGGGGAGTAGAGGTCCCTGAATTCCACTGAAGACACAATTGGGCAGTGATATACATTGCTTCCACTCATATCCCATGGAGAACCCCATCGTATGGTCCCACCTAGGAGCGCTGTGCTAGAGCCCACTTCTATGGCATGTGAGGGCCCCGTGTGTACATTTCCTCCCAGCTCCATGTTCTGTGAGTCATGCTGAGTTGCTTAAAATTGGTTATGGGAGAATTAACACTACAGATAATAATCAGGGATTTTGTGTTTTTCTTCCAGAAGAGCTGATTAAAATTTACCAGTAATCCATAGCACCTAGCTGCAAGAGAAGCTAGAAGATGTAGTCTTCCTTTTTTTTCTGGACAGCCATATTTCCAGCTAGCAATTCTGTATGCAGGAACAAGGTTTTGTAGTTCTATAGAAGCTACAAATGGATATTTGGAAATCATTAGAAGTCTCTGTAAACATGACATCATCTGGAAATAGGAAAAGGAAAATTGGAAAACCTGTTTTTAACTGTGAGAAAACAGATCTACCTATAAGTGTGCATAGGTGAGGCTTATTGCTGCCATCTCCAGCCGTGGAGCACCGTGCGAGACAGAAGTTCAGCTTATTTGCGTGGACTCAAGTATAGACATCTGGGTGGAGGTTGCATGACTCACATTCTGCCCTGACTGTTGGCACTATGCAGAAATGCAGCACTGGTTCTCTCCATGGCAAGTGTCCAGGCAGGAGCCTAATGATCACTTACAATGTCTCCAAAGAGGTTACCCTGCCCATCTCCAAGTTCATCCTTCAGCCTCAAGCACGATTCTCCTGATCCCTCGATTCTTAGGGCTTCCAGTACTCTCCTTTGCTGCACTCAGCACAGTTGTAATTATGAGTACAATCATTTGGCTCATGTCCGTCTCCTCTACTGGAGTGTAGAAGCGACCACATGTGGCCTCGGTCCCTAGGGTCCTAGTCCAAGAGGCTTTCCTTGATTTTCCAAGACTGTGTAGGTCTCCCATGGAACCCTGTCCTCACCCCACATGGCACTGTCGCCAGTGTACTTTAATAACCATTGTGTCCGCTGTGTGGAGCAGAAGGCACGGTCACTGTGTGTACCCAGGAACACATGGGGGGGAATGAGGGACAGATGATGGGCTTGTAAGCTTGTAAACGGCTCACGACAATTCTTCTTTAGAAACAAGGTATTTCGGGGCGCCTGGGTGGCTCAGTTGGTTAGGCGACTGCCTTCGGCTCAGGTCATGATCCCGGAGTCCCGGGATCGAGTCCCGCATCGGGGTCCCTGCTCGGCGGGGAGCCTGCTTCTCCCTCTGACCCTCCCCCCTCTCATGTGCTCTCTGTCTCTCTCATTCTGTCTCAAGTAAATAAATAAAATCTTAAAAAAAAAAAAAAAGAAAAAAGAAACAAGGTATTTCGATACAAAACAGAACAGAAAGCAAGTGAAGGAAGTGGTACGAAATACTACCAGACACTGAGGGGAACTGAACTTGATTCCAAGCTTCCTGGAAACAAAGTATAAAAAGAGAACATCCTGGGTTACTGGATTTTCTTTTTCTAATAGGACAAAACACGTGAAGTCCTCTGCAGAAGCCAAGTTTTCCCAGTGATTGATTAAAATGAGACTATTGTTTGCTCCCAGTTAATGTGTAAGCACGATCGAACCTCTCCTAACTCCAAACAAGACAGAGAAAGAAAAGAAAGCTCCCTCCACCCCTCTCAGCAGCTGTCCTACCCACCCCAATTCCTTCCTACACGGGTTGCACTGACTTGGCTTCTTCATCTCCCATTCATGGCTCGCTTACTGCACCTTGCTTCGGCTCTCCCTGCTCTACCTGAGCTGCCATCATGTCACGAAAGGCAACAGCAAAGCTGTCCGGGCTCTGTCTGAACTCCCATCTTTATTGCAGTTGACATTTCTTAATTAATTTGAAACTCTTGTCCTCGCTATATTAGGTCCCTTGGTTCTGTGACATCAAACTGTTCTGATTTTCTTCCTATCGTCCTAAATGCTCTTTCTCAGTCCCTGTGAAGGACTGCTTGGGTTCTGTTCCTCTATTAATGTTGGCATTCCTCAGGTTTTAAAAGTTTTTTTTTCTCTGACCCTTTCATTTCTCACTCCACATACTCTCCCAGGCAAATTTTATCTGCTCTAATGGCTTTAATTGCTATCTAGATTCTAATGACTCCCAAATTTAGATCATCAGACTGGATTACCCACCCAAGCTTCAAACCCACATATTTAACTTCCTTGTGGATACTTTGTATGCCCCTCAAACCCAGCATGCCCCAGTATTTTCCCTCCTTTTTAATCTTTTATTCTTCATGGAAGAATAGAAATCTTGTCATCAGCTTTAACTCCTCCCTCTGTCTGACTCCTCATCCCCTCACAGTCAGCCACCAAGTCCTGTCAGCGTGACTCCACTGATCGCGATCATCAGTGTCCCCACCTTAGTGCAGGCCCCTGGGTTTCTACCACAAATCTTACTTAACCAGCTATGCCCTGGACTTGCCCTCCAGAGTGGTCTTTCTGAAGCAACACTTGGAACTTGTACCTGCCCTACCTCAAACTTATCAGTGGCTCTCCATGACCTTCAGGATAAAGCCCTAACTCCATAATGAGGCTTTACCAGCCCTGCCTGGTCTGGTTCCTCTTACCTTCCAGCCTTACCTCCTTCTCATTCCCAAACCCCACTCGGCCAGGCCACACCCCCGCCAGCTGCATCGCACCTGCTACCCACGGCAGGCACTTGGCGCTCTCTTGCCTCAGGGCCATTGCATGTGCTGCCCCCTTCTCTCCCCAGCCCTCCACACATGTCCTGGATTACTCCAATCACTCTTCCACTCTCACCTTAGAAGTGACTTTATTCTTTCATGCATTCAGTAAATACTTGCTGAGCAACCTACTGTGTGCCCTGCACCACACAGACACTTAGGGTATAACAGGAAGCAAGGCACGTGTGGCCTCTGTCCCTAGGGTCCTAGTCCAAAGGCTTTCCTTGATTTTCCAAGACTGTGTAGGTCTCCCATGGAACTCTGTCCTCACCCCACATGGCACTGTCGCCAGTGTACTTTAATAACATTTAAACTAGGGCATAAACTAGATAATAATAATCTGTAGAGGGACAGATGACAGACAGCAAATATATTTGGCTTTGCAGGATATACAGTCTCTGTCAGAACTACTCAACTCTGCAGTTGTAGCTGGAGAGCCCATAGATAATACACAAATGAATGGACGCTGCTGTGATCCATGACTCTATTCACAAAAGAGGAGGGTGAGCCAGCTTTAGCCCATTGGGCAGAGTTTATTGACCCCTGCTCTAAAGAGCTAAACTACGACGTTCTTATTCACCTTTGTTTTATTTTTTTAATTATTATTATTATTTTTTAGATTTTTATTTATTTATTTGACACAGAGAGAGTGAGAG
Source organism: Mirounga leonina (assembly GCF_011800145.1). Classification (NCBI taxonomy): domain Eukaryota; kingdom Metazoa; phylum Chordata; class Mammalia; order Carnivora; family Phocidae; genus Mirounga; species Mirounga leonina. The sequence goes on from NW_023270268.1 coordinate 77,461,748, forward strand.
GGGGAACACAAGTAGGGGGAGTGGGAGAGGGAGAAGCAGGCTTCCCGCTGAGCAGGGAGCCCAACTCGAGGCTCGATCCCAGGACCCTGGGATCATGACCCAAGCTGAAGGCAGACGCTCAACGACTGAGCCACCCAGGTGCCCCTCTTATTCACCTTTGTACCCACAGTGCAAACGTGGTGCTCGACATAGAGGCTTCCTTATGAAAGTATGTTGGATAGATAAGTGAATGGTAAGTGAACAAGTTAGGACAGATCTGTGTACTCTTTCTCCTGTGGCCATATCTCCTTGGTCCCAACATGCTCCACATTCACTCTGTGTAGTCAGTGAGCCCTCAGTGGGATAGTTTATCTGTTGTGCTTAGCTAAACACTTTCATTGAGCAAATACCGTGTCAGAAGTTTTGGTTCTTTTGGTGGTAGTGGTCAAGTTTCGAGTCCTTTGTCCCTTGCTACCCCCCAACCATTGTTTACAGCACGGTGGTGGTTTTTTTTTTTTTTTTCTAGATATGAAAGTTAAATGTTGGAATATCTGGATATACTTCATTAATTCATTATAGGCTTTACTCATTTTATTTGTGTGTGTATAGATGTATTCATTCCTCTGTTCCACAACTACTTATTTAAACCTACTTTAGAACTTTTCTGGAGCAGATAGAATATTAGAAAAAATTCAATTAAATCTTTGCACAGAGCATCTATCATGCATGGGGCACTAGCAGAAGCTTCAGCATGCAGTGGGACAAAGATAACTCAGATAAGGTACTTTCACTAAAAGGCTAATAGCGCAGAGAGGAAATAGGAAATAAGTAGGTGAATAAATAATTCTGATTCAATGTAGAAAGTGCTAAGTTCCTTGAAGAAGGGATCAGCAAAGTGCTCTGGGACCTTCATAGGGAGTAAAATTTATTTTCAGCCAGAGATCAAAGAAGGCTCGGAGGGAGAAGTGTGTAACCTGAACATGGAAAGGTAGATATTTGGATACTGATAGGATACTAAAGGGCCTTCAAGAGAGAGGAAAGTATAGGCATACCCACCAGTTACTAGAAAGCAAGTTTTAATGAAGCTATGTCCAGGGACTGGCTGATAAAAGTGCAGCCAAACCCCTTCAAGAAGGTGCCAAGTCCATTCTGGTCTGGAATGCATTGATAATTGGGACATTATGCTCAGAGACTGCAAATTGACATTCTGTCGTCATCCCTCTTGGAATAGAAACCCTGATCCTTTAAAGTAATTAGCACCAATTTGGAGCATGGGTGCAAAAATAAATCACAAGTGTCCCAAAACAGATACATTAAGTTCAGTGGTTAAGAAGCAAACGACATTAAGTTCAATGGTTAAAAAGCAAACGTTCTTATTAGCCCCGCCTACGTAAACAAAATCAAAAGCAATTAGCATTTAAAAATAGAAGAGAAAAGGAGAGTTCACAGCTCCCACTGGAAAATTATTATTTATATAAATGTCCACAATGATGACTTCCACTCGCCCTTTCTGATCTCAGTCACGTTATTTCAATGGCTAAAGGATCAGTGTTCTTTCTTTGGAGTGAGGAGAGAGAATGGTGATTCTATGCTTGTTTTCCTGGTTGGAACTGAGAGGTGTGTGTCTGCTGGCAAACAAACAAGTAGGGCTTCATCTCCTCTGTCCTACCCCTTCATTGTGCCTCACCCCATCCTCTGGATAGATGAGAAGAAGATTTGCTGTGTCTCGAGATCATCAGCTGATCTGCCCCCAGAAGCCCACTCGCACAAAGCAGAGTTGGCCTTTGCTAATGGAACACCTGCCTTTTGGAGAGAGCCCCAGTGACCCATCCTGAAGAAGGGTAGTGGTTCCCATGGACTGACCAGTGCATATTCCAGAGTGGCCCTTGAAGTGCTCTCTATAACATTGCATGCCTCAGTCCAGATGGAGCCTCTCTGCTGACCCTGGCTGTGAGGATGGAGAGGCAAACTGGTCATGGAGCACTGAGGCAGAGATGTGGAGATGTTTGGTGAAATCAAGCGCACCAGCCGCTGGCTCAACAGGACTCTGAGGTGAACTACGTCACTAACTTGCTATGGAAGCCTGGCTGAGCTGATTGCTCTTCACAGCCAAATTTTCCCATCCTTAAAATTAGGGGCTGAACTGGGTTATCTTCTTGCTTTATTCCATATAGTTTTGTGGTGACTGATTTTTCCCTCTTGAAGACATAATTCAAGTCTTTCATCTGCCTCTTTCCATCTACTTGCTTAGAAAGATGTGGAGAATGGAAGGTTGGGGGGTGGGGTATAGGACTCAAGTATTTTTCTGTTCCTCATATGTAAAATGTGTGAAAATCACCCCCATTCTTTCTTCCCTGAAAGACTGTGGCTCTAGGAACACAAGATTGACCTGGAGAACACAGAAGCTCCACTTGGCAGGGGTGTGGTAGAACCCACCCGACTGCTATCATTCTGAGAAATAACCATCACATTTAAAGTTGGAATAATTAAGGGTTAAAGAAGAAAGCATTTGCTCAGGGTGGCATGGTAAAAGCAGCTATGGTTCAATCCAATTTCCGCCATGTCTTTCTTCCTCCAGCTTTGGGATGTCTGACCAGGAATCGGGGTTGAGGGATTGACGAACATATGTCCACTTCATATAAAAATATCAGCAGGTGGCGGGAGGTAGAGAGTGGATTAAATCTTTGACCATTAGTTTTTATTAGGGCTTCTCTCATTTTTTCATACTTCCTTTTCCCCAAGTTTCTTCTTTCCCCTTGGATTAATACCAGTCACCCTGGCCACCTTGCACATACATTTTTTTTTTTTTTTTTTTGCAAAATTTAAGAGCTCAAATATCTCCTTCTTGTGTATCTTCCCATCTGCCAGTCAGTCTCTATTCCAACACCTCATCTGTACTTTCTTTAGCAATTACCTCAAGCTTTTCTAAGTTCCCTGTGTAAAGGTCCATCTCTTCTGTTAAGCTGTAGCTATTTGAGAACTGGAAACATCTTTGTATCCCTATTTCCAAGCCCAGAAATTCTGCTCAGTTGTTTATTGAATAAGTTAATGGAAGAAAGAGGCATTTCATCTGTATTCAGATTATGCCCTAGAAGCCCCCTGGAATGATGATACGCTTAGTAGAAGCCTCCACTTTATCCTTTATAAGGAATCAGGAACAGTCAGAGAATGGGAAGATGGGTCTTAGATGCATCAGATCCCCTCCCCTTTGTCTCTATGGCTGTAAACTCAGTGCTCATCCATGACCACTCAGGTGTGATCAGAGTACACAGAGGGATCCTGCCCAGGCTTGAGATGGGGGAAAAGAGCAAGAAACCAACTCCTAAACTTTGGGTTGCCAGTCTCAGCATGAGGGCATTCCAGAGCCAACCCCCCACTGGCTTTGGCCAGGGGCCTGAGTCTGTTTTCTGTGCATCAGCATTGGTCAACCTGGCCACTGGCAGGGGATCCTGGCATGGGTCCAGCACAGGCATGGTACCTAACACAATTTTGTATAGAGTGGGAGACTGTATGGCCTCTTTGCTCAGAGGTTGGAGGAGGAGAAGGAGGGGGATATAACACAAAAAGTTATCTGACTTCTGTCCAATGGTTCAGGCAGGGGAGCAAAGGAGAGCCTTCTCTGTTTTTTTGTTTTTGTTTTCACAAATGTTGGTGAAAGAAGAGTTGGCATGGGGATAGGGAGGGAGAGGAAGTCCTTGTGGACAGGAGAGAGAGAAAGTGTCTGGACTGAGGGTGGAGGAATGAGAGACAGTGATAAGAAAGAGAACAAACCAACAAGGAAAGAAGGGAAGGAAGGAAGGAAGGAAGGAAGGAAGGAAGGAAGGAAGGAAGGAAGGAAGGAAGGAAGGGAGGGAGGGAGGGAGGGAGGGAGGGAGGAAGGGAGGAAGGAAGGAAGGGAAGTGAAAATGAGAAAAAGAGAAAGGCACAGACATCCAGAGAAGCATCAGAACTAGATTGGGAATGAGAGAAAAATTGGGGGATAGGAAAGAGAAGTGGGGAAGCAACGAAGGAGGGTGGGTACATGCACAATGTCAGCCTGACTTGCTCAGCTCAGGAGACTTTCTTTTGTGAGCCTGGCACAGGGAAGATCTATACTCAGAGGAAAATGTACTGACTCCTGCCCAAGGCCTGTCGGAGGAGAGAACAGATCAATTAACCTGGGTGGGGCCCTCCTATGCCAGGTCTGGCACTGTCAGCTCTCAGTGCCTGGCCAAGCCAGGCCGAGGACTCTCACATGATCGCTAAGCCGTTAAAGGGCCAACAGCTGCAGGGAAGAATCAGCATTTTGCTCTGAGAAAAACCCTCTTCCTGTGCTGATGTCAGACCTTCGCTGGCCCGGCCACCACGGATCTGCCAGGCCCAATCTTGCACCCAGTTAGACCACACCCTTTGGCCTGGGGAAACTGAACAGACTTTGAGGACCCTCTGGGGGCCAGCAGAGCCTCGCACATCCAATTGATGGAATGATCCTGGGGCATATTTGTAGGTGGGGCGGGAGGCATCTGGAGCAGAATGTTCCCACAGATCTTGGGGGTGGGGGCATGACTGATTCCATTTCAAGAACAAGCAGGTTTTCCAGGAAGGGCACGTTTGAGCACAGCCTTAAAGGTTGAGTGGGATTTACCAGCAGGCAGAGAGAACTGAGGGATCCTATAGCATGAGAAGCGCAGGTAAAAGTGGAAATGTGTATAAACACAGGAGGCTCATCTGGAAGACGAATGGTAGAAGATGGGCAGGCCTGGCAGCAAATAGGGCTGGGCTGGTGGTGGGTCCAGGTGGGGACAGACAAATATAAAGGCACAGAGACAACATTTTAGTCAAAAGGGAGCTTAGAGATGATACAAATCATTTTTCTCATTGTATTTTTATTTTTCATTTTGTGTGTGTGTGAAGTAGACTTTATTGAACTGGGCCTGAGGTTGGACACAGAGGAAGGGACATGATAGCAACTCAGATTATTTTGCACTAACTATCTTGTTCCTCTTCTCTTAAGAGACTGACTGCGTTACCTCGTGTGGTGGCCAGTCTCTGTCTTCTAGTGGCCGCTCTCTCTTAGGGGCCTTCTCGCCCCTATTCAAGTCCTCATCCACGCCTCCAGACGGCCGCTGGCCTAGTCAGCTGTCTCTGCTGCGCCTCCCCTAGGTACCTATAGGTATCAGGGAAGACCAGAGCCTCCTGTCTTTCCTCAGAAGGCAGGCGTTCATTTGGGTTTGAAAAGTTCAAAAAGTAATAAAAAGTTAAAATTCCCCTTATGCAGTTTTTTTAAAAATTACATAATGAAGCGAAAGTTTCCTCGTTTAGTCTGTTAACATTTATCAGTCAAGATATTTCCTAAGGTAAATCAAGTATATCTCCTTCTACATATATGTGTGTGTGTGTATATATATATATATATATGTATATATATATATATATATACGTATATATATACACACACACATATTTATAGAAAAGGAATTATGCCGGGTGCCTGGGTGGCTCAGTTGGTTAGGCGACTGCCTTAGGCTCAGGTCATGATCCTGGAGTCCCAGGATCGAGTCCCGCATAGGGCTCCCTGCTCGGCAGGGAGTCTGCTTCTCCCTCTGACCCTCCCCCCTCTCATGTGCTCTCTCTCATTCTCTCTCTCTCTCAAATAAATAAATAAATAAAATCTTTAAAAAGGAAAAGGAATTATGCCTTACATATTGATCTGTTTTTTATTTAAAACTATATTGTGAAAAAAATTCCAACTCCATGCCCCATACGTGGTGTAGTCCATAGACTAGATACACCATAAGTTGTCAACTATTTTTTTGTTAATAGACATTTATGATGATGATTCACCCTGTTAGCCTTTACCAGTGATGCCTCTGCAAACATCCTTGCACGTGAATCCTTACGTACTGTTGCTATTATCTCTATAGGATGGATTCCTAGAGGTTAGGTTGCTAAATCAAAGAATACGCACATTTTACGTCTTACTAGGAATTACAAAAGGTTGTACTGGTTGGTACCCCAACAAACAGTTGAAAGGAGTGCCTCTTCCACACTCACCCTCCTGGCCTGAAACTGCCTCGTCACTTGATGGATGAAAAGATGCCACAGAGGTAAATGGCAGTTGTCTAATAATACCCACTTGGGTATTGGCCATGCTGGTGCCAAGATTTCAGATCTGCAGTCACTGTACAAGATAATGCATGTAAAGTACTAAGGATAGTGCCCGGCGCAGTGAAAGTGTTCACTAAATATTGGTGGTTGCTCTTATTAGAGCTCGCTGCCGCGATAGGGACCTACCAGAAGCTTTCACAACCGGTTCCGTGGAGAAGATGAACCGGAGAGGAGAGAGAACACAGGTCAGGAGGCTCTAGGGAGACTGAGGGAAACGCCCCTTCTCCTGTGCTCCTAGCACATGCTTACCTCTCCACATTCAATGTAATTGGTTGATTCATCATCCACCATAATACCGTCCCTGGAGGACAAGAGGTGTGTTCTCTGACATCAGAGAGTGATGACCTGTGGGCTGGGATGCTGTAGTCTCCCTCAAACCCTCAGAGGGAACTTGAAGCCCTAAACTTCTGAGTTTGAGACTCTCTCACTCTATTAGTTTTTTAATGCCTGCGAGTTACCAAGGAGAAAGAGACAGCCATTACACCGTAAATCATCATGTGAGTCTCCTCCCCTTAATTAGGACACAGCCTCTTTAAAGGCGGAATCGTATCTCAAACTTCTTTTATCATCTTTTCCACCATGACTACTAGTGGCTGCGGAAGCACACGGGAGGCACTCGATACATACAAAGTGGGGAAGAGTAACGGAACTGGTGTTTGGTGTGATGAAAGGAAACCCGTCCCTTTGCTTTAGAGTCATGTGTGCTTCGTGTTGATTGATGAAATCACCATGTGGCTCTTTATCTAAAAGGCCATTTCACCTTTGCAGAGTGTTGACGGCACTGTCAGGACTGCTCTGAGAATGGAGCTGGCCTTCGCTGCGCGCGCTCGCCAGGGCATGCCCCACAGTCCTCAGTGGCAAGTTGTGTGTCTGGGTGGGCCAGAGAGGAATGTCTGGGGAAACGGGATTGTAGAAGGTAACAGCCACTGGGAGAATTTGGCCCCAAAGCTGAGGACTCTTCAATCAATATGCATGACTTTCAGAATTCCTATTTTAATCAGCGAAACGGAAATGAAATTCCAATGTAGCTTTTAGTTTAAAAAAAATTACAAGTGGTATATGATATTCATGCATACCATTTCCTCTGAAATTCTTTTTAAGAATTGAAGAAAATAACCATATAACATACTGGAAAGAACACTAGCCTAGGCGTCCAGAGATTTAATTTCATGCCCTAAATTTAACACCTAGTAGCTATGTAATCAAAAGCAGTCACTTCCCCCCATCTTACCTCATTTCACTCATATATAGAATAAGAGGTCTGATGCTGTGTAAGCTCCCCTTCAACTCCTGGTAATAAATGAGTCCATAATTCCCTAATTAGTGTTGAAGACCCATCCATCCCTCCATCAATCTATCCTTTCCACAAATATTTATTGAATTCCCACTTGTGCGATATCCATGGGATTCAAGTCTTCTTCTTGAGTTGGTAGATTGATGGCATCATCTTCCTTCCAAGCACCCAGATTCAATGTCTTATGTAAATTCTGACCCTCTTGCTCTCTCACCTGCTTCACCTCCAACCAGTCTGCAGTGTTTGTTCTTTCTCTGTGTCTCTCTGGTCCATCCCATTCTTTCCATGCCCGCTCCACTGCTCCTCCTCCAGCCTCCCCCGCTCACTTGAGCTGCTACAAAACTTGCGAAGTGATCTCCCAGCCTCAATAATCTTCCTTCCCAATCCACTCTACATGCCATGCCTAGAGTTATCTCCAGTCTTATATGTTAATCAAAATCTTTTGAGGTTTGTTGAATGTAGACACTGTGCCTGGACCCTTAAGGAACTCACAATCCTGAGAGGAAGGCAGACAAAATCAAAGGATAAGGACAATACGATGCCAGGCCGCCATGACGGAGGAGCGCTCAGAGGGTTAGATTTCTTCCTTCCTCCTCTGTTGTTCCCTCTTCTGTGCATCTCACGGCACTTTTATTCATGGCTTCTAGTATCTCAGTCATCACATCCTTTTACCATTCATTCTCCACTTTCTCTCCTTAACCCGGCTGTGAGCTCCTCGATGGCAGGGATCTAATCAACTCAAGTGCTCCTTCTAAGTCACAAACCTTGGGTTGCTCCCTTTTGCCCTCAGGGGGAAATCTAAACCTCTATATTGGATATTTAAGGCCCTTAAGTATTTGGATCTCTTTCCAATTAACTCTACTAATCAGTCCATATTTGGTCCCATCCCAGTCCCAAACCTGCTTCCTCCCACCCTGAGGTAACTTCTAGAATCTCCTCCCTTAAGTACACAGCAGCTTGACCACACCCAGGACTTTCACATTCACTGCCTTTGGGTAAGCCTGTTCCCTCTTCTGAGAATAGCCAATACACTTTGTCCCCCCTGTTCTCCCTGCCTGCAGGGATTTGCGTGGAGGGTCCTATCCTCTCTTTAAGGTCTAGTTTAAATTCTGCTTTTTTCAAGAACCTGCAGAGAATCAGATCTACTCATTCAAAATTAATTTTTACCTGCTTTCAAATATTCCTTACAGCAAACGTTCTAACACATGGGTGGTCTATCATCTGCAGAGATTTTTGTGAACCTTTCTGTGCATTTCCTATATTATGAGCTCCTGGGAAGAAGTGCCCATGTCACCTGGGTATTAGGATCCTTTGTAGCACAGATCCTAGAGCCTGACACAGGCTCACTCCGAACTGAGCAGTTGCCATATGCCAGGTACCGCACAGGCTTTATGACATTTCATCCTCACAGCAGACTAGGAAATTGGGCTCAGGGAGAGGCTAAGTAACCTGCCCAAGGCACCAGCAGGTACATGATACAATTTAGATTTGAACACAGGTACCTCGTAACAAGCAGCCTACACGGCTTCTCTACAAGCAGGCACAATAAATGCTGACAGTTTTGTAGCCATTTAAAGGAGAGGTTGAAGATATACTTAACAAGCATATCCTGATTCCCCAGGGAGGTTTCTTTTTTTTTTTTTAATTTAAATTCAACTTAATTCACATATAGTGTATTATTAGTTTCAGAGGTAGAGTTCAGTGATTCATCAGTCACATATAACACCCAGTGTTCATTCCATCACGTGCCCTCCTTAATGCCCATCCCCCAGTTACCCCATCCCCGCCCCACCTCCCAGCGACCCTCGGTTTGTTTCCTACAGTTGAGAGTCTCTTCTGGTTTGTCTCCCTCTCTGTTTTCGTCTTATTTTTCCTTCCCTTCCCCTATGTTCATCTTCAAAGAGTGGTTTTGTTTTTTGTTTTTTTGTTCTTGAATGAGTTGGCATCTGATGTTGCCCTTGAAGACAGAGTAGAAATTTGACAAAGAAGGTAAGAGTATTAAAATTTGAGAATAAAATTTGAGCTAAGCCCCTGATGAAGTGAATAAAGAGTGTTTGGGGGAAAAGAGGGAGCTATGTACTGACTCACTTTCTCAGCCAGACTGTAAGCAACTGAGGGAAGGACACATCCTGGTCTTGCTTGGGGCTATACTTCTATTGCCCATGGCAGAGTCTAATGCAGAGCACATGCTGAATCAATATTTTGTATAAACTAACCTACTCAATAAGTACTATCCAATCATTTTCTGTGTTCATATAATTTTAAACTCACTCTTGGCTAGAAAGCTGCACCCCTCCCTGCCTTTGTTGAAGGCTTTAAAAGTCCAAACCCAAACTTTCAGACTCTGAAAGTGAAACCTCCCGGAGCTAGAAATTGCACTGACCAACCCAGTTTCACTGACTGCCTGAGTAAAAAACAAACATAAACCCAATAGAACGAGCTATGAAAAATCAAATATGAAAAAAAAGAATTCAGTTCCAAGAAACAAGTATTTTCAGTAATGTGCCTCCTGCAGGGAAACCTGAGGGCTTGGGTGGCATGTCAGTTTCATTTCCAGCTTTGACCTTCTGTCTCCTCACAAGAGAGGAAAAGCCCCTCCGCCCAGCAGCTGTGCAAGGGCCTTGGGTCTGGAGACACAGAGGGAACTGAGGCAGAATCTATGAGGTTCTTCTCACACTGTTCTGTTTTGTATTAGAATGAGCTGTAGGCAGGCCTGGGTCGGTGAGCATATTCAGATCACAACATTTGTTGAATCAGTGAGTCAGAAAATGGCTTAAAGCAGAGCTAGTGAGCAGGGAATTTAGCATGATCAAGTAGAAAATGTGTTCAACTTGGGGCCACACGAGGCTGTACCTTCTCCACCACATATTAGCTGGGCGATCCTGAGCAGTCCCCTTCCTCCTCTGGGCCTCAGTTTCCTCTTCCAGTTCTGACATAGTTGGCAGATCTTCATCATGGTAGAAGGGAAAAAAAATGCATGCATGCAAAACATCTAGAGTTGTTTTTAAAAAGGAGACATTTCTGGAAAGCTCTCTATGTGCATGGGAATCTGGCTTTCCCCTTTACTCTAACCCAAGGCTTCCCAACTGTGGCCCCGTTAACATTTCGGGCTAAGTACTTCTTTGCTATAGAGGGTCTCCTGTGCATCGGGGGATGTTTTGCGTCGCCTTTGATCTCTTCCCACTGGACGCCAGTAGCATTCACTTCCCTCTCCCTAGCTGCAGCAACCCAAAATGTCTACAGACATTGCCAACTCTTCCCTGGAGGCAAAATCATCCTCTGTTGGGAACCACAGCCCCTGAGCTGCATTCCCAACCCAAACTGATAGATTCCTTAGAATAATGTAGCCGAGGATGGACTTGGGAGGGTGTGGAAACCCGGCACGTGGCTCCCTCCACTCCTAAGGACCTGGGGATGAGACATCCCTGGGAATTCAGGAAAATTAGAAGTGCATGCAGTCTGGAAGCTGGAAGGTGGCATCTGTGTCCCTGCATTATCACTCACTGGCTTTATGACCTTCATTCTACTGCTTAACCTCTCTGAACCTCAGAGTCCTATGGGATTCAAAGGAAGTGATACCTCTCCTCCATGAATCTTCCTGCCACCCTCCCCACCTCCCCACCTCCCCACCTCCCCACCGAAAGGTTGTTAGGAGGACTAAAAGTGATGTATGTGAAAGCACGGTGGACTAAAAAAGCACAAGACAAATATGTATTTCACTCTAAAGAGTTTTTTCCCTGAGAAAGCACAGAAAAAGAACTTTATACCTGGCTAATTTTTTCTGCCAAGAGAAGTGATAGGGACATTGCAGGTCCCACCACAGCAGTGATGAAAATAAATAATGGAGAACATTCTCAAGCAATGCTTGAGTACAGTATGAGCTTTAAGGCTTGATATCTACTGGGCCATGAATTAGCATTTTTCTAGTGAAAGTGAAAGACCTCCTCAAAAAAGGCATTATACTGTCAGGCCAAGGTGAGAATGTGCCATCTGTCTCTTCACATACCCGGAAGTAACTGAGCCCATGCTAGCTCTTTCTTCAACCAGGCTGTCAACCTGGAAGCTGCCCAGGTGACTCACGTCTGCAGCAATGGAGAACTTCAGAACTAGAAGGGGACTTCTGAATGGTGGCCGGTTCCTCAAAGTGGGCGTCAAGGAGCTCTAGTCCCAATCAGGCCTAGGGGGGGCAGCCCTCCCGATGGGTCACAGCAAGCCAAATCACTCTGGGTGCAAGGTTTGAATGGTACTCTCCAGTTGTGGGAAAGTTCACACCTAGAGTAGCATCCTCACAAGCAGATGAAGTACCAGGTCAACAGGCTGATGACTGTCCAGGATGCTTAATTGGCTCAGAAATAATCTAGAATTTCAGATCAGAAACCTCTAGGGTCCAAGGAACAAGTTAGAAGGGATAATATAACTCACACTGGTAAATGCTTTGGTTTATGGACCACTTCTTCGTCCTTTGAGGGTCGTGCAGAATAGTGGCTCAGGGTGTTCACTTCTGAGCCCCAAGTGGGTGTCCTGGCTCTGCTCCTGGCTAGCTGCATGACTGTGGGCACCCAGTGGGGACTTTGCAAATGCTAGCCATACCTTCGACCTGCTGCATGGTCGACCTCTGAGGTCGGTCGGTGATGTAATTGCCCTCACACTGCAGATGTGGAATCTAAAGTGCATCCCCACACAGCACCTCCACGCCCCTTTGCCCTACTCTTTCTGTTAAGTCACTTTTCCTTCCGTCTCTGCTACCTAAATGTCACCGGTCCCTCGAGTCTGGCAAAGGCTAGCTCCTTTTACAAACTCTGCCTCCAGAACAGAATTAATCTCAGCTTCCTGCAAGCTCCATAGCACTTTGTTCGGGTCTCTCCTGCACTGTGGCCCTCACCGGGCCACACCAGGCATGAGAAAGGACCAGGATAAGGACATGACCCACGCCCCACTGCACACTGTGGTGAAGACCCGAGACAGACACAGGCGGCAAAGGCAGGTTTCCTCCCTGAAGCACGCGTGCGTGGCTTCTCGCGTCCCACCGTCTAACACATCATGGGCCTTCGCAATGCCCTGCCCACATTCTGGTTCCAATCGAAGCTACCTCCACATACGCTCTCCCTTGCCAGATGGAGTGGCTTAAGGGGCGGAACGGCTCAGAGTCACCTCCGCCCCCGCCACAGCCCCTGGCCGCAGGCTGCAGGTGCTCAAGCGTGTGGGGGGCACGGAGCGGAGGAGAGCCGGCCACGGGCTGTGCTGTGCTGAGTGACTGCAGTGCGGAGCGCGGTAACACCGAGGTTACCTGAACCGAAACCCGGCCGCCACGAAGGGTAATGTGTGCACCGTGTTTCACTATGACTGAGTGAACAACAAGGGATCCACGAATCAGACCTAGAGACGTGGCCCATTCGCTGGCACACTGGAAACAAACGGGGAATGGAAAAGGCCTATGGGCGAGGCCTATCTTATCAGCTCGAGCCTGATCTATAGATTATTGCAGCCTGGGCGTGTGGAAATACTGTTTTCCCTGCTGGTTAAAAAAAAAAATGTCACTTCTTTTTTTTTTTTTTTTTCAAGATTTTACTTATTTATTTGCCGGAGAGAGCAAGCGAGCATGGGCACACAGACGGAGAGGGAGAAACAGGCTGCCCACTGAGCAGGGAGCCTGATGTGGGGCTTGATCCCAGGACTCTGGGATCATGACCTTCGCTGAAGGCAGAGGCTCAAGACTGAGCCACCCAGCTGCCCCCAAAAACCTAACTTTTTTTTTTTTCCTTTGAGAGAGAGAGAGCACAGAGAGAGGGTGAGAGGGAGAAGCAGACTCACCTCTGAGCAGAGAGCCTGACCCAGGACTCGATCCCAGGACCCTAAGATCATGACCTGAGCCGAAGGCAGACCCTTAACCGACTGAGCCACCCAGGCGCCTCAAAACCTAACTTTAAAAAAAATTTTTTATTTATTTATTTGACAGAGAGAGCGAGAGAGCACAAGCAGGGGAAACAGCAGAGGGAGAGGGAGAAGCAGGCTCCCCGCCAAGCAGGGAGCCCGATGCGGGTCTGGATCCCAGGACCTTGGGATCATGACCCCAGCCGAAGGCAGATGCCTAACTATCTGAGCCACCTAGGTGCCCCCAAAACCTAACTTTTTAAATCATTGAAAAAACTCTATTGTTATTGTTCATTGAGGAAGATGCAGAAAAGGTCCAAAGGTACAGATAAGAGAAACCATCTCATCCTGAGGAGTTAAGTCCTCTTATATTTCATTACTGTTCCCTTGTCTTACTTGGCTGATTTTATGCAGTTGAGATCAATCTGATCCCGTGTATCTCACAATATGTTTTACTTATTTTTGAATAAATAACACATGCAGAAGGTACAAAGCTCAAAAGACACAAAAGAGCAGGGAGTGAAGAGTCTCTCTCCCACTCCTGCCTTTTACCACTCAGCTTTCTCCCAGGTCCCTCATACATCCTTCCATAGGGGCCCTATGCCTACCCCTGGGCAGTGTTCTGAGTGAGTTAGCAGCCCTAATCCTTCAAGGTTCTCAGGAACCAAACATTGTCCCTCATGTAGCATCTCTGTGTTGATAAAAGAGAAAATTTTATTACCTCTGTCAGTTACATCACCAGAATTAGATAGTGCAACTCCTTAAAAAGAGTATTCTTAGCTGACAAAGGTGGCTGGAGGTACTCAACCAAGATACAATCCTTTAACAAGTTCCTGTCCCAAAGATTTCCTGAGATGTTCCCCATGCCCTTGGTGGTTTAAAAGAATGTAGAACTTGAAATCGGAGTTTGTGTGTGTCTGGGTTGTAGTAGTCAGAAAGACAGGAAGACCAGGCGTGTTCCTAAAGGCAGGCCTCTTCTCCCCAGACCCGACCTGGCAAGGACTTCTTCACTTTGTTCTGCCCCAGGGTACTAGGCTGAGAGATGTGGGAAGAGTGGGTGGGAGAATTCTAGTTCCAGTGAAGCAGTTTAAAGAAAGTCATTTCCACAAACTCTAGATCAAGCTAGAGAGAACCATTCTATACTTACCCAAACTTTGTCCTCTTCCAACTCACCTCCCCACTCCATGTACAAGGAAGTGGGAGAGGGGTTCTCAGAATTTCCCTTGAGATCTGGTGCCCTGCGCTGCCCCATGGGCTTACATTGTCACAGATCCTCCTACCCTGAGCAAGCACCACCCACCATCTCATTGTGGATCTTCTTCCCCGTAGGCAGTTTCCAGAGTTTTTCAGGAATCAGGCTACAGTGTGAAAGTTTATTTACCAGTGAAGTGAATTTCTATCTGTCTCCTTCCTCTCCTCCCAGTACCCATCTGAGAAAGTTACAGAAGGCATCTCGGATTCACAACACCCCCCGCCAACCCCCCACTGAATAACACGTCGTCTGGCAACAGGAGGCGTTTGATTACATTTGGTTGGAACGCCTGCATCAACTCCAGTTGTCCCCGAATTGGAACTGATGGGCCTCACGTGCCGCAGCCAACAGTTTGCCTTCACCCACTCCCCTCTCTGAAATGAACCTTTCTCTGGGAAAACAAGAAACCTACGTGCCATCCTGGGTGAGAGACGAACAAGAGCTGTGTCCCGGCGTCGCATCCCAAGCATGGCAGGCAAGAGCACACTGAGGGCTTTCCAACAGCGAGCTGTTGGAGAGACCCTCCAAACCGGAGGACGCAAATGTTCTCTCCGGGGCGCTGCAGTCCCTGTGTTGAATTCAGCACATGGGCATTGAGTCCTCACTGTGTGCAGTGTAAGGCACCAGGCTGCTGTCCCCTTGAGCAAGCCTCCATAGTCTTCCTCCCCACACTCTGCCTTGGCTCAGTCCCTGCAGCAGGCAGAGTAGTGGCTCCCCCAAGATACCCACATACTAATACCCAGGACCTGTGAATATGTTCTATTACGCAGCGAGGGGGAATTACAGTTGCAGATGGAATGAAGCTGGCTGATCCGCAGACCTTAAAATATAGAGACTGTCCAGGATGATCCATGTGGCTACAATGGAATCACAAAGATCCCCAAATAGGGAAGAGGGAGGCAGAAGAGTCAGGACCAGAGTGGTGACATCAAGAGAAAGACTCGACCTGCCGTTGCGGGCTATGAAGATGTAGTACGGGGCCATGGACCAAGGAATATGGGCCGGAAAATCTGAAAAAGGCTAGAGAATGGATTCTTCTCTGGAACTTCCTTGGTATTAGCCCAGCCATGCCAATTCAGACTTCTGACCTCTAGAACTGTAATATCTGTGTTGTTATACAGCAATAGGAAACGAAGACAGTCACTGTGGACCTGCCACGTGCCAGGCGCCAAGGGAACATTCCCACAGCATGTGGTTTGTACGGTGTATCGGTCATCGGGGTCCAACCAGGGAGACAAACCACTCTAGGAGTCTAAACACAGGGAATCTAATGCAGGTCACTGGCCATAGAGGTGATAGAAGAAGTTGAAAAGTCAATCCATCTATTAGCAATAGCAGGGGTTGCTACTAGGCTGGGCCAGAAGGACATAGAGGGGAGGCCATATTACCAGAATGCAGAAGTCAGGGTCACCCAGTGGAAGATGGACCACGGTGGGCCTATCCAGCAGGAGCTGGGGTCATGGTTGGGACAGAGACCTGATGTAGATGCTTCTGAGGCAGAAAGGAGGAGAGAGATACCCTAGTATCCCCCTTTCTCCTGACCTCGAATCTCCTGCCAAGGCCTCCCACTGGCGGTTCCCAGATAGCAGCTAGCTGCCTTGGGAGCCTGGGATATGCAGGGGTCAGCTCTCCTGCAGCGCAGAGCAGAGCTGGAGAAGAGCAGTCAGTGGATGAATGGATTGGAGGATGAACAAGCCCAAGACACCTCCTTTCCGCATTGATCACCATGAATCTTGAAACACAATTTATTGTTTAAAATCCAAATTCTTTACCTGGCTTCTGAGATGCTACGGGATCTGGCCCGTCCCTATCTTCTCTGCCCTCGGTTCTCCAAAGTTCTCCCCTTCTTCACAACACTCCCACCACACTGGCCTTTGCTCTGTTCTCCACATGCCAGAAAGCCTCACCTTGGGACCTTGCACTTGTTTGTTGCAGCCTCTGCTGGAGAACAAGAAATTAATGTGTTTGATGTGGAGTCATTACATTAGCCTACCCAAACTAAAACAATACCCAATGACAAAGAATTCTCAATGCCTGGTCCACAAGTGGCCCTCAATAGTTATGAAGTGACTGAATTTTATTTTATTTATTTATTTATTTATTTAAAAGATTTTATTTATTTATTCATGAGAGACACAGAGAGAGAAAGAGAGAGGCAGAGGGAGAAGCAGGCTCCCAAGAAGCAGGAAGCCTGATGCGGAACTCGATCCCAGGACCCTGGGATCATGACCTGAGCCAAAGGCAGACGCTTAACCATCTGAGCCACTCAGGTGCCCTGAAGTGACTGAATTTTAGACACGCAATAATTATGCGCTCGATGATGCAGTGTCTTTTTCTTACCCTCCCTTCCTGCCCCACCAAGCTGTCCAAGGAAAGGGAAGTGTTACGTTCATCTCCGTACTTTCAATGACTCTCATTGAACCTAGACCTTGGTAGATGCTCAAGGGGTGTGTGCCGCTCTGAGTTTCTAGGCAACAGAGGGAGCCATGAGGGGTACAGCTCGGTCTAGAAGTGCGACTTCTGGGAGTAGTGCAACATTGCTGTAGCTCCCAACGTTTGTGCAGCTCGTTTGAGTTTGCCAAGGGCTCTCCACTTGGTCCTTATACCGACTCTAAAAAAAAAATGACTATTTTGATTCCCACTTTCCAGAAGATGAATCCGAGCTCACAGGGGTTAATTATCTTGCTCCAGATCTTACTTTTTCAAGCGAGGAAGCTGGAATTAATTCATTGTTCCAAAAACATTTACGGAATGCTGGCAACGTGCTAGCCCCTGGCTCAACCTTCTGCACGTAGTAGGGGCTCAGGAAACACAGGGACTGGCAGTTGCAAAGAAATTGGAATGACCTCCCAGAAGATAAACGGGAGGCCCCCAGTTGCAGCCACAGACTGAGGACCAAGACGGTCGCCTGTGTCCCCCAGGTGGGGTTTGGCGGGACGCTGCCGCGGCTGCCTTGTGCATTTAGCACAAGTTTCTGGGTGGTCGGCCAGATGTGCCTGGATGCAACAACACCACATCAAGCCCTCAGCAGCTCTCCCACTTGCCCAGGCTAACAGCCCTGGCGTTCTGAGTCGGCCCTTTTCCATATATTCTTTCCTCTTTCCCGGGCCAAGATTTCAGGAGACGATTTATAGTGGGTTCCAGGCCATTTAGCTCAGGCAAAAATTTGGGTGAAAGTTTCCTCCCAGCCATCCCAGGCCACAGATAACCCATCAGGGTGTGACAGCCAGGGCGAAGGAGGGGGAAGAAACACCAGGGAGGTTTTCAGTCACAGGACTGGAGCAAAAGTTTCTGCAGATGCTACATGTGTCCGCTCTCTTCTGGCTGTACCAAATGTGTCCCGAATGGGTGGGTTGGAAAACTCCGGACAAGATGCCAAAGAGACAAATCTTGTCTCACTGGAGACGGCAGAGGCCCCCGGAGGGTCGCCTGCAGGCCGGGCTCTCGGCCAACGCGAGGAGGGCGAGCACGGGTGTAGGAAGGGGCAGGTGGACGAACAGAACAAGGGAGGCTAGGTGGCCAGGTCTTTGCTGGGGCCCGGGCCTTGCCCAGCCTGCCGACACTCCTCCCGTGCTTGGGCGCCTCTCTCTGTAAATAAATCCAGGCTGCTCTTACAGGGCAGGATGTCCCACATACCGTACATCTGAGGTGGGGTAAAATACAAATATGCCTTTTCATAATAGCTTTACACCTGGAGCAGCAGAGGACCGGTTTATTACCTTGGTAAACAAAAGTTCGAATTCAAGCAGAGTACAAACTTTGCCCAAGGCTCTTCTGACGGTGCACCTTGTGTTTGTGAAGTGAACTCGATATATATACAATGTGAAGCAACGGAAGGCTGGGCTTTTTCTTTTTCTTCTTCTTCTTTTTTTTTTTTTCCCTCTCTCTTGTCTGATTTCCAAGGTTTAAAAGTTCATGTGCATGTGGGGTGAGGGTGGGGGGGAGGTGCAGAGAGAGAATTTACTTTGGCTCTGGGTTTTTTTGAGCATTTTGAAATCATGCTGTTCAGTGTGAAAAAAATATGTGAGCCAATTTCTATTGTTTTCCAGCGAGAGAGTGTACTTCTTGCTGTTCTCATGGTGACAGTTAGGGTTTGTTGAGGGGGAGACAGGGTAAACCAGTTTGGGGAACACATAAAGGAAACAGGATTTGCATCGAACTTAAACAGTAAAAAGCAATAAATATTTATTCAGTGCCTATTTTGTGCCAAGCCCAGAACCATAAACTTTTATAAACACAACCACAGGGCATAGGAATTATGGATCAAAATGTCCACTTTACAGGTGAGAAAACTAAGGCCAGAGTTGTGGAAGACATTCAAGCCCCAGCCTTCTAATTTCTGATTCCGGGGTTTCTGTACTGCCCTCCACTCTCTATACAGGGTTCACAGACTATGTCCTGTCCTGTGACATGTTTGCTTGTCCTTCTTGCGCCCCCTATTTTCCTGCCTCGTTCTCTGCCTGTACTTGGGGAAGCATCTGATCTCTACTTTTGGATGCATTTCTGCTTGGAGGATTTCTCTGCAATGTAGCAGCCACCTGGCTATCTGGACCACTCTCTTACCAACCAGCACCTCCGTGTGTTCACGTGCAAAGGATACAAAACATGCGGACTAGGTTTCTCCTCAAAGCACACGTAAGCTTAAAAAGCAAAGGTAGCAACGGCGAAGCAAAGAACACAGCTCGTGTTTGGTTGGTTCGACGGATGCCGCTGCGTTCTCCCATCCTCAGCTTGAATCATCAGATAACAGGCGGCAAAACCATCTGAACTTTGGCGGTTCTTTTCCAAAACAAGCTTCGGAGCCTGAAGAACTTTGCCCATCTTTGTTTGCATGTTCGCTTCTCAAACGTTCAGCTGGGGCTTGCCTGTTGCAAAGCTCAAGCCAGTGAAATGTTAACTCTTTCGTCCGCAGATTAATTCCCCAGGCTTCTACAGTCAGAGTGAACTCATCAGGCTTGTTTTTTAAAAAAGAAGTCCATATGAATGTATCAACTTGTGCCCGTCTTCACAGATGCAGGACTCCTTGCGGGAACATATTAAATGGAGGTTACAGAGGGGTGACGTCATTAAGGCATTGTCAACTCAGCGGTTCCAGGGCCTCAGAGTTATGGCTGCTTGTGTCCAGCAGGATTTCCAGGGAAAGCCCAGTGGTCTTCTTCCAGCTCCTCTATCCCTACCCCTACCCCCTACCGCTAATGCATTTTTAATGGCAGCCACTTGAGGAATGCTTTTGGCTTTACTTAGTGTACGTTTTAAAAAACTATTGGAACACAAATACTCATTTTGAGGAAACAGATTTCAGTTGCAAATGGACTAAGCATTATCCCTGTGCTAGAACCCTGAGGTGGGGGAAACGACTTGGGGGGTCTCCAGGCTATGAGACAAAGCCTGGCCAAGGTTGCCTGCTTTGAGGACCCTCCTCGGAAACCCCAAGTAAGCCAAGTAGTAGAATGTGAGCCCTTACATGAACTTTAACAAGCATCTGACCTAACCCCTCTCTTACAGAGGAGGAAACAGAGGCTCAGAGCGGAACAAGCAAGACCAAGGCTAAGAAGCCAGCCAGTGCCAGGCCTCCCAGCTCCTGGCCAGAGCTCATTGCTCTCTGCCATGTTACCTTTCATCCCGGGAGAAAGTGAGATCGGATAAAGACAGACACCTGTCCTAATCCTGGCCTGGATCCACTTAGGCTTTTCCTCACTGCTTGTCAATAGTCATGTGTCCATAGATCGAGTCTGTGGAGAGAGGATTACCCTGAGAAAGAAGGGAGATGGGAAACCCGGAATACTTCTGGAGCATTGGTTGGAAATCTTTTTCCAGGTTAAAAGAACTTAGTGTATCCTTACATGGTTTTGATTATGGACCAGATAAGTGATGCTTTAAAGGAAATCTCTATTCCTCTCCTACTTTAGTTTCATTCTCCGGGGCTTTTTAGACTTTCTAGCCGGTGATTCTAAGTTGGTGTGGGTCCCTGTTATTGCAGTAACGTGTAGTTAGTCAGCCTACGACTGGGTCCTACATTGAAGTAACTGATGGAACGTCACACTGTTAGGGCAAGAAGGAAGTTTAGTGACACTCTGGACAATATCCCTTGGTTTACAGATGAGTATGCTGGAGCTGAGAGAGGGCAACTGACCTATCTGGGATCACGCAACACCTTAATGGACTATGACCATCGATTCTCCCAACCATGTGGAAAGAGGGTCCTTCTGTCTGACTGGTAGAAAGCAGCTTCCTCTATAACACTCGGGTATCTTTTTTGAATAATTGATGGCATGTGCCCAACTCCAGGGAGCTGAACGCTTATTGCAGCCTGGGTCTGACTAATCCACAGGCACCTCCATGAGGTATGGATTGTGAGCTATCCTCGCCATCTTCATGGGAAGACCAGTACACAGAAAACAAGGGAATTTTCCAAGATTACATGATAAATCAGCAAAAGCTCTGAGGCAACATGTTGTTACAGGATGAAGAATCAGAAGACATAAATTCCAGTCCTCACACTCTCTCTAACCACGTGAGAGATCTTAGGCAACTCATTTCCCTTTCTGAGTCTCGGTTTCCCCATTCAAGAAGGGCTTTGCTGGACCACCTCTAAGAACATTTAGCTCTGATGGTCTGTGGCTCTAGCAAACATGACTGTGTGAAGTCAGCAATTGATTGCTATGATGGCATCCCCAGCATTCTCAAATTAGACTGGATGAATGGGTTCTGCCTCCAAAACAGAACTACGATGTCTTCTTGCAGTTTGTATGCAAAAAAAATACCAAGTTCATTTTTCTTCTTTTTCATGACTTTTTTTTTCCCTCAAGCTCTTCATGCCTGTTACCACTTACCTGCTTCCAAGGGCAAATATATAACACAACAGAGAGACTAACAATAGACAAATAGCAATAGGAAAACTCAGAAATATGTCTTTATCATTTTTATTTTTTGAGGTACAGTAAGGAAAATAAATAATATTGGACATTTACCCTAGTTTATGTATGCCATCTTTTTTAAGATTTTTAAACAATCGGTATTATCATGCCCCTTTTACAGAAGAAGGCCCTGAGGTTCAGATATGAAATAACTTGCCTGGTATACAGATACCTCTTAAGAAGTAAAGCCCAGTTTTGAAGATTCCAAAGCCCCCATTTTCCAAATTCCCAAGTTGTGAACATAAAACACAGCCATATTACTTGTTAACAAAATTACTTGCCTATGAGAGAGGGAAATTAAATATATCAAGATTCATTGTGTTTCACGAAGAACCATCCCATGGTTTCCCCAGGCTCCAACATCTGAACATCTTTGAAAAATGTAAGGCAAAAAATGCAAGGCATTTGTCTGACTTTCCCCAATAGTTTTGGAGAGAGGGGATAACCATGTCTAGAAATGGTCCAGTCAGAAATATTTATTAATATATCCATAGAGTTAAAGATCAGGTGGCTGTTTCTTTGTTTAGAATTCATGTTACCTCAAAAAAAAATCATGTTACCTCAAAAAAATTCACGTTACCTCACGGTGTCCTGACACCCTCCCTCATTATTCAACCATGTAATCCTCCCAGGGATATAGGACAAGGTTCAAGTGGATTTGAGGAAACTGTTTCTGATTCAGAGTCTCCCCTACAAGGCGAGTCTCTACAGTGTCTCCCTAAAGTGGCCCATATGCCAATGCCAAACCTCTGGAGCAATCAGGCCAGATCTCACAGGTTCACTCATCCGGTATTTATCCAGAGCCTCGATGCTCCCGACACAGTGCAAGGCAGTGCTACCAAGACGAACACAACTGAGCCTTAACTTGGCCCGGAACACCTAGCTCAGCCCAGGCCTAGACCCCAGGAACAACCATGAGGGGCTGCTTTGTCCTGTGCCTGCCTCCAGGATTGAGAGATCGAAGTCAGGTGATATGGCGAAGGTCCTCACATGTTCTGTTTTGGCTTTCACTGGAATGGAAATTCCTGTGGCCCTTTCGTCTCCTGGTAATTGCTAGGAAATGTTAAGTTCTGATATGACTCTAGAGATTTGGCTATGACTTCAGTTCACATCTCTCCATTTAGAGAAGAGCTTCCAGAGGGTCAAAGTGTTGTCCAGGGCCCCCATTGAGAGTGGGGTTCAGCGGGGAGCACTAACAGGCAGTCTTCTGGCTCAGGTTCACTGCCAACGTCTAAGTGCTAATGTCTAAGTGCCTTGGTGGTGGGCAAGTCTTTAGCCTGGAACCAAAAAAAGTCAGCTTTGTTTCAAGAAAAATTATGGCCCAGTGTATAGATAGATCTTCACTTCCTCCAGCTACCATGGCTCATGGTTATATTGGGCGGACCGAGTCCATGGCCTCATAAGAACCCTTTATGCTGCAGCCGCTATGAACATCCTAAATACACCAGACCTATTCATGATCTGCACATCACTCCCTGGTTCTGGAACATCCTTCCCCTTCCTCCTCTTTGCAAATGCTACCACTTTCAGACCCAGTTCCGTCACTTTCTCTGGGAAGCTGCCGTGGATTTGCTCTGGGTCAATTTGGGTAAGCTGGGACTATAGTTCCTGGACTCCCTCTCCCTGCATAGCTCCGTAACTATGGAGCTATGGCCACAAACAGCATTTTGCGCAGCATTTGGAATAGAGAAGCGTAGCTACTAGGTTTTAATATTTAGTGGGTTGGTGCGGGGCACCGTGCCCTGCACAGTCACACATGTTGTCCCTGATCTGCCGGCTTACCTATTGTGATAGGGCAGCTGCTGAGCCCTCAGCATCTCCAGTTCACACCAGCCCTCCTCTTGCAGCTCCTCCAAATCCTGGACCAACCTGTGGAACAGCATGGGAAGGCCTGTGGGCCTTGCAGCTCATTCACATCATCACCTGGAGGCACTGAGAGGCAGGAACAAGCTCTGGTTTGTCCTCGCTGGTAGCAGTCTGTCATTGTTTTCCCCACTTTGTGCCCATTTCTCCTTCCCTATCGCCTGCCCTGCTGACTCCACGTCCAGCATCAACAGCCTCAAGCTGACTGACGAGCCTAGCCAGTCCCTGCAATCGTGAGCCTGGAGCCCCGATAATAAATCTCTGATTCTCTATCCCATTTAGTGGTTCTGCTCCTCTCCTGGAGACCTAACTGATGAGGAGTCTTCTGTGAATCCCCCAGAATCAGTCATTTCCCAGCTGTGCTCTTCTATTAAAACACACAGCGCACTTTCCCATGCTTTAATGATTGACAAGTCTCTCTCATTAACCGCTAGAACTGACATGGATTGTGTGTTTACTTTGTGCCAGGCACTATTTTGAGCACTCGTTTAATCCTTACAACAACCTGATGAGGTTCATATTGTTATCATTATTCCCACTTTATAGACAAGGCAAACGGGGGACAGAGAAGTGAAGTGATTTGCCCATGCTATGACAGCTAGGAGGAGGAAGCCCCAGGACTCACAAAGCCAGGCAGCCTGGTCCAGAGCTAGCTTTCCTCCCCTCCCTCTGGTGAACTCTTCAACGAGGACCTCCCTCCCTATCCCAAAGCCTGGAGCCAGAATGAAAGAATGAATGAATGATCCACCTACTTCACTTGAGGAAAAAATGTCTTGCCTACAAAGTCACTGGAAGGTTGATGAAAATGGAAGCTTTGGAGTCTAGAATCTTTGAATGCCCTCCTTCCCAGACTGGAAGGAAAGATTATGAAGGGCCCACAGTCAAGGTCTTGTTAGTGGATAAGAGACCTAATTACGCACCAGGTATGTGTCACCCAAAAGCCATCGGCATGCTCTTTGGGAGCAGTAACTACTGGTAATGCAGTTCACCACCAGATGAGCCGGCTTTTCTCCCCAGCCCAGGCCAATGCCTCACTCAGGGTGGAACCCGGTCTACCCTAGGAGAGGAGGGCTGATCCTGGCTGGAGGGAAGAAGTCCCACACAGGTGCCAGGCATGCAATTAGTGTTTAACACTTCACTTTTTATATGTAACAATAAAGTGTGACCTCAGAACGGTCCTTTGTCCATGTAGTAAACATGGACTGGGACCCATATTTAATTTTCAGTGTGATTGTCAATGTCTAGATGTCAAACTAGAATAAAAATTCAAGTTTAGATTTCAAACCAGAGTATCTTGGGCAGTAGAGTCTGTTGTTCAATAGGACACTGGGTGTCACCTTGTCCCCTATCCGGAAGAGATACAGGGAAAATTATGACCTCTGTTATATGTACAACACATCAAAAATTTAAAAGGAGAAGAAGAAGAAATAAAGAAAGTAGGAAAGAAAGGGAGAGAAAATAGAAGTATGTGGAAAAATGGTAAGGAACAGAAAAGAGTTGCTACAACAGTTACGTCAAACGCCTAAATTGCTCTTCTACGACACAGAGAAAAGGCAGGTGAAGGTCTAGAAGCTTTCTGCAACTTGAAGTGTTCCAGCATTCGCACAAGAAGAGCAAATCCTCATGATGGTCAATGCGTCATTCATGTCCAATGTCAATACTCTGTGCCTATTCTGCATAAGTCAAACCACAAGAGGGTTGGTCATCATCAAATGCAGGGCTTTTTATTCAGGACCAGACTTGGGGAGGACCTCTGAATTGATCTAGTCCAAAATTTGGGTTCACAGATGAGGGACCTGAGGCCCCGGAAAGGGAGATCCCCCCATTCTCACCGCTTACTCGCGACTTGAGATGAGGCCTAGAGCAATGCGCAGAAGCAGGGGGGAGTCAGCCGAGACCCAGCCAGCGCCCCAGCCCCAGCATGGCACCCACGCTGCTGGCACGGATTTTACCAAGCCCCATGGCACCCAGCCTCAAGGATCCGGACTGTGCCCACCCGAGGCCCTGCTGGAAGTAAGGTCCTGTCACCCAGCCCACGGCATGTCCTAACCTTCCTGCCATTTTAGCCCATGCTCATAAACCCTTTTCATTCTTCCCATTTCTTCTGAGAGCTAGCTTTCCAAAACAGTCCCTGCCATATCCACAAGTCTGCAGACTGGGGCCTCGTAAGAGCTCCTTTTTCAAGTCAAATCCAAAGAGGAAAAGAGGCCCAAAGGTTGGGGACAGAATCGCTAAGGAGATTTATTTTCCTTCCCCTTAGAAGTCTTCCTCCCATCCAGGAACGTTTTTCCCTGGAATAAAATACCACCAGTGCAGAGGGCAGCTAGAGACATTCCAGCCCAATTCAGTTCTTTATTGGATGAAACTGAGGACCAGGGAAGGGGCATACCCTGCCCAAGGGCCCGCAGAGAGTGAGGCTAGCTGGGGCTGGAGGAGGCCTCCCGGGCACTGCTCCTCCCGTCAAGTGCAACTGGCCTGGTGCGGGTGTGCACACAGCGTGTGTGTGCATGCATATGCATGTTAGCACGCATGTGTGCGCATGCATTCAGTGCCAGGAACTAGGATTGCGCTGAGAAATGTTTCTATACATCAAGGTTGGGGAGAGTGGAAGAGAGAAGTAAGTATGTTTGCAGATGGGCTCAAAACAACTTGCATATGGCGGATGAAATTTCTATCTTCAACTGAACCAAAACTGAAGAGTCCGCCTCACGATTTTGCCTGCTATGTATTTTGAATAGTCATTAACTTAAAAGTAATATATGTTTTTTATAGAAAACTTAAACGTTAAAAGAAATGCAAAGGAATTAAGACTACCCATAATTCCATGACCTAGAAACAACCTTTGTCAAGATTTTGGTTTGTATTCTTCAAGGTCTTTTTTAGATACATGTAATTATATGGCACATTCTATTTGGTAATCTAATAATTGTATATTCCAATGAAGCTTTTTTTCCCCCTAACACTAAATACAGTTCTATAGGACTTTTTTTTTTTAAGATTTATTTATTTATTTGACAGGGAGAGAGTAAGCAGGGGGAGAGGGAGAGAGAAACTCAAGCAGCCTCCTCACTCAGAGGTAGCGCAAGCTGGGCTCGATCTCAGGACCCTGAGATCAGACCTGAGCCGCAACCAAGACTCAATTGCTTAACTGACTGTGACACCCAGGCTCCCCTCCATGGGATGTTTTGAATGGCTGCCTGATTATTCTGTTCAACTCATTTCTTACTGTTGGATAATTTTGTAACTCCTGTTTGTTTGTTTTTTCACATCACAAATGATAGTGAGATAAATGTCTCTGGGTCTCTGTTTTTTTCTGGATGAAATTCTTAAAATAGAATTGGTAGGACTAAGACAATGACACTTTTAACATTTGACATATGTATTTCCAAGTCATGCTTCTGGAAACTCGGGTCTATTTACATTTCTAATAACAGCATAGTATACGAGCATGTGTTTCTATATTATCTTTTGCTTATTATTTTCTGAAATTCCAAGGAAATTTAGAAATTATTTTAATTACTGGTGGGCTGTGATTCACTATTTCCACTCTTTTTTTTTTTTTACAAAAATCATAAAACTAAGCAATACTATAAAATAAGGGACTGATCTAGTTCTATGTTTACATTGTCTGAATTTGGTCTTTCTTTAAAAAACGAGTTTTCACAGAATTATAACTAAGTAAATGTAGGCAACTTAGCATCCTTTCATATAAATATTTCTATAAAATGTTATAATGTGCACTTGACATTTAAAACTGTAAAAGATCTTTAAGGCAGGCGCTGTAATGATCCAAAGTGTATATGTCCTGAGGTTTGGTGAGCCAGGACTCTATTTTGAGTGTTTGAGTTGTTTTCAACTTGATCCGTAATAGTAGGTAGAGAGTCTGAAGACTTTCCTAGTTCCTGCTGTGTGTTAGTATCACACGTTGAACTGAACTCTGTGCATCCCTGGGAATAAAACCAGCCTCCATTTTTGCTTCGAGATGCCAATTTTTGCAAAATTCTCATTTTTATATGAAATAACATTTTATTCCGTCCCATCTCTCTTTCACAGTTTTCTGTGATCATCCAAAAGGAAATTAAAAAAAATAAGGAGGTATTGAAAATAGAGTTATGTATTTATATGTACATTTTGAACTTTTTTTAAAAGATTATATTTATTAATTTGGCAGAGAGAGACAGCATGAGAGGGAACACAAGCAGGGGGAGTGGGAGAGGGAGAAGCAGGCTTCCCACTGAGCAGGGAGCCCGATGCGGGGCTCGATCCCAGGACCCTGAGATCATGACCCGAACCGAAGGCAGCCGCTTAACCGACTGAGCCACCCAGGCGCCCCCATTTTGAACTTTTTAAATTATATGACTAATATATGTTATATGTAGAAAGTTACAGAATAGAAATAAAAAAGGAAAAAAATAAAGTAACTTGTAATCACATCATGCAAAGATAAGGCTGTTAAATATGACAATGTTAATACCTTTCCAGCTTTTTTCCTATGGAAATATATACATATAGTTCATACTGCTTGCTTTTGTAACCCGCAATGATCTATTGCAAATGTATTATCGTGCCAATCTGCCAACAAGTACATAGTTTTAAACAGCTTCCTAGTCTGTGCGAGGCACAGTGAGAAGCAATTACAAGCAAAAGATGATCGGGTCCTCAGGGAGCTTATAGGCCAAACTATAAACAGAAGAGCGGGAAAAACATAGACATCCTGAGCCCGGGTCTAGCAGCCTTTCTTCTGGTTTATTCTCATTATGGGGTCAAACTTACTTCCTTAGCATTCTTTTATTTTTTACTTTTTTTTTTTTTTTTTTTATAGTCCTAGCAGTTTTAAATCACAGTTTTCTTTAAATTGTCTTTAGGACACTGTGTCCTACTTATTTACTTTTGATCCATAAACAGTTAAGAGTCCTGGTCACACTGCCTTCTGTAGTCAGTGAGTCCCAGCACAGTTCCCAGGAGCTGTGGAAGCACATCTTTCGTGGCAAGTGCCACCAGGAGTAGGACTTCAGCAACGGATCGTTCTTCTTACAGCAAGACAGGGACTCTCCTGCTTTCACAGAGAGCTTTCTGCTCCTTAACACCAGCCGTGCCCTGCACACACTTCAGTGAGGCGGATCGAGCTGGCCAGGAAGGGAAGCTGAGGCTCAGATGGGGAGTGACAGAGCCTGGCAGAGACAGAGCAGGGCCCAGATGAAGCCCAGGCTTGGGAGGCCAGCACAGCACTCTTACTGCTTACTCCTCCCTACTTCCGTTGAAGGTATGGCTGACTCGGCTGAAGAATCTGAACAGGTCAAAGATAGGCTGCTACTGTCTGCTCGACTCAAGCGTGCGCATGTGAGCACACATACACACACACACATGCACGTCCACACATGCACCACAAACACACGAATGAACACACTCACAGAAAAACAGGCGATCCCAACCAAAATGCTCCTGGGCATTCTGTAAGTGCTCCCAACCTGGAAGGATCTGCCTTGTCTTGTGGTCCTTGCACCATTGCCAGAGTCTGATTCACACTTAACTATTGTTTTGACCAGACCACCCACAGCAAAAGGCCATTTCCAGACAAGCCAGGATCTCTTCCACTGGGAATTTCCAACCCTGCATCACACACACACACACAACCCAGGGGCATGCTTTCTCCAGCAGGTGAGGGAGTCCCAGACAGCAGACTCCCAGTGAGCACCTCTGAAGAGCAAGATGCCGAGCGAGGCTATGAAAAGAACCCTGGGATAATATAACACTCTAGAAAGCGGTCCACATGCACTGAGTAATACTATCACACCATGTATGTCCTGTGCTTTACGATTCCTAGGCATTGTCTCACCTGCATGAGCCCTGCATGAAGGCTGTATTATTAGTTACATTCAATAGAGGTTCAGAGAGGTTCAGAGAGGTTTACTAGCTGGGCCCAGATTCGATAGTGATTAGCATAGCTTGGACTTAAATCCTGTTTCTTCTGACTCCAAAAACAATGTCTCCCCCAGTCCCCTCAAACATTGACCTCAATATGTTACATGATTCTTTATTCTCACTATGACCCAGGAGGTCAGTTTGGTGGGGCTTCCTATCCTTATTTACTAGGTGAGGAAACAGGCTCTAAGAGGTGAAGGGAGTTAGCTGTGGTCATTAGGGGCCTTCTGGCTTCATGTCTGGTGCTCTTTCCTCCTCACCTGGTTCCTGCTGTGGAGTAGCTCTCCAGGAAGCAGGAGCCTGTGGACAGACTGTGAGCTCCCTTGGAAAGTTGCAGGCAAATGTTTGGGGTACATTTGCAGACAACTGCCCTGGGGGAGCCACATCCCTGCCCAGTGGGCAGGTGTAATGTGTTTTGAGGTCATATCTGCCTCCTCTGGGGTGCTGTCGCTTGTGATCTTTCCCCAGATGTAGGCCAGGATGCCACTTTCTATTGACCAGGCAAAGAGTCCTACTTTAGAATGTACGACTGTTGTTCAGCAGTGTGGTTTCTTTGAAAAAAAATGTGAACAGAACAAGGTGGGGAGGAAGTTGGCAAGGGAGGACAACCACACATTGGCATTGTCCACTGTCTGTTCTTGGAAAGAGTTGAGGAGCATTCGACATTGGCCCATCCTTTCACGATGTATAGAGCAGAGTCAGACACACCCTCTTCATTTTATAGAGATGCTGGTGGAGGGAACAGTTGGGAGACTATTGCAGAAACCCAGGGGGACGTGACGGGTACTTAAAAGCGGCATTAGGGTCAGGAAGTAGACACAGACTGAAGAAAGATTTTAGAGGAAGAATCAACCTGTCTTAGGGACTGGATGGTGGAGAAAGGACAGTGAGGGAGATGAGCTTAGGATGACTTCTGGGTTACTAATTTAGGCATCTAAGAAGTTGAGCATGCCATGAACAGGGCTGAGGACCACAGAAGAAGGAGAGAGTTTGGGGGGAATATGATGAACTTATTTTTTTATATGCTGAGGGTACCTGTCTGGAGAACATTCTCATAAAGGTGGCAAGAAGGGAAGGTGCTCAGAAGAGAGGTCCTGTGACTCTACCCTAAGAATTCATAGACATTGCTACCACCAACACTGGCCACTGCAGACCCAGTAAAGAGGAACTGGAGAGGGGGGACTGAGATAGAGTGGGCTATGTTTTTAGAATCCATCGTGAATACAGGAAAGATCCTGAGTGGGAACAAGTAGGTTTCCCTGATTCCCTCCAGCCCGTGATTTTCATGGATTGTTTGGTAGACAATACGAGTGTCACAGTGAGAGTGTCATAATGGAATGACTTGAGCATATTGAGTTAGAAAGCCTGAATCTGGTGTTATAAATTACTTGTTTTGTGATCTGGGGCAAAACACTTAGCTTTACTGACCTTCCTTCCTCTTCTATAAAATGGTTGTCTGGTGAAAATGCTGTGTAAATTATAACAGGTTGTTCATTGGTAGATTATCAGTTTAATATGTCACACCAATAAGCTACTAATTTTGTAACTGAAATTAAATGCTTACAATTTGAGAAGCTAAAACTTTAACGAGGAAGTACCATGAGGCTGGAAAAACCCAGTGAATTTTTCAGACCAAATTATAGGAAACCCTCAGAGCTCCAGTATCCTATCATGATGTCGTTAGGGAAAGGAAAACACAAGAATGGAGGCCAGGGGATGTCCCCCCAGTCTCCCCACCCAACCCCCACATCACCAGCCGTGGTGATGTCAGTATGGGATAGAAATCTCTCCACTCTGGTGGGTGCTGTGTTTGATGTCGTGTCACAGCCATATGTGATTCTGTTCATCCTTGAGTCTCATAGAGGGTTTAGTCTGTCACCTTCTTGGGCACCAGCTGCTTAGTATCACTCAACCAGTAATCCCTTCAGCATTAACTCTTGAGGCTATAAAAGGGGTATAGGGCATGGACTTCGATTTAATTTAAAAAATAGTTTATTGAACTCCTTGGACTTCCCAGGCACTGTGCTAAATGATGGAGATAGACTGTTGAACCACACAGGCAAAGTCTCACCCTCATAAAGCTTTTATTCTATCAAATGTCAGAGCTGGAAGAGATCTCGGAGATTATCTGGGTGGATATAATGGGAGAAGAAATTGAGGCTGATAAATAGAGGCCAGAATTTGAAGTGATGATTCAGTCGGTCACACACAACCCATACAACCTTGGACAAGTTTATGTCACTGCAAAGTGAAAGTGATGATAAAAATAAGAACTACCTTCCTTATACTAGAGTATGGAGGGAAAAATGGCGATGCACATTATCACTGGCAAAGTACTGCACAAATAGAAATCGTCAGTGAAATGTTTTATTAAAAAAAGAAAAGAGGGAAGGAAGGAAGGAAAGAAGGAACGAAGAAAGGAAGGAAGGAAGGAAGGAATACATTCAGTGTGGATGTGCATATCTTGAAAAATACTAAATGCCTATCAAATTCTTTCTACCCCCTCTTGTCTTTATTTACACTGGTATTCTGTTACCAGACAACAAATCAGTCAAGATGGTAATATTATTTTGTGCAATATAAGCCAACATTGCTTTGAAAAGAGAATAGAAATATTTTGATTTTTGTTACATAATCATTGATCACATTTGAGAGACTGTTTTCTCTAAAAATTGCATTAACCAATTAAATTTATCAATTAATTTTAAAAAAGAGAGGGGATGTATTTTCCACGGGCACATACATTACAAAAAAATTTCCAAAAAAAGGAAAACCACATATGCATTGGGGGTTGTTGTTCTCATTCCTTTTTTTTTTTTTTTTTTAATTTCAAGTTTTTATCTAAATTCTAGTTAGTTAACACAAATGGTAAAATTGGTTTCAGGTGTAGAATTTAATGGTTCATCACTTACATATAACACCCAGTGCTCCTCACAACAAGTGACTTCCTTAATGCCCATCCCCCACCCACCTCCCTCCATCACCCCTCAGGTTGTTGTCTATCTTTAAGATTGTTGCTCTCATTCTTGTTTTTATTAACCGAGTCCCCGAGTGGGTTTCCTGCAGTCTGATGCTTCAGAAAGCTTCCGCAGCCCAGTCACCAGTTGGGCTGAGAATTCTGATGTGAAAAGCCTGGAACAATCAAAGAGTGAAAGGTGTGTGAAGATAATTAGAATGTACAGAACAAACAGTAACATTTGTGTTCACTCAAGGCAGCAGGTGGTAAATTCCTCATGTGGACAAGGAACAGTGATTGTTTCATACCAAAAAAAATACACACACATGAATATATTGACAATGATTTTCTTCCATGCATCTGAAAAATATAATGCCTACTTTGCCAATAAATAAGTATGCATTATTTAGAATACTGTAAACGAGAATATGGATTCCAGTAGCTTTCCAGTCATATTACTAAAGTATGTTTTTCAATCTTATGCCTACATCTCTTGGTCTCAGATTTGAGAAAATAAAATATATAGGTATGTTGTGAGAAGAAGAAAGCAAGTGACCTTTATTGAGTATCCACTCTGTGCCAGGCACTACATGATGCACTTTCTCCATACGCTCATTACCTCCTTAATTCTTCCCCCGCCCCTCCACGCTCTCTCCTGTCTAGGTCTTTGGACATGGGACTCCCTATACCCTGCAGGTTTTTCTGGATCCCTGATGCTCTCTCAGTGACACTTGCCTCTCTCACGCCACTCTTTACCTGGATACATCTTCCCCTTCAAGATTCAGCTTGGACCCAAGCCTGCCCTTGGTTTTCCCATTGCACAGCTCCTCAGTCTCCAGAGCTCTCTCTGGCATGCATGATCACAGACTGTAACATTGATGATGTCTGCTTTCCTCATTCCAGGGCAAGCTTCAAGAGGACAGGGGCCATGGCTTTTTCATCGTGATGAGTCCAGTGCACAGAGAGGTTCTAACCACACAGACTGCCTGGGTGAAAGAACAAATGAATGGGTTTTTGAGTGAGCTAAGTATTATTAGCCCCCAATTTTCAGATAAGAAAAATGAAGCTCAGAGAAGGTAAGTGGTCACCCTATAGAGTAGATGTTTGATCCAGTAGGTCTAGGATTTGAACCACATTGTCTGACTTGTTCTCATAGTTGCTATCAACAAGAGTGGGAAAATCCTGAAGTCCTGCTGCCCATTCTCTCTGGCCTCCTTTGTTGGTCTATAGCAAGAAAGGACTACTGAAAAACAAAGGCCTCAAGTCATGTAAGGCCAACCCATGGTGCAGGGGCTAGAAATTAGCCGGGAGCCCAAGAGCATCCAGAACCTCTGCTAAGGACAGAGAGTTGAGGTCAATGACACTCAACATGGATTTTCTGAGTGTCCGCTCTGTGTTTCACAACTATGCTGTGAGCTATGGGGAGTTTGGAGATGGGCACCAGATATGGCCTGACGCTCAGGTGGCCTACCAGCTCTCCAAGCCTGCTGAAAGGACATACACATATGGGTGAAACCACCTCAAGTCAGAGGAGGCAGGCAAGTGGAAGAGAAAAGCCCCTGGCCGGAACCAGAAGGCCTGCCTCTGCCTTTCTTCCCCCATGACCTTTGGAGAGCCACTTATTTCCCTCCGAGAGTTTTAGTTTCCCACCTGCAAAATTCAGCAAAGGGACTAGCCTCAGGGAAGTCAGCAGGCCATTGTGATTCCCAGGTTTGCTTTTGTCCTGCTTCTATGTTAGGGACTGAATTGTGGCCTCCCAACAATTCGTATGGTGAAGTCCTAATCCTTTGTATCTCAGAATGTGACCTTATTTGGAGATGGGACCTTTGCAAAGAGAGAATAAAGTTAAAATGGAATCACTAGGGTGGGTTCTAATGCAACATGACTGGTGGCCATATTAAACAGACATGCATACAGGGAGAACACCACATGACCTTGAAGACAACCACCTACAAGCCAAGGAGAAAGGCCTAGAACAGACCACTCCCTCGCAGCCCTCAAAAGAAGCAACTCTGCCAGGCCTGGTTGTTTGAGCCACCCCGTTTAGAACGCTTTGTGAATATGGCAGCCCTGGCAAACTCATACACTGTTGTTGTTGTTGATTCAAATGTTTTGGGGTTTTCCACCATGCTCCTCATCATTCTCCATGTTCTTCTACCCAGCTGCATGGCCCGTTTACTTTATCAACTGGTTCTTTAAGCATTTTAGTTGGTCTCCCTTGGATGAGAACATCCCAAAGCTCTCCTTGCATGCTCACATTTCAAGACTATTTCCTGAAATCTTTCAAGACTAAGAAGCAAGGGTCACATTCTGCAAAAGTCTATTTCAGGACCTGGTAAACCAAACTGCATACGCCCAAGCCTGTGGTGTTTAATCAGTTCTCCTGGGGAAAGGGGAAGCCCTAATTTGTAGTATTTGCCAATTTCCCACTGTGGCCAATTTCAAGCTTTCGACATGAACTCACTGAAAGTGGAGCTGAGAGGTGTGTGCCCTTGGCTCTGGGAGGTGGTGGGGTGACTAGAGCCGGCTATTCCACAGCACTCCTGGCACTCTGCAGTCAAGGCCCAGAGTCCTTTGCACCCGATGACCTAATAATGTCTGAGCCCTTAAGCCATCTGAGCTAAACATCAGGAACCAAGGTCCTCATCTGTCCTCTTCTTTTGATTCACTGAATGATTTGAGATAAGTCTCTAGGCCTCAACAATTATCATTTCTAAAATGAAAATGAATAGATTAGGGGCTACGGTTTTGGTAGCTTGACTCTGCACCACTGGGGTGGGGAAGGGTGCAAGGAAACTAGGCCCCCATACGCCCCTTCAACCAAAGGTACTTTGCCTTTATATACTGTATATATTGGGGATCCAGGTCAGGTGTGTTTGGGGGATAAAAAGGAGGAGGTTTTACTGCTTAAAAAAAAAAATAGTGACTTGAGTTCTCTCCATTTGAAAGGTTTTGTGCTCCTCCATGATTCTAGACCAAAACTCTCAGCCTGAGACATTGGAAAAGACGTCACGAAAGGGGCAATTGAGGGAAGAATAGCCAACAGGGTGACCAATTCCAAAGAATGAGACACTGGGTGGGGACAGGCCAAAATCACTGGATGGGCCACAGTGATGCTATCTAGTTCTTGAGCAGGTTTCTTCCAGACTCTATTTATGTGAAGAGAGGAATATTTTTACCTACCCTTGGATGGCATCCAGGTCTGGGGTGGGAGGTGGCAGTTGTTTAACAGCCCACGGTAACATTGCACAGCAATTAGGGCAGGAAGTGAAGAAGGCTGCATCGCCCAGGTGGAATTGAGGTCAAGAGAATACAATGCCTCAAGATTGAATTCAGTCTCCTGCCCCAACCGGATGTCCTCTACTGCTGCCTGGGGCATCTGGGAGAGCAGGGTGGCTTTCTTCGGAAGAAAGTCCTTCTTAAAGCTCTGGCCTGGTGTAGATACAGGTGTGCTAGAACAGGTCAGGAGCAAGACAATGCCCTCCTCACTGTGCTTGGGGACTGCATGTCTGGTGGCGATGCGGAGGGAAGGTTGAGCAGGGCAATCCTGGGTCAGGGGAGGCAGGGAGCCAATTATCGGGATTGTCCAGGGGACGGATCATACACATCTGCCTCAGTCAGAAACAGTGACACGAATGGAGTTTGTTCTCAGGAGCCCAGGCACTTCATAGGGAGTTTACCTTCTTATTCAGACTTCCCTGTCATTGACAGTTCTAGCCTCATTATCGTCTCCCTGGGGTGGCCTCTGGGCTCGGCAGTTCTTCTGAGGGAAAGACAGCCTTTTCTTTCTTATTTCTCTCATGTTGTCTTTATATTCAGGCATGGAATAGGGCTGAGTCAACATCAACCCAAAAACCTTGTGCCACGGAATCGAAGTCATAGCTTCCATGTGGGCTTAATATTCATGTCAAGAAACAGAACCATTGAGAGAATTTGGATTAATTTTTAAAAGTAGCACAGTTGTCTCTCTCCTCATGCTTGGTGGGAAAGTTTGGGGAGGTGATGAAGGATTCTAGTGCAGTCAAAGGATTTTAGGGCTGGAAGGGGGGCTAGAGATTACATTTGGCTTAAGGAAATTGTGTTGGCATCACCTTTAAAATACATATCCAGAATCTAATCACTTCTCACTGCCTGCAGCTATCCCTCCGTAGGTGGGTGCAATCACCTTCTACCTGGTCTCCTTGCTTCTTCCCTTGAGCTTCTCAGTATATTCGAAACTCAAAAGTGAGAACGACCCTTTTGAAATGTGCATCCAACCATTTCACTCCTCTGTTGAAATCCCAGCCTTGGTGTCCATTTCTCTCAGAGAGAAATCCCAATTCTCAGAGCAGCCTAGAAGACCCTGCAGGACCTGGCTCTGACCTTATCTCCTCTAACTCTCCCCAGCCCCCGCGGATCACCATGGCTGGTCTCCTGGCTATTCCTAGAGTAATTCACTTGCTCTCCCCTGGCATGCTATTCCCACCTAGAGAACACAGGAACGGGGCCGGCAGGGTAGGGGGGAGGGCAGAGGGGGAGGGAGAAGCAGACTCCACACTCAGCAGGGAGCCCGATGCGGAGCTCGATCCCAGGACCCCAAGATCATGACCCGAGCCAAAGGCATATGCTCAACCAACTGAGCCACCCAGGCGCCCTCAGTAAGACCTTCCTTGACCATTGATATGTCAGCCTGCCAGTCCCTCCCCACTGCCCCAAACCTGGGACTTTTACTCCCCTTCTGCTGCTCTACTTCATCCCATTTTAGACTTAACACCTTCTAACACAAAAGACACTCTTCATGTTTCTTGCTTGTTTAATACTTGTTTCTGCCTGCTA
Source organism: Mirounga leonina (assembly GCF_011800145.1). Taxonomy (NCBI): domain Eukaryota; kingdom Metazoa; phylum Chordata; class Mammalia; order Carnivora; family Phocidae; genus Mirounga; species Mirounga leonina. Next base: position 77,498,764 of record NW_023270268.1, read on the forward strand.
AGACATAAGCTCTACAAGGGCAGAGACCTTTCTCTCTATGTTTGAAGTGTGCCCGCCTCATGGCGAACCTGGCTGAATTAAAGAGGATTTCCTTAACTCTTTTTTTTCTAAACATTTTATTTTGAAGTAATTTCAAATTTACATAAGCATTACAAAAACAGTACAGAGGGTTCAAACATAGCCTTCATGGAGACAGGTCACATTTCACCATCATGTTTCCTTTAAGAATGTTTAATGGTATCACCCTTAGCATTAATAATGCTAAGTACCAAAATTCATATGTGGATATCATAACCCCCAAGGTGATGGTCTTGGGAGGTGGGGCTTTCAGGAAGTGGTTAGGTCATGAGGGAGAAGCTCCCATGAGTGGGCTTAGTGCTCTTACAAAGGAGGCTACAGGGAGATCCCTTGGTCTTCCACCATGTGAAGACACAGCAAGAAGGCGTCAGCTGCGAACCAGAAGGTGAGCTCTCAGTGGAACACGACCATGCTGGTGCTTTGATCTTGGATTTCCCAGCTGCCAGGACTGTGAGAAATAGAATTTTGTTCCTTATAAGCTCCCCAGTCTGTGGTATTTTGTTATAGCAGTTTGAACAGAGTAAAACATGTGTAGAATTCTCTAGGTCAAAAGGCTTTTTTTTTTTTTTTTTAATGCTTTAGCTTACTGGCCACTCTGCACATCTCCAAGATACTGGAGCTAAGTAGCTAAGTAGCTAAGAGATCAAGCTCTGCCGTCAGAGAACCTAAGTTTGAGTAGCTGTGTGGCCTTGGGTAAGTTGTGTAACCTCTCTGAGCTTCAGTTTCCTGATCCGTACATGAGGATGTTGAGAAGGATGAGGCTCATCAGATTCAGGTGAGATCATGCTCAAGGTCACAGCATTGGCAAGGGCAAGAGCAGAGCTGGAAGGTGAGCTGTTTTCTAACCCGTATCTTCTGCCCTGTGGGCCCCATATCTTCTGCCCAGTGCTGCCTAGGTGCAGCCCATCTTGCTCTCCTCTGCTCTTATTGTGTTGGCTCCCTGGGTCAAGAGTGATTCTCCAACAAAGTGAAGATAGCAGCTGCCTCTTCCAGGCTGGGATGTTCCCCGGACAACTGAGAACAATGCCCCAATGTGGGCCTGAGTCACTGCATTCTTGTCCCCTCCACCGCATGTGCTGCCTTCACTCAGTCCCTCTGCCCTGTTCCCGTGGTGCCCGTGTGGGGGATGGGCTGCCAGCCTGGCGCTGACCACAAGGTCCTCAGGCACCCTCCAGCTTGGTGACTGAGATGCCATCTGGCACCCACCACAGCTGCAAGGCCCATGGTCTGGCACCAGGAAGCAGGAGGACCGGAGCATGGTGGAAGTCTGGGGAAGACCTCCTGCTTCTGGTCCAGCCTCTGTTGCTTCCTCAAGGGGACAAAGCCAAGGTCATGGTCATCTCCAGGCCTCAGCTTCCTCGGCTGTAAAATCAAGAGAATAAATAGTTCTGAGACCGATCATGATTTCTTGATCCTGAATTGTCTCAACCCATGATGCTTATATATTCAAGGAAGAAGTTTCAGCCTTGATCCCCAAACAGGAACCCTGCCAGGCATGGGGATGAATCCATAGAGATAAAGGAGGATCAAGAAATATCATAAGGAGAGGGATCTGATACAAAAGCTACTGTTAGGATTAAGTGAGTTAATATGGGTAAAGCATATCATCAGGGGTTAAAAAATATTTGTGATGACAGTGGTGAGAAAAGCATCTGCCCCTGAGTCTCCCTCTGTGCCTGCCACCCTGCCCTAAGCCAGCCTCCCATGTTCTTGCTTCTGAAATTCAGCAGTGGTCTCCAGTGTGATCTTCTGGTCACCAGTGCCTCCCCTCTTCAACCCAATCTGCCCACTGCTGTTAGAGGGATTTTCCTAAAACGCTGTTGTGCCATGCATCTCTCTCCTGCTCAAAACCCTTCAGTGACCCTGGAAGCCTCCTGAGTTAGGTTCAAATGACTCCCCCTGTAGTCAAGCCCCTCAACAAAACACCAGCCTATCTTTCCAACTACCACCCCTACCCATCTATCCAGGATTTCGATAAACCTACAGCCCTCCAGACAGATGCAAGCTGCCTGTCCCTTGCTTAGAGTGTTAAGATGGTATAGTAGCTAAGAGATCAGGCTCTGCAGCCAGAGAACCTAAGTCTGAGTAGCTGTGTGGCCTTGGGTAAGTTGTGTAACCTTTCTGAGCTTCAGTTTCCTGATCCGTAAATGAAGATGTTATAATGGCACCTCTTGTAGGGATGGTTCTGAAGATAAAAGAAGTATGGAAAGCAATTGATGTACAGCAGATATTCAATCAATGTTTCTTATTATTTTAACCTTTGCACTGAACATGTCTTCTCTACACCATGTCCCTTGTCTGCTACCATCTGCCTGCCTGCCTGATGAAACCCTCCTCACTCCTCTCCCTCACACACCTGAGCCACCCCCTTCTTGCCCTTCACGAGGTAAACTTGATTAAGCTTAGTTTTCCACCCTGTGAAGTCCTTAAGGGCCAGGAAGAACCTGTCCCTCAGAAGTCTCTGGATCTCAAAAGTTAGTGCCCGGCACCTGGCAGCTCTCAATAAGGATGTGTTGGAGGACAGAATGCAGGAATGTGCTCATGGAAGGCTCAATGACGACTGAAGGAACGAACAAGTGCTGTTTGGGGCAGCTAGCACCCTGATGTGTTGGGGCCATGATGCAACTTCCCAAACTGGGGACACAGGCAGGCTGAGCATGAGCTCTGAGTTAGGAATGCTCCCCTTTGATCACTGTCCCAGGGGTAAAGCTGCTCGAGAGCTCAGATCCAAGTGGCCTTCTCTGCCCAGGGCCCTCTTGTGGCAGAGCAGGTGTGAGGTGTGATGGATGAGCCCTGGAAGAGGCAACGTGGGGGCTGGCAGAGACCAGGGCTCTACTCTAGCTCATCTCCAACTGGCTAAGGCACCTGGGAGGAATCACATCTCTTGGGCTCTTAAGGGGAAATTTGGGCTAGATCATGGTTCTTAAAGTTCATCCCCCAAAGCAGCAAAATCGGGGTCGCTGAGAGTTTGTTAGAAATACCGAACATCAGCCTCACCCCAACATTCTGAAGCAGCAAGCCGGGGGAGGGACCCAGACATTTGTGTCTTATCCAGCCCCCTAGGAGATCTGAGGTTCACTCAGGTTTGAGAAACACTGGGTTAGACCAGTGGGGGCATTCAAGGCTATTCCGTATTTTTTGTTTGTAATTGCGTGGGCCCTGTTTTTGTTTTGTTTGTTTGTTTTGTTTTTTCCTAATGAAATCTCAGGCAGATGCCCAATATGTAAAGTGGACTAGAGCAGAGTCTCCCTCTGGTTGACTCTCTGACTCTCCCCCCACTCTGACTCTCCCTCATCATGCACACTGGTGTAGCAGGCCTCCAGCCAGCTGAAGAGTAGAGAATTGGGGGTCTGTCAAGCCCAGTGCTGCCAGTGGGCTGTGCCTCCCAAGGAGGCACCCCCCGTTGGCTCCCTGCTGAGTGCCCCCAGTAGACACCACTGGGTATCCAGAAGGCTGACGTGGAGTGGGGTCCCAGGCCTTGGGGTGGGTGGCACTGAGGCATGTGGGATCCCTGGCCGGGGGAGCGCAGATGAGGCTCAGTGGTGCTGACCAGGTAGGCATCTCCCCCAAGGCTGCCCAGCCAGCTGCTGAGCCCCATTTGATCACGTGAGGCAGGAGCTACCCTGCATCTCGGGAAGGTGGAAGTCATACTTCATTTTCATACTGGCTGCTTTTGGAGACAATATGGCACCACTCAGATTTTTAGATCTTCCCTTTCATGAAGCTCAGCAGATCATGTGAAGCAGTCAAGAGGCCCGCAGACATACTCATCGTTCTATGATGGTTTCTGCACTTTCTGCTTCTCCCCTTCCGCTATGTGGATAGATGAGTCACTTGAATTTCTTTACTTCATTTTCTGAGGTAAAGAAGATAGTGGGGGGTGGGTGTTGGGGAAGCCCATGATTAGAGAACTTCACAGAAGAGGCCACAGTGGTGGAGAAGCAGAAGGGAGAATGCTTTGAGGACTCTTATGAAGGGTAGATGATGGCTGGGACATTCTCTAAGGGCAGAGAACCAGACAGAGGCCAGAAATTACTTCCCTGATGTAAGGTAGCATCAGAGGCTGCATGCTTTGCCAATAGCAGAGAGCATGCCAGCAGCAGGCAGTGGGGAATGGGGGTGTGCAGTGGAGATGGAGAGGAGAAAGGTAGGTGTTGGGGCTCCCAGTTGATGTGAAAGTGGCCATCTTCCTGATTCCATCCCAGGATATATGTGCCTGGTGCAGCTGGGCAGAAGGAAATCTCTGTGGTCTGAGGCACTGTCCCAGACAGTTATGTAATGGTGTGATTCTCAGAAGGAGAGAAAGTACCATGCCGTGGGCAGCCACTATAAGGAGACCTCTTCTCTTGGTCCCGGCATTATAGAACGGGACCCATGTTCCTTCACATCACCATGCTTTGGTTTCCACTTCTGGAAATAGAGAACGATTATATTATCAACTCACTTCTGAAAAAGCATATAAAGCAGGCATGATCATGTTAGCACCTCCCATTTGTCCAACGTTACTAGATACAACATATTTCATATCCATGATCTCATCTCGTCCTCCAATCAATTCCTTGTGAAGAAACCCAAGACTTGGGGAGGCTGCATGTCTTCCTGAGATCACACAGCATGTCAGTGGTGGCCCTGGTTTACTGATTCCCAGTTCCTGGTTTTCTCCTAAGGCCTGCTGCTTCCCTGTCTGTGAAATACAAAGACCTTTCAAAAGAAAGATTACTCCTAGTTGTACCATTATTGTGTCTTGTAGCTCCAAATACTTGCAACCTTCACAAACTGTATTACATTTCCCACTTCCGGAACTCAGCATTTTCCCTCTATAAAGACTGGCTCCATGCTTCCCTGGAACAAGCTGGCTGGAGACTTGGCTGTGACTTTTGCCCTATTTACCCCTGAGCCCAGACAGAATTCCCTAGGATTCCATGGGGCTCGTTGCATTTTCTAGTTCTCAGTGAGAGTCAGTGGGAAACATTACTTTCCTGTAAACTCCGTAAGTTCAAAGACTATTTAAATACCAAGACTGTATGATTTTATAACCTAGGAGGGATAAACAAAGGTGTTCCCTGGGGTCGGGGGATTATTTCACATGGTCACAAATACTGAGTTAAGATAAGAAGTGTGTAGCTGGGCAACTCTGGAGCTGGGGACATCTTCCCACCTGCTCACGTGGTGGCAGGCCCCTCACCTGTCTCTGAATTCCCTTTTCACCACATTTCTGAAATAGGGGTGGTAACAGCTGTCTATGAAATGCTTTGTGACCAGGCAGCAGGCATTGTACTGTGGCCAAGTATTACGAAACAGATGAGCTTTGTCTGAACCCATCTCCCAAGGCATTCAAGTGTGGAATATTTGGAGGAACACAAAATGCCATTGCTGGAAGGGTATTTTAGCAGTGATCTAGCCAAACCCTCCACTCTCTAAAATATATGCTCTCTATACCACTCTCAAGGAAGGATGGTCCAGCCTCTGCTTGAATGCTTCCTATGACAGCAAGCTCACTATTCCATTTCTCTGTTGTCCATCTCTGTTAAGAGGATGACTAGAAAGTTGGTTGCTTTTAATTTCACTCCTTGTCTTAGTCCTGTCCTTTAGGATATCCCAGATGAAATCTAGTTTCTACCTCCATTTCCACACTTTTCATATACATGATGTACTTGAGGATGGCTTCAGTGGCCCATCCTTCAAGAGCCCATTGTTGCTGTGTGGACGCCACGTTCAGAGGCGGTGGAAAAGGTGACATTGAGATATTGGGCTCTGCCTTTGTCTCTTCCAGCCTTTGAGGACCAGGAACGAGGCCCTCCCTCATATCTATGACTCACATCTATGACTCCACTGGGTGCATGGCAGCCAGTCCATTTTACTATGCAGCTTATCAGTCAGAGAGCTATATCTTGCTCCTCCACATAAGGACACAGTCAAACGTTAATAAGAAAATTTAAAAAGGAGGGATGGATTCATTGAGTGGAGGATGAAATACTTCTATGATGGTTTCTGCACTGAGGTGGAAAAGAAAGGCACTTGCTCTGTTGTGCACACCTGTGGCCCTTGGAAGGGATATTTATCACAGATGGACTGGGCTTCTGTTTATTCATCTAGGGATTAGAAGACGCTAGTCCCTCCCTGCCACTCACAATCCTCAAGACTGCAGGCTTACACCGAACAACATTTCAAAAAAACACTGAAAAGGAGACGATTTATTCTATGTCCATGGCAAAGATTTTCTGATAGCTCAAATGTCTGACATTCTAGGATTCATTTTATGTTTCAAGAACAGAGTGGGAAAAGATTAAAGGATTTGAGTCCAAAGCCTGGGTTTGGGTATGGGCTATGTCACTGATTGGTTATGTGATTATTAGGCAAGTCACATCACCCTTATGAGTCTTAGTTTTCGAATCAGTAAAATGGAGAAAGAAAAATTCCTACACTGTGGGGAAGGGTGTGCGTGTGCGTGTGTGTGTGTGCACGCACATATTATTTTCAGGATTAAATGAGCTAAAGTTTCTTCTGTAAACTTCATTAACTATTGTCACCTTTAGAAGGGTCTGCCCAGTAAGTCCTTTTCCAGTTGTCCAAGATACCAAGTGCTACTTTGTAAGGTGACAGTTTTTTACTGCACTCAGTTGTTTGGAAAGTTGGATTACATAAATACAAGTTTGAGTCTTTATCATCCAGTCCATATATGTTAAAGAATATAGCATAATTCTTAAGTGCTTCTACAAATGTTGGGAAATGGAACTCTTGTCTTCCATTTTGAAATCTTTGTCATGTATTATAGACTCACAATCATATATCTTTATAGTTTGTATGTCAGGTCACTAGGAGAATGTCAAGTTACAGTCTAAAGGAATCGTACCCAACCTAGGACTTTTGTTTGTTTGTTTTCCACCCATGCATTTATTCTTCCATTCATCCATTAATTCATTCATTCCATGACCATTTTTACTATGTCTCTTCTATGTGCTGTGAAGGATCCAATGTGATCCCTTGGCCAAAGAGCTCACTGTATATCTGGGGATATGAGAGGTATGCACACATGACAGCACTATATGGCAGGGTGAAGTAAGTCCTACATAATATTTGCAAACAAGTTGCTGTGGAAACTTGAAGAAGAAGCGACTAATTCCATCTCCCCACAAGAAGGAAGAGGGGGAGGGTTTCATGTTAGCTTTACCTGTTCGAACAAGTCAAGTGAAATTAAAGCACACATACAGTGAAAGAGTGTGGGGATCTGGAGTCCTCATGGACTTGGCTCCTGGCTCCCTCACTTCCTAGCTGCATGGCTTTGAACAGTTCTGTCTCTGAGCTTTCTTACAATAGTATCCATCTCCTGGAATTGTTGTGAAGGTTAAATGAGATAATACATTGTCCAGCATGTAGTAAGAGGTCAAGAAATGTTAGTTGATATTGTTATTATTTCACACAGGAGGTGGAGGCTGAGGTGAGCCTCTATGGAGGTATAAAATTTTCAAAGATAGTAATGGAAAACAAAGTGTTCCAAACAGAGGGAACAGTCAGAGCAAAGGCCTGGGGGAAGAAAGTTTTCAGAGAAAGATGTCCATCGTATGTACCATGCAGTGAGGGGGCAATCATAGCAATGGGTGATGGCTGGAGTAGATGGCCAATCTTGGAAGGCTAAAGAAAGCTAAAGAATATGATCTTGGTAGATAAGGGGTTTCCAGTGAGGTGTGCATGCTTCCAGGAGAGTGTGCAAATCATACTGAAATCTTCATTTATATTTACATAAAAGAAGCTTAAAAGTCCTATTATTTCCTATATAGATTGATTATGGGACCCTTGTTGGATCTCCACATCAAATGACATCATGTCACATCTCCAACTAAGCTCATTCTGAGGGGTGGATGGGGATTCTATGTCCTAGAGAGCCCAGGAGGTATTCATACTGATGTTTTCATGTAGCTGGTTTCTTAAATTTATGGATTCCTTACCTAGATTTAACTAAATAAACCCTGTCAAAATGGACAAATGGTTTTTAAAAATTCCTGCAAAGAGGAGGAGTGGAGACCTGGATTTCGTCTGGTCTCAGGAATTCAGCTGGATAGGGATCAAACCATTCTGAACACCTACGAACTCAACAGGAGATCGAAGAAAAGAATAGCAACAACTCTCTGAACAGAAAAGTGACCACTTTCTGGAAGGTAGGACGTGAGGAGAAGTGAATCTGAGGTGATATTCGGGAGGATAGATGGCGGGGGAGGGGGCCTCCATCTGCCCCTTCTGGCAAGTGATAGAGCCGCAGAGCACAAAATCGGAACTTTCAGAAGTCTGCTCCACTGAGGGACGTCGCTCCATTGGCTAAGCAGGGGGTGGAACCCTCGCGGGACAGTGTGGTCTCAGGACCCTCAGGGTCACAGAAAGACCGGGGCAATTCCGCCTCCGGCAAAGACATTTGGGAACCATGACAACAGGCCCCTCCCCCAGAAGATCAGCAAGAACAGCCAGCCAAGACCAAGTTTACCAAGCAATGAGAACGGCAGAACTCCAGCGAGAGGGTAATACTGCACATAGAATTCATGGCTTTTTTACCATGATTCTTTAGTTTTTCACAGTTAATTTTTTTTTTACTTTTTTTTGAATTTTTCTTTTTCCCTTTTTCAACCAACATCTTATCAATCCCTTTTTTAAAAAACATTTTTATTTTTCATTTTTAGAGTCATATTCTATCCCTTCATAGTAGTTACCCTTGTTTTTGGCAAATATAAATAAGTTGTTCTCTCTTTAAAATTTTGAGATACAGTTTCTTCTAACAGATCAAAATATACCCTAAATCTCTAGTGTATGGCTTTGTTCTAGTCTTCTGCCTGATCACATTCTCTCCCTTTTCTTTTCTTTTTTTTTAAATCCTCTTCTTTCTTTTTTCAAACAACTTCTTATCAACTCCTTTTATAAAAGTTTTATAATTTTCATCTTTACAGTCATATTCCATCCCATCATATCAACCCTTATTTTTGTACATATATAAGTTTTTCTTTTTTTAAAATTTTGGGAGGCACTTTCTTCTAACAGACCAAAATACACCCAAAATCTAGTGTGTGGCACTGATTTATGCACCAGCCTGATCATATTTGATCATATTCTGTTTTTTGTTTTGTTTTGTTTTGTTCTGTTTTTGTTTGTTTTTATCTTTTTCTTTTTCTTTTTTCTTTCTTCCCCTTTCTTTTCCCCCAGCTTCAGGTCTTCTATGATTTGTTTAGAATATATTTTCTGGGGACATTGTTACCCTGTTAGCATTTTGTTCTCTCATTCATCTATTCTCCTCTGGACAAAATGACAAGATGGAAAAAATCACCTCAACAAAAAGAACAAGAGGTAGTACCAACTGCCAGGGACCTACTCAATATGGACATTAGTACGATGTCAGATCTAGAGTTCAGAATCATGACTTTAAAGATACTAGCTGGGCTTGAAAAAAGCATGGAGGTTATTAGAGAAACCCTTTCTGGAGAAATAAAAGAACTAAAATCTAACCAAGTAGAAATCAAAAAGGCTATTAATGAGGTGCAATAAAAAATGGGGGCTCTAACTGCTAGGATAAATGAGGCAGAAGAGAGAATCATTGATATAGAAGACCAAATGATGGAAAATAAACAAGCTGAGAAAAAGAGAGATAAACAACTACTGAATCACGAGGACAGAATTCGAGAGATAAGCGATACCATAAGATGAAACAACATTAGAATAATCGGGATCCCAGAAGAAGAAGAAAGAGAGAGAGGGGCAGAAGGTATATTGGAGCAAATTATAGCAGAGAACTTCCCTAATTTGGGGAAGGAAACAGGCATCAAAATCCAGGAGGCACAGAGAACCCCTCTCAAAATCAATAAAAATAGGTCAACACCCCGACACCTAATAGTAAAACTTATGAGTCTCAGAGACAAAGAGAAAATCCTGAAAGCAGCTCGGGAGAAGAGATCTGTAACCTACAATGGTAGAAACATTAGATTGGCAACAGACCTATCCACAGAGACCTGGCAGGCCAGAAAGGACTGGCAGGATATATTCAGAGCACTAAATGAGAAAAATATGCACCCAAGAATACTATATCCAGCCTGGCTTTCATTGAAAATAGAAGGAGAGATAAAAAGCTTCCAGGACAAACAAAAACTAAAGGAACTTGCAAACACGAAACCAGCCCTACAAGAAATATTGAAAGGGGTCCTCTAAGCAAAGAGAGAGCCTAAAAGCAACATAGACCAGAAAGGAACACAGACAATATACAGTAACAGTCACCTTACAGGCAATACAATGGCACTAAATTCCTATCTTTCAATAGTTACCCTGAATGTAAATGGGCTAAATGCCCCAATCAAAAGACACAGGCTAACAGACTGGATTAAAAAACAAGACCCATCGAGGTGCTGTCTGCAAGAGACCCATTTTAGACCCAAAGACACCCCCAGATTGAAAGTGAGGGGGTGGAAAACCATTTACCATGCTAATGGACACCAAAAGAAAGCTGGGGTGGCAATCCTTATACCAGACAAATTAGATTTTAAACCAAAGACTGTAATAAGAGATGAGGAAGGACACTATATCCTACTTAAAGGGTCTATCCAACAAGAAGATCTAACAATTGTAAATATCTATGCCCCTAAAATGGGAGCAGCCAGTTATATAAGGCAATTAATAACAAAAGCAAAGAAACACATTGACAACAATACAATAATAATGGGGGACTTTAACACCCCCCTCACTGAAATGGACAGATCATCTAAGCAAAAGATCAACAAGGAAATAAGACTTTAAATGACACACTGGACCAAATGGACTTCACAGACATATTCAGAACATTCCATCCCAAAGCAACGGAATACACATTCTTCTCTAGTGTCCATGGAACATTCTCCAGAATAGATCACACCCTAGGTCACAAATCAGGTCTCAACCAATACCAAAAGATTGGGATTATTCCCTGCATATTTTCAGACCACAATGCTTTGAAACTAGAACTCAATCACAAGAGGAAAGTCGGAAAGAACTCAAATACATGGGGGCTAAAGAGCATCCTACTAAAGAATGAATGGGTCAACCAGGAAATTAAAGAAGAATTTAAAAAATTCATGGAAACCAATGAAAATGAAAACAAAACTGTTCAAAATCTTTGGGATACAGCAAAGTCAGTCCTAAGAGGAAAGTATATAGTAATACAAGCTTTTCTCAAGAAACAAGAAAGGTCTCAAATCCACAACCTAACCCTACACCTAAAGAAGCTAGAGAAAAAACAGCAAATAGTCTAAACCCAGAAGGAGAAGAGAAATAATAAACATAAGAGCAGAAATCAATGAAATAGAAACCAAAAGAACAGTAGAACAGATCAACGAAACTAGAAGCTTGTTCTTTGAAAGAATTAACAAGATTGATAAACCCCTGGCCAGACTTATCAAAACGAAAAGAGAAATGACCCAAATCAACAAAATCATGAATGAAAGAGGAGAGATCACAACCCACACCAAAGAAATACAAACAATTAAAAGAACATATTATGAGCAACTCTATGCCAGCAAATTAGATAACCTGGAAGAGATGGATGCATTCCTAGAGATGTATCAACTACCAAAACTGAACCAGGATGAAATAGAAAACCTGAACAGACCCATAACCACTAAGGAAATTGAAGCAGTCATCAAAAATCTCCCAACAAACAAAAGCCCAAGGCCAGATGGCTTCCAGGGGAATTCTACCAAACATTTAAAGAAGAATTAATACCTATTCTTCTGAAACTGTTCCAAAAAATAGAAATGGAAGGAAAACTTCCAAACTCGTTTTATGAGGCCAGCATTACTTTGATCCCAAAACCAGACAAAGACCCCATCAAAAAGGAGAATTACAAAGCAATATCCTTGATGAACATGGATGCAAAAATTCTCACCAAAATACTAGCCAATAGGATCCAACAGGACATTAAAAGGATTATTCACCACGACCAAGTGGGATTTATCCCTGGGCTGCAAGGTTGGTTCAACATCCGCAAATCAATCAACATGATACAATACATTAACAAAAGAAAGAACAAGAAACATATGATCCTCTCAATAGATGCAGAAAAAGCATTTGACAAAGTACAGCATCCTTTCTTGATCAAAACTCTTCAGAGTATAGGCATAGAGGGTACATACCTCAATATCATAAAAGCCATCTATGAAAAACCTACAGTGAATATCATTCTCAATGGGGAAAAACTGAGAGCTTTCCCCCTAAGGTCAGGAACACGGCAGGGATGTCCACTATCACCACTGCTTTTCAACATAGTATTAGAAGTCCTAGCCACAGCAATCAGACAACAAAAAGAAATAAAAGGCATCCAAATCAGGAAAGAAGTCAAACTCTCACTGTTTGCAGATGATATGATACTTTATGTGGAAAACCCAAAAGACTCCACCCCAAAACTGCTAGAACTCATACAGGAATTCAGTAAAGTGGCAGGATATAAAATCAATGCACAGAAATCAGTGGCATTCCTATATACCAACAAGACAGAAGAAAGAGAACTTAAGGAGTCGATCTCAGAATTGCACCCAAAACCATAAGGTACCTAAGAATAAATCTAACCAAAGAGGCAAAGAATCTGTACTCAGAAAACTATAAAATACTCATGAAAGAAATTGAGGAAGACACAAAGAAATGGAAAAACGTTCCATGCTCATGGATTGGAAGAACAAATATTGTGAAGATGTCAATGCTACCTAGAGCAATCTACACATTCAATGCAATTCCTATCAAAATACCATCCACTTTTTTCAAGGAAATGGAACAAATAATCCTAAAATTTGTATGGAACCAGAAAAGACCCCGAATAGCCAGAGGAATGTTGAAAAAGAACAGCAAAGCTGGTGGCATCACAATTCTGGACTTCCAGCTCTATTACAAAGCTGTCATCATCAAGACAGTAAGGTAGTGGCACAAAAACAGACACATAGATCAATGGAACAGAATAGAGAGCCCAGAAATGGACCCTCAACTCTATGGTCAACTAATCTTCGACAAGCAGGAAAGAATGTCCAATGGCAAAAAGACAGTCTCTTCAACAAATGGTGTTGGCAAATTGGACAGTCACATGCAGAAGAATGAAACTGGACCATTTCCTTACACCACACACAAAAATAGACTCCAAATGGTTGAAAGACCTAAATGTGAGACAGGAGTCCATCAAAATCTTAAAGGAGAACACAGGCAGCAACCTCTTTGACCTCAGCCACAGCAACTTCTTCCTAGAAACATTGCCAAAGGCAAGGGAAGCAAGGGCAAAAATGAACTATTGGGACTTCATCAAGATAAAAAGCTTTTGCACAGCAAAAGAAACAGTCAACAAAACCAAAAGACAACCGACAGAATGGGAGAAGATATTTGCAAATGACATATCAGATAAAGGGCTAGTATGCAAAATCTATAAAGAACTTATCAAACTCAACACCCAAAGAACAAAGAATCCAATCAAGAAATGGGCAGAAGATATGAACAGACATTTTTCCAAAGAAGACATCCAAATGGCCAACAGACACATGAAAAAGTGCTCAACATCACTCGGCATCAGGGAAATCCAAATCAAAACCTCAATGAGATACCACCTCACACCAGTCAGAATGGCTAAAATTAACAAGTCAGGAAACGACAGATGTTGGTGGGGATGCGGAGAAAGGGGAACCCTCCTACACTGTTGGTGGGAATGCAAGCTGGTGCAACCACTCTGGAAAACAGTATGGAGGTTCCTCAAAAAGTTGAAAATAGAGCTACCATATGATCCAGCAATTGCACTACTGGGTATTTACCCCAAAGATACAAAAGTAGGGATCCGAAGGGGTACATGCACCCCGATGTTTATAGCAGCAATGTCCACAATAGCCAAACTATGGAAAGAGCCAAGATGTCCATCGACAGATGAATGGATAAAGAAGATGTAGTATACATATACAATGGAATATTATGCAGCCATCAAAAGGAATGAGATCTTGCCATTTGCAACAATGTGGATGGAACCGGAGGGTGTTATGCTGAGCGAAATAAGTCAATCAGAGAAAGAGATGTATCATCATATGACCTCACTGATATGAAGAATTCTTAATCTCAAGAAACAAACTGAGGGTTGCTGGAGTGGGGGGTGGGGTGGGAGGGATGGGGTGGCTGGGTGATAGACATTGGGGAGGGTATATGCTATGGTGAGTGCTGTGAATTGTGCAAGACTGTTGAACCACAGATCTGTACCTCTGAAACAAATAATGCAATATATGTTAAGAAAAAAAAAAAAGAAGAAGAAGATAGCAGGAGGGGAAGAATGAAGGGGGGGAAATCAGAGAGGGAGAGGAACCATGAGAGACTACGGACTCTGAAAAACAAACTGAGGGTTCTAGAGGGGAGGGGGGTGGGAGGATGGGTTAGCCTGGTGATGGGTATTAAAGGGGGCACTTCTGCATGGAGCACTGGGTATTATGCACAAACAATGAATCATGGAACACTACATCAAAAACTAATGATGTAATGTTTGGTGATTAACATAACAATAAAAAAATTCTCAAAAAAAAAAAATTCCTGCAAAGAACCAAGCAAACAACAAGAAAATGGCAAAGCCAACTTTTCTCCTGTTCCTGGCTTTCCACTGGCCACATTTCAGGGGTTAAAGCCAATGATGACTTAATCAGATATAGCAAGCAGTAGGCCAAAAAAAATAATTAAATAAATAAAATAAATAAATAAATAAAAATTCTCAGGAAAAGTACTTGAAATATGGGTTCACATTCACTGTTATTAATGATGAACTCTGCCTAGAGTATTGATTGTGTCTTGTGATGATAGGAAAGATGGTAGGACGTTACGAAGATTAGCATACATTGTATTCTTTATTTTATATTTATCTCCTTTATAATTTCTGTTTGGCTTTATTTTTTATAAAGTGCATAATATATTGGCATGGTTTTGCACACATGCACACACACATATTATAAATCCATTTGGGTACACAGCCAAATCTTTTTTACCAGTGGGCTTAAAAAAGTTTGGTGGCTTGCTGATTGTGGCCATAGGAAACCATTATTGGAGGCTCTTGAGCAGAAATTATGATCCAAGCTGTGTTCAGGGTGATAAACTCCATCGCATTTTCTCAAGGAAAAAAAAGTGTTGTACAAGGAATACAGGGAGGTGGAGTCTGAAGAAAGTCATTAAACAACTTGGTTCTTCCTCCTCCAAAAATGTTGTTCTCTTTTCCCTGCTTAGGTAAACCATGGACTGCCTCAAACCAGCAAGAGCTGTGTAGGACATGTTCCCTGCACAGGAAGATTGCCTAGACCATCCATCATCTAATTTCCACTCCTCCATAGTTCTTGCTTTACGAGAAGCCAATCCTAAGCCAGTCTTCAGCTGTGACTCACAGTTGAGGTGACTGACTTTGTCGTGGAGGTTCCAGGCTTTCCTACCTGAAGGAGGCAGAATTCCAGAACCGTCAGAGGCACGAGCTGTGGAGTTAGACAACCCATGTCTAGCTCTGCTAGTCACTCCTGGACTCACCTTAGCTCACCTTTCTTCATGCCAGCTTCCTCATCTGTGAAGTGGGGATAACCACTGTACCTGTGCAGTGGTTTGAGGAGTAAATAAGATAATGAGTGTAAAAGACAATACAATCCCTGGCATAGAATAAATTCCCAAGGAATGTGAGTTCTTCTCACTACAAAGGAATGAATTGGAGCATGACCTGAAGGGCCCCAGGGAAGAAACAGGGAAGAAGGCTTCCAGGAATACAGATCCTTTAATCTCTTTAAAGCAATATCCAAACAAAAGTATAAATCTCTATGGAAGCCGGCAAGCTCAGGGATGCCAGTTAGGGGAGGGCTGAGATGGTTGCCTCTGAGTCAACCTCTCTCCTTGACTCATCTGTCACTTCTGTCATCTCTGGCTATTGCCACAATTTCTCGTGAGGAATTATGAAATAAATGGCCTGAGCAGTAATGCTTGGGTGAATAGGTGAACCCTGGGCATGTGGCCAACCCTCCATGCACTTTAAACATCCTTAGGTTTAGTTGACACTATGCGATTTAATTTCCTTAGAGAAAAGAAAGGCTAATAATCATGTTCAGGAGGACTTATAGATGCAAAGCGAACATTCCAAGGCCTTACAGGGTGGGATCTACGGGAAGAAAAATGATGGGGTGTGTGGCGGGACCAAAGCCCGCTCCTTTGTAGGCACGCCCTTTTGTTTCCAGATCTAAGAGCCAGGAGACAAGAACAGGTAATTGTGGGAATAATTTAGTTATCACACCAATAACTTCGCTTCTTTGTACTGGGTCAGAGAATTCCCAAAGTGCTTTCATATGTGATGACATCAATGAGGGTGATGATAAGAATAAATTCTTTTACTTGGCCCTTTATCACCTCCTTTCTCTTTCAATCTCCCAGCAGTTGCTGCAGAAGTATTAGGATCCTTGTTTTACATGTGACAAAACTGAGCCCCAGAGACTTTGAGGAACATGATCAAAATCACACAGCTCTGAAGTAGTAGTCAGGTGAAAACCCAGGTCTTTAGGCTGAAAGTAGAGTCTTCTTTCTCCTTTACCGCTGCCACCTCCCCATTTGGTTCACATGATCTTCATAAAATAAACCAGACCCCTTTGGCCTGGAGGGAACTTGGCCATTCCATTGGACATTTTGTCTCACAAGCAGACCTGACCATTACATTAATGTCACTTTGTCAATTCCTCTGTAACAGTGTGCATTATGCCACATAGTGATGATCTTCTTATGAGTATCTCTCCCACAGGACTGTGATCTCCTAAAGAACTGGGATGCCACCTAACTCCTTCTTCTGTGTGTGCCCAGAACCTAGCTCAGAACCTGGAATGTGGTAGCTGCTTATTGATTGGATGATGAAAAATGAATGCCTCCAAACTGAATATCCTCCTCACTCCTTTCTGTCCTTCTTGCCCGAGCTTAGGGCCCATGATGTTATTCATCGCTTTTGAACCTCTATGGAATCATAGACTCTCAGCTATAGTCTTAGAGCATATGTATCTTATCTCTTCAGCCTAGAGAGTTCTTGAGGGTAAAGATTACATCTGAGTGTCCAGTAGGTCCCTTATGGAATCTAGGCCAGTTCAAGGTGGAGTGGGTGTATGATAAGTGTCTATGCCCACATTCACATGGATGCCTGCACTTTGGTAAGAGCTGGTGGGACAGGTTGGTGGCTGAGCCCAAGGTGCCTTGGCAGAGACCTAATTGGTAAGAGATAGAAAGAGCAGATGGCCAGGATCCCAGTCTTTACCTGGCTTATCAGTATGTTTCTTTCACAATCACTGAAACTGTGTCTCATGGACACTTTTGCAGATGGGGAATTCCTTGAAGCCAGACAATAGATCACTGAAGTGATCAAGCTTCAGGGCAAAAAGTTACCACTGCAACTTATTTGTGTAAAGAAGATGCGTGAACCAGACGTTCACTGTCAGGAAGGAGCAAATATAAGGGACTCTGTGAACTAGTTGGATGTGAACAGAAACCAACCAGCAAACTGGGACACTCTGAGCTAGTTAATTAGTGAGTTGGTAAACTTGTAAGTTCGTTTGCTTAAATGAGAGAGGAAGACTGTGTTTATACATAAATTAAAGGAGGGTAACAGCCAACAATTTCATCAAGTTCCTATCTCTTTTGACTCAACAATTCCACTATTGGAGATTTATTTTAAAAAAGTACTCCAAGACTAGGGAAAGGGATGGCAAAAAAGTGGCCAAAGAGGTATTATTGATAATAGAAGTGAACTGAAAATAATGTAAATTTCCCATAATAACTTTGGAATGTTGATATAAATGACAATATATTCACTAAAGTCATATTTTGAAGCCATTCAAGTAGGTCATTCGAAAGACCACATTGGAATGGTTCATCGTGTGATGCTTATGGAAAAGATTAGAACGCAAAATTATATTTGCGTTGCGTGTCCAACTCTGTAAAAAAATATGCTTTTTTGGAAAAGAAAGAAAAGAATGAAAATAGATGATTTTAAAGATAGTAAGCTCGTGGGTGGCTTTTTATTTCCATAATCATGGTATTATGTTTTTGTATAATATAAAAAAATTTATGTTAATCAGATGCTTAGAAGAAAAAATACCTTAACAAAAGGTGTGTTGCACCCAGCAGTCATGTCAGAGAAGTAAAACATTCGACATGCTCCATTTCATACCCTTGTCTTCAAACACAGGTCCAGTTTAGATTTCTTTCACTGGTAACAGGTTTGAAATTACATACTTGAAAATCAGAAAGACTCGGGACACATAGCTATAGATATGAATATGGAGATGGAGATGGATACAGATATGGATATAGATATAATTTTCCCTTGAAAGATAGACGTCATGAGCCCTCTCGTGTATCACATGTCTCACGTACAATGACGCATGTGTGAGGAGTGGAAAGATTATGATGTGCACATTTAATGCCCTTCAAAATGAATGGGAGCTTAAAAATCAGGAAGACCATGTTTAAGGTACCCATGTGGGAAAAAGTTCTGGTCTTGTTTTCAAATGTTTGCCAGACACCCAGTCACCACCTGTCTTTCCCAGTTAGGTCTCCTTGTTGATCAGTCTGGGAGTTAGCCCTGCCGAGCATTGTAGCAATTGGAAGACCCAGACTTACGTGAGCTCACAGAAGATTAGTAACTATCAAAGTCAACAGTAAAAAGCAAATCATCATGATAAAACCAAAAACACTCTTTCCCCATCCTTAAAGACCTGGATGGGTATCTTTCAGGAATCCTATTTTTCTAGCTCTCAGAAAGAAATTCTAGGTCTTTCCACCAGATTAGCTCATTTGACCACTTGCCTCAGATAGTAGCAACTGGAATTGTTAATAAAATTATTGAAGCAATACCTAAATTAAAAATGAACCTGTAAGTTTTACATACTACTTTTTAGCTTTTTTATGGATCATATATTATACAGTATCAATATCATAGAAAGTAATTACACATCTCTATTCCCTACATTACAATTTTCACAGACATTCAAAGTTTTAGTGACTGCAGTATTTCATAAGTTTTTCTCCAGTATTTTTTTAATGCTGGAATATTATAGCAAAAAATGAATATAGCAGTATATTGCTCCATTTATTGCGATTTTTCTTTGACAGAAACCATACCTTGATCTATCATAGCCAGAAAATGGATTCTATAGTTAGTTTTGGGATTATTTATATATAAATCCTCTCTCTCCTAATTTTTTCTTCTGATTTTACTACATTTGATTGGAATATAGCTTATATTGCACAGTGGTTTTCAATTTAGAAAAACCATTTTCTTTAAATAAATATACCTTTAAAAGTGAAAAAGTCAAGCTTTGATCTGTTCTGTTGTAATAGTTTGCTAACAATACTAACAGCAAACAATAATTCATACCAAATAACAGGGGATAGGGTAAATTCAAAATTAATTTTATTTTTCCTCCAAAATTAATTTTATTTATATATGTCTAAAGAAGACATACAAATGGCAATCTTTTAAATAAAAGCCAAAAGCTGAAAATTGCTTAGTTTTTTACTTAAATCAAAACCTGTTCTTTTTCATAAGAGATATAAAACCAATGAAATTAATTTTGACATCCTTGCTTTCCTATCTAGTATAGTTCAATGACATAAATAGTCATTGTCCAATATGCCTTGGAGCAATCTAGTTGTACTGGACAATATTTGCTTTCTAAAATTTTACATATTTTTGTGGCACTTTATTACCCATTTATTTTTTTAAAGATTTTATTTATTTATTTGAGAGAAAGAGTGAGCGAGAAAGAGAGAGCACGAGCAGGGGGAGAGAGATAGGGAGAAGCAGGCTCCCCTCTGAGCAGGGAGCCCAAAGCAGGGCTGGATCCCAGGACCCTGAGATCATGACATCAGCCAAAGGCAGACACTTAACTGACTGAGCCACCCAGGCACCCCTTACCCATTTAGTTAATAGTCTCATTTTGAAATTGCCACCCCAAATAATAAAAATTCATTCCATTACTTTTTATCTGTGTCCATGTTTGGGACATTCCAATACTTCATTCCAAATAATTTCTTCTAGAACCAGAGATTTTCCTGAAAAGATTGCCCCATTTGCCCCAGAAAAGCATTATTATGTTTGGCTAAGTATTGACTAAATAATATTCTCAAAACTTCATACTAACATTCAAGCATTTGTTTTGTCTTTGTTGTGTCTTATCAATTGTTTTTCCAGCTTTTCCTAGCAGTTCACATAATCATATAGAGGTGTTTCAATGTGCAAGTCAATTTGTTCACTTTCATTATCTCTTTCTTAAAGAATTAGGCAGATCACCTCTTTCTCATTCTCTTCAACCTTTCTTATTTTCTTAGATCTTCCTGTGCCTTTTCTATTTCTATTATCACCTAGATTTATTTTCATTTTCATTTTCAATGATCTAAAACAGTGCTGTCCAATGTAATAGCCACTGGTCACATGTAGGTATTTGAATTTAAGTCGATTAAATTGTAATAAAAATAAAATTAATGTCAAAATTCCTCAGTTGTACTAGCCACATTTCCCATGCTCCGTAGCCACATGTGTCTAGTGACTACCATTTCGGTAGCATGCATGGAATATTTCGATCATAGCAGGAAGTTCTACTGGACAACACTGATATAAAGAATTCTAAAACTGTTGAATCACAGACCTGTACCTTTGAAACAAATAATACATTATATGTTTAAAAAAGAAGAGAGAGAAGATAGTAGGAAGGGAAAAATGAAGAGGGGGAAACCAGAGGGGGAGATGAACCATGAGAGACTATGGACTCTGAGAAACAAACTGAGGGTTCTAGAGGGGAGGGGGTGGGGGGATGGGCTAGCCTGGTGATGGGTATTAAAGAGGGCACGTACTGAATGGAGCCCTGGGTGTTATACGCAAACAATGAATCATGGAACACTACATCAAAAACTAATGATGTAATGTACGTGATTAACATAACATAATAAAAAAAAAGAATTCTAAAACAAATTGTTCATTTGCATTCCAAATATATAAAATTTGAATATATTTTCATTAAAAATCTAAATAAAAGTAAATGTAAAAAATTTTTGAATTAAAACTACTTTCCATATACACTTTCAAAAATATTTCTCCCAAAATGTTTCAAATATCAAAAATTATTAATTAAAATGTAAGAAGAAACTACAAATAAGTTATAATTAACATATCTACATTTTAAATCAGAATTATTTAAGTAAAGCGCATTTTTTAATTTACTTTTTAAAAATTTAATTAAATCTTATTTATTTGTTTGAAAAATTAAGCTATTTATGCCAGCTTTTAATGCCTACAAGTGTATCACACTTGTCATATAGATTATGTCTCAATCTACATGTATACAAATTAAAGAGTAATACGAATTGTTCAATTTTGCAAAATATTCCTCAGCTGGCACATAAAACAGTTGGAAATCCATGCTAATTGAGGACTACCTCCAGAGTCATTAATTAGAGCATAAAGAGCAGCAAGTAAATGGACACTAAGCTCTACTTTCTTATCTAGAATCTATTACACTTATGCTACCTGAGAGGAAGGGATTCGGCAAGTTAATTGTTTAATTTCTCTTACCTAAGTGCTCTAACGATTCAAACCCTCCCTGTTATCCAAAGCAGTATCCATCTACAGAGTCGGGAGTGGAACGAACCTAAACTTACGTAACATCCAGACACAGTTGCCTTTTGTTTCAAGGACAGGGAGCAGAAGATCTGAAGATCTGGGGGCCTAAATGGTGTTTGTCACAAGAATGGATATTTTTGGTTATGGGTCTTGCTGTGCCTGCTGTGAGTACCATATCCTGAATGACAGAAGTGTCCATGTTTTCTGTTTCAGATTTCTTTGTTTTCATGTTTATGGTATGCATCCTTGTCCATCCTCAAAGGTAAAGTCAGGGGCCCTCTGGCCTAGGCCTCAAAGCCACATGGTCAAGAGTCACATGGGTGTATTAAGTGGCGGGGCTAGGGAAAGCCAGCTGGACAAGCCTAGAGCATACACAATTGATGAAGCACTTACATGTGTTCCAAATCAGGTGCTCTACAAGGAAGCCCAGGGAGGAAGGCATTATTATCCCTTTTTACAAAGGGCAAATTGAGGCCTTAGGAGAGGGAAGTCACTTGCTCAAGACAACAGAGCTGATAAGAGATAGAGCCAAGGTTCAAAACCAGGACTATCTGAAGCCAACGCTCCTTGCCTAACCCCTCCACAGTCTCTCTTGATATGGACAGCTGGCTGAACTCTGCGCAGGCGGCGGGCAGCGTTGGCTCCCCAGAGTCAGTCATCTGAGGAGAAGCCAAGAGCCTGCTGCTGAAACTGCCTGCCTTTCAGGCTGAGGAGAGACCTGAAGGCCGCTGAGTGGACACCTAAGAGTGTGGATCCCTGGCAGGAAGGTGCTTGGGCAAGAGTTGCCGCCACTGATGCATGGGTCTGCTCACATCTCTACTCTGTCCAGAACTCACTATGGGCACCCTTCGGACAGGCCACACTCCTTGGCATCTTGTTAAGGACATTCCCAGTCTTGCCCCAACCAACTTATTCAGTGATCTCCCTTCCGATCCCACTGACCCCAAGCACAGCACCAACTTCAGTCTCCATGAACTCTGAATATTTAAAATAATATTTAAAAGAACATATTCTTTTGCCCCTCCTGTTTTTGAATGCACTGCTCCTCTGCCTAGAATACCCTGTTTCCTCTCACCTGTCTGGAGAAACCTTGCACATCCGTCAGGTTATAATTTAAAGATGACCTCCTTGGCCACTCGTTCCTAGAGCCCCACAGGAGGTTGGTTACACCCTCCTCTGAGGCCTCTAGAACTTCATTCTGACCTGACTCAGAGCCCCATCCATCATCACAGCAGACTATGATATCTGCCCATATGTCCACGAGACAGTGAGCTTCTGGGTGACAGAAGCAGTGTCATACTGATGTCTTCATTCTCTCCACCTCCATCCCGTCCTCCAAACACTATCCCTAAGATATAACAGGCTCTTAATGAGTGTTCAGTATTGAATGAATGACCAAATAACAGACAAGGGAAGGTGACCTTGTGGGCTTGGTTTCCTGGGAGGAGACTTTGCCCTCAGCACCCACAGCCCCCTTTGAGCAATGTCCCATCCATGGCATTGAGCCATGATCTGGGGCAATTGCACAGCAGGAGCTTAGGGTGGGGCTGGTGCGAAAACAAACAGGGAAGCAAAAACAAGTGGTGTGTTGAAACCTTGACAATGTTCTATTCCTTGGTGTTCAAACTTGCCCTGCTTTCTAAGTCAGGTGGGTTCTTCTTCCTGTGCCCTGAGAAGATCCATTATAGCTATGGGACTTTGGGATCAGAGCCAAGGGCCAAAGGAGAGACAAGGGAATGTGCAAATGGCTTCCTTGTTTAGCTATTCTCATTGTGTGAGTGTTTGTCTTTCCAGACAGAAGAAACCCTGACCTTCCCCGGCTTTAATTACCTAATTATTTTGACACCTTGGGCTGTTGCATCACCACAACACACTGCTTTGTCAGGGACACTGAACTGGGGTGTATCTATGTTTAGGGAGATGCAACTGACAGGAAACTAGTTCTGACAGTCCAGGAAATGTTGGGCAGAGGAAGGGGTCTGGGTGTGTGGCCAGGGAGCAGAAGAAGAGATGGGGGCAGCCGTGAAGGGAAGAAAGAGGATGTTCCATAAGGTGGAAGAGAATATCCTGGGAAAGGGGGCAGTAAGGTTTGAAAAAATGTGTGTCCTTGGATGATTTCTTAGGTTGAGTTTCAGGGATATTGTGCCCAAGCAGGCAAAGCGGTGTGCTACAGGTCCCTGAAAGGAACAAAATCAGAGAACTCGCATTCTCATTCGAGGGGCTACCCTCTGGCTGAGTTTTCTTTGCTCTGGACCTCAGTTTCCTCTCCTTAGAAATAAAGCCAGATTTGGAATTTTTCTCATAAGCCCCAGAATGCTTCTTACTTAAATATTCTTGAGACAAAAATGGAAGAGATAATCAAAACAGAGAACTTGACAAGTAGACTATTCAAGCAGTTCATATTGAGGATTTTGAAAACAGGTATAAAGCACTTGTCAGAACTGTGAAACATGGCCCCAGCAAGTTCAGCCCAGCAAAGTACAACTCTCGCCGCTAAGTTTTGTATATGGATGAACCAAAGGAGCACATGATGTAGAGAAGTGAAAAGACTGGATGATCTTGAAACTTGAGGACAAAGCAGTGCGTTTCCATGGTATGAGCCTGGGATGGGAATCAGGAGATCTGGGTTTTATTCCTTTACATATGTGGATCTAGATTCCCCGACTCTAGAATAAAGGGATGAATCTCTGTGGGGTTTATCTTCCTCGGGTTGGGGGTGCAGGGTTATGTAGCAAGGTACTGGAGGCCAGTTAAGTATGACACATCTTCCTGGAACATCAATTTTACCTGATGGCAAATATTTTAAAACATTGTTTTTCATTCAGAAATCAATTTATGTGTTCAACAAATATTTATTGAGCATTGGTTGTATGCCAGGTACTGTTTTAAGCACCGTTTTAATATCAAAGTAAATATGGATATACTATGGGGAAATGTGCATAATTTATATAATCTAAGGTAAGCAAGGGTCTCCAAAATTATTTTTCACTTGGTGTTCAAGTGCAGGGACACTTCTGGTTATGTCCATCCACTCATAACCCCCCCAAAATTATACATATTTGTTCTTTACCCCTGGACGCAGTGCAATGGATAGGTATGCCTGTGGTCATTAGCCCCTGTCCAATAGATATGACCAATACTATCCTACCCACCTGAAAATAAGCAAATCCTTCTCTTGGACAACAGGTTGGATATTCATAGCCAGCAGACAAAAGTGAGGAAAGGAAACTAACGCTTAATAAATCCCATTATGTAACTGCCTATAGGTAGGAA
Organism: Mirounga leonina; assembly: GCF_011800145.1. Lineage (NCBI taxonomy): Eukaryota > Metazoa > Chordata > Mammalia > Carnivora > Phocidae > Mirounga > Mirounga leonina. The sequence continues at coordinate 77,523,737 of NW_023270268.1, forward strand.
AGTTATCAGCCTTTTTAAAGCAATTTCATATGATCTTCACAACCATCCACCTGCAAAGTCAGTATCATTGCCCCCATTTGACGTCTCAGGAGAGGAAGCAAAGGCTCAAAGATGATGTATAGGAATTTGGTCAAAGTCTCAGGACTAATAAACGTAAGGCATAAGATTTCATCCTGCTTTTTGGCCTGGCTCCAAGCTAATCCCCTTCTCACTCTATGACCCCACCCTCTGAAGGTGACGGTGATCCTGTCGCTCTTCCCCTTGCTCTCTCTCTGTCTCTACAGCATGGCAATGCAGTCCTAAACTCAGATGCTAAGGACACAGTATTAGAGAGAAAATGCACACGACCCCATCCACAGGACCACAGAAAGTCAGGATTGGACAGGATTGTAGAGGTTGTCCGATATCCTTGTTTGCAGGGAGGAAGCCTGGGGCCTAGGCTATAAAGCAAACAGTTGTGGAAAGAAGTTCTGATGTTAGCAGGACTTACATCACGGTTCAGCACTGCCACACACACCCCAGCCCCCCAGGACCCTGAAGTCCCTTAAACCTCCCAGGACTCACTTTCCATCTCTATAAAATGAGAGCGCATCGTGAAATAATGCACATGCAGAAGTCTGCTCTATAAAATCATGTCCATGCATGGACGCCCTCAAGGACAGATGTATTTGCCTCACCTGCTTCTCCCAGCACAGAGCCAGTGCTCAGACGTAGACATTCTGACTCCCAGTTAAATATCTCCTCCAGCCCCCAGGGCAGGAGACCATCGGTGCTGTTGCAGAGAAACTGCAACCGCCCCAGCAACAGGCTCAGAATCCTTTGCAAAAGAGGGATGAGTGCACAGTTCTGTAACCTGAGAAAACAGAGGCAACCCCCCACGGGCTGTCCTTCCCCTAAGATGCTCCTGGCGGGAGGGAAACACAACACACAACACAAACAGCATGGTTAAGTGCCTGGAGGGAGCTGGCCACTGGACCCAGAGCAGCCCAACTGAGGTCCCTATGCTCCAGGAGCAAGTCCCGGGAAAGGGAGTTTCCCCAGAGGAAGTGACTCACTCAGGCCTTTGATATGGCCTGCGCCAAGCCAAATCTGTTTTGATTACTACAACATCGAGTAATGTGGATGCCCCCCAACCCCACCCACCACACCACCACCACCACCCCCAGTTTCTCACCAGGCCCTCTCCTCTGAATCCACAAGGTAAATTTATGGGCAGAACACTCTGCGGGGTTGTGCCAAACATCCCGAAATGCCTCCAGCTCCTCTGGGGTTCCCTCTTTAAAGTTTTCCAAATGTATCGTCACACCAGCCCCAACAGGAGAAATGTGGAAAACATTACCCCCTTTGTGACATCATTGGAGACTCTAAAGCCCAAAAAAGATTCATCGTCTGCCTGTGAATCAGTATTATAAACTGCCAGAACCCAGGAATCAGTCCCGGTTCCTGCTCCTCGAGCTCAGCCACCACACCCTTCCCAGTCTTCCCAGTCCGTGCGTTGCGGCCTCCTGGGGAGCAGAGTCGGGGTCTTCATGGTCTGTGGCCACCCCGGCACCTGTCTGCCACCCCAATGGCACGGCATGTAATAGGCACTTGGCACAATGCTGCTCAGTGACTGAGATGCCAACTTACTGCTCTCTGAAGCTTCCTGTTATGCTCATCTGTAAAACGTCAGGTTTAAATTAGATGATCTCTGAGATGCTCTCCATTTCTAACTGGTATTTTTAGGCCAGCCAAGTACCTTAGTTGGGTAAATGGGGGTAGTGCAAAATATCAGGATTACAGAAGTAAGTTGGGGGCCCAAGGATTGATGGAGGACCTACCATTGGACGTGCAAGGGTTAAAAATGAGGGCGAGGTGTGAGATACCAGGGCCCACAGCCTGGGGCAAGACGACATCCTGGCCAATGATGAGATTGGCAGGCAGGGCTGCTCAGTGGAAAGAACCTCCCTCAGCTCAGCAGTCAGGAGACCTGGGTGTCTGTGCAAAACCGGACTTTGTTTTGTCAACAGAGCCCAGGAAAATTACTTCCTTTCTCTGGACCTCATTGGTTTTAAGTCGTAACTGCCCATTCTTCCACAGTGCCATGGAAGGAAGAGCTTCTCTCCCTTAACAGGGTGGAGCAGGAAGGTCCCTGCTCCTCCTGCCTGGGACTCTTTCTTCAAAACATGGGTCACATGACTGACATTGCTCATTTTTACATGGAGATTCTTTTTTTTTTTTTTTTAAAGATTTTATTTATTTATTTGACAGACAGAGACACAGCGAGAGAAGGAACACAAGCAGGGGGAGTGGGAGAAGGAGAAGCAGGCTTCCTGCCGAGCAGGGAGCCCGATGTGGGGCTCGATCCCAGGACCCTGGGATCATGACCTGAGCCAAAGGCAGCTGCTTAACCGACTGAGCCACCCAGGCGCCCCTACATGGAGATTCTTTGGAGCAGGCCAGGCCTCGGTCCTGACCCTACGTGTAGAGAACTTCGTAGAAACCTGAGGATGTTATAGACCTTGATCTCCTCTAATTCCTTCCAACATAGTCCCTTTCCCTTTTGTTTGTTAATATTTTAGCTCAGACACCCTGCACAGAGGAAATTATAGACTCTTGGGGCTGGAAGAGACCTTAGGGTCTTTACATCTCGATCTTTTTCCATCTTGACATCCACACATCCAGGCTCTGACTGAACATCCCCAGAAGCAAGGGTCTCACTGTCTGCTAAGGCGGCCAGTTGCGTCTGGGACATTTTTATTTATTAGAAAATTCTTCAAAGAAAAGCTGACAGCTTCCTTGTTTAAAACAAGCCTCAGTGCTGCCGGTGGTCAGCTCACCAGCTGGTTCCTTGGTATCTGTCTCCTACAAAATGGTTGGGTTTTCCCCCGGAGGATTATCCTTCCATATGTATCATAGTTGTAGATGTACTGCTTTGTCAGGTGTTCCCACCTCCCCCGCCCATCCTCAATCTTTGCCTTGACCCGTTAGGCTCATCTTGACCATTCAAAAATCCCATCGTAGCTTGTTGCTTGTTGCATAATGTCTAACTTTAGGGTTTGTTTGGTTTTTTTTTTCTACTCCATTTTCTTTAAGGGGGTGTAATTCAGTGGTTAATTCCATGAGCTAATTTCATACAACCCATCAGGTTTAAGTTGACTCTGGTCTTAGTCCTGGTGCCCTCGGTAGTGGTATGACCTCATGGGTTGCTAAAGGAATGAAATGAAATAGCACAAATGAGCTGTTTATCCAAGTAAGAGGTCGTGTTAAGGGGACTTAATTTTCCCTCTCGCTCATCTTTGTGTAGAGTCTAAATCCATCTCTCTGTAGCAATTACCATCTTCTTGGTCCTAATTCTATCCTCTGGGAGGACGCAGAATAGACCTAAATCCCTCTTCCATGTGGCAACTCTTCAAATATTTCCATTTAACCACAACCTCCTTACATGGCCCAGGGCCTCACCAGAGAAACTGAGGTGGGATAAAGCGTGTCCAAGTCCTTACCACAATCTGGAAGGAGAATGAAGAAATGCTGACTTCCCAGGCCTGGAGTGACCATTCCAGCATCTGCCTCCAGGAAGAGTGGGGTGAGCCAGGCCTCCTGGAACACTCAACTCTGGCAACACATGATGTTGAAGTGTTGAAACATGCCACTTTGATGTGGCATTAGCTCATGATATTGCTTTATTTTCTTAATTTAGAAGAAAAGCACAGCTGCTAGAATTTTTAATATAATAATAAGTATGGTGGTGCACTGAAGATTTTCAGGAATTTTTCCACAAGAGCACTGCACCCAATTGTGTAATTTTTTTTTTCATATCCATGCAAATCTGTTTTTTTTTCCTCTTATGCAAAGACCTTCATTAAATTGTTTTCTAACCTCCCGACCTTTAAACTATTGAATCCTTGAGTGACTAATGTAGCCTGTCTAGTTGAAATAATTTCTAGAACGAGACAGGGTTTAAGCAAACAAATAGTTAAAATGACTTGCTCCATTTGTTAAAGGAGATCCTCAAAAATCTATTTGATATCTTTTTACCTGTTTGGCATGTGAACATGATTTGATCCCATGTTTTGAACTCAATGAAATGAGATTACTAGATAAATGCAAAATATTATTCTCCTCAGCCAGTCCCGTAACATATTCCACAGGTAATTTTCCTGTCCCTGGATGCTTTCCAAGCTTGGACTGCTATGACTACAATTCCAGGGTTCTATTATGTCATTTTCTGAATAATACTGGAAATTTCTCTGTCCCATGGTAGATAGCTTGGTCAAGGTAGGGCCAGTCAAAACCATCATAATTTTTATGACTATTTTTTCTTTACCAGTCCCAATGCCCAATTCATTGATTGTTTATCATGCAGAATAAATCTGGTAATTATTTTTATATATCATCTTTATCTATCTGTAAAACTTCTCACAGGGTGTTTGCCCAATGGGCTACAAGAGTGCCCAGAAATTGGTCCTTTCAGCCTTCTGACCAGGAGCAGCTGGGGTTCTGGACCAGACTCCTCCAGTAGGAAGCAGCTTTGTCTGTTGACCCCAGTATAACAAAGAAAGCCCATTAGTTTCTTTGGGTGCCCTGTCATGGAAGGGGTTGAGAAACACTGAGCTTTATTGTAAATTTTAGGCCTTTCAAAATACACAATATAATTTTAATACTGTTGGGTCATCCCTGCCTGACTCCATTGGGAGAAGGGTAGCTATGTGTTAGAAGACTTCTTTAAAATCTCAGGTGCTCCATCACATAAAATGGGCCAAGTGTTCTCACCGACGTACTTCCCTCACTGCCCTGAAATAGGCTCCTACTTCAGAACCTCTTCATGTAGCTCAGATGCAATTTCCTCCCAGAAACCTTCTCTCACTCCTCACATTCCAAAGCACAAGTTAGAAATAATCTCTCTATTCTCTGAATCCTCACAGCTCTTGTTCTATCCTTATCTTACAACGTTTAGCAATTTTTCAATCAGTCATATGATGATAGCTCTTCTGGAATGTAAACTTTTGGGAGGTGATATCTATGTTTTATTTTCAATACCCTTTAAAACATTCTTGACAGGACTTGAATTACACATGAAAGCCATTCAACCAGCTAAACCGAAGACAAATTAACTTGACACTTCTCTCTGCTTTGGCCAAGAGCACTTATATCTGATTAATTTGGAAATTTGAGTTTCTTAGTAAATATTATGGGGGACGACTTGGGGGGGGCTTTCAAAAAATTCTGAAAGTTTATGGCAGCTTATTTTTAACAACATGACCTAGACAAAAAAACACATGGAAAGCGTTAAACTTTGCCATTAAGCAGAGAAGTACAAATGAAAACAAATTTGAAGCACTGGTTTTTATATATTAAAGTAGAAAAAAAGACTTCAAACAGGCAATACTTAGAAGAGTTGTGGTTAAATTGGCTAGCAGCATTTTAAATTAAAACTTTTATTTTTAAATAGTAGCTAAGAGTCATAAAGATGCCTGGGTGAATTTCCCCAGTCGTACCACTCATAGGAATTTTAGAATTCATGCAAAGGTAACAATTCAACAACAACAACAAACAAAATATGCAAAATGCACAAGGATGCCCATGACAGTTCACTAGTATAGCAAAAAAAAAAAAAAAAAAAAAAAAGCAAATAAACAACAAAAAATTTGAAGACAATGTGAATATCACAAAGTAGGAGGATAATTTTATTATCATACAGTATCCAAAATTAGATTGTCTATTCACTAAAATGCAGACTTCAAAAGGAAAATGCTTATTATCTAATGTTAAGTGAAAAAAATCAGGCCATAAAATGAAATGTGCATTATGCATGCATGATGATGACAACAGAAATAGGCAAGGATGTGCAAAAATACAAGTAGCTGAATGTGGTGTTAGACTCTGGCTTGTTTTCTGTCTTAAAGCCATTACATCATCTTTTCAATGACAGACTACATTTTAAGTAATTGAAAACAAAGTCTCATTAGCCTTGCCCTTGTACAAATTCCCAGAGAGAACATATTATTCTTACTCATTCCTACCTCTGCTACTTGTCTTTGATTCAGACCTGCTCCATTCTCTTCTCCCACTTCTCAGTCCCCCTAACTAGACTAGAAAAAGACCCTCAGCAAACAAGGAAGCAGAAGGCACCAAGCTTAGCAGAACAGTGTAACCAAATCCACAAACATCAGAGGACAGGATCTGACAACTCTTTCCCACCATTGCAAAGGCAGACCTAGATTCTTCAATGACCACAAGTGGCCTTGGTTTAATAGGCCTTGCCAATAAGGCACAATGTCCCTGTCCTCAGAAATAGTCCGGGCAGAGCTTCCAGGGGCCCATAAAAGTCTGCACTCCTGGAGGAATGTGACAACTCTGGGATCAAACACAGGTTTGTCATTTTCTATAATAAGAGAATGTCCAGTTGTATCAGGCTTTTTTCGCAGGGCCAACACTTAGTACAATGTTGAGATTGGCAAAGCAAATTTTCACCCAGCCTAGGACTCCCCTCCCTGCCTTCAGGTAATTCCCCGCCTTCAGATGATCAATGAAATCGCCTCACGTTGCCATTTACAAAGCCCTTTCACATCCAGTTTTTCATTTGCCCCGGTGAGGTCAGTGTTCTTGTTAACTTCACTTTTCAGAAGAGGACACTGAAGCTCAGAGAAGCGAAGTGACTTGTCTAGGGCTGCACGGCAAGTCAAGGACGGAAAGAGGACACGAGCCCAGCCCTGACTTGGGCTCCATGCTCCTTCCATTCCCCCTGTGCGCTGCCCCTCTTCTGCTCCACTCACACCATGCTTGACGGGCTGCTGCCTCCAGGAGATCTAGGTCTGAAAGGAAGGCAGAACGGGAAGGACAGTGTGTCATCTGTGAGAAGAAAGTCAATGAGTTTTTAAGAAGATGCTGGACTGGGCGCCTGGATGGCTCAGTTGGTTAAGCATCTGCCTGTGGCTCAGGTCATCATGATCCCAGGGTCCTGGGATCAAGCCCCATGTCAGGCTCCCTGCTCAGCGGGGAGCCTGCTTCTCCCTCTCCCTCTGCTGCTCCCCTGCTTATGCTCTCTCTCTCTCTCTCTGTCAAATAAATAAATAAAATCTTAAAAATTTTTTTTAAAAGAAGATGCTGGACTAGCCTGACCTACTGCTTCCTTCCCTCGAGATCAACTCTGGGGAACTATAGAGGAAAAGCATTAAGTTGCAGAGAAAGCTGAGAGAACCCCCTGGAGAGACAGAAGCAGTTTTTATCTGGCACTTATAGAGTATCTGGAATGGTCCCAACCCAGGGCAGAGGGTATCTGGGCTCCTGCAGCAGGATAAAACCACAGGGGAGCTGTTGCTTCTTAGGGTCTTCATCTCCTGGCCCTGGTGCCCACTCCCATTGCCTTGGGACGGACAGGGCTGGAGCTCAGGCCTCTTGAGCAAGTGCTCCTCAGGTGTGAGAGCAGGGCTGTGCCCGAGTGGTGAGAAAGACACATGCAGATTGACCGGTCTCAGGTGGTGACTTCTCGCTCCTTCCAAACCCCCAGGGCTGATGGATTATAATCTCCTCTTCTAGAAACCAGTTCTTCCTAAAGTCAAGAGTACATCTGAGAAGCTGTTTGGTGGGGTGAGGAGTGATTAGAACCTGCCATTCCAGGTTCATCCCCCACTTTGAACACATAGATGTCAACACAGATGGGAGTCTGGCCTTCTGCCCTTCCACCATCAGTGCTGCTGGACAGAGTAGCCCATAACCCCAGGAAATGGAAGTTCAAGAGTGAAAAGAGGAGTGCTCATATTTCCAAAGAAAAGCCACAAACCAAGTTACAGATTCCAAAAGAAGCAAAGGTATTAGATCTGACAAATCCGGAATTGGCCTGTATTTTTAAGAATTTGTTTAACTTTTTTATATTTAAAAAAAATAAAGAATGATATTCGCAATATATAATGAAAACAAGAAGCCACAAAAAGAATCGAGTAGAAATGTTAAGTATGAAAATATAATAGTTGAGATAATGAATACAATAGATGGTACTTAGCAGAATGGATTTGCCTGAAGAATGAATTTGTGAACTGGGAGATCAGATGAGGAATTCTCCCAGCAGAAAATTATTTTAAAAATAGAAAATATAAAAGTTAAGGTATAAAATGCAAAAGTAGTCCCAGAAAGAAAAAAAAAAAAAGATACAAAGGGAGAGGAGGAAAAAATTGAAGGAATAATGGAGATAATCTCCCCTGTATTAATGAAAGATAAAAGACTCAGATTGAAAGGAAGCACAGACAGCAAAAGAGGAGACATAAGGAAAATTGTACTCCTAGACAGAAATTATGTTGAAATTTAAGAATATCAGAGATAAGGTAAAATTGTAAAAATTTCCCAAAAGAAAGAGAGAAAGCAGATCACTTACAACAGAATAATACAAGAAAGCAATGAAGTCTTCAAAATTTGGAAAGTTCACCGTTTCATATCCAGCTAAACCTTCATTCCAATATGAAGACATGATAAAAATAATCTAAGACATACAGAGTCTCAGAATGTTTGCCACACAAAAACCCACATATAAAACAGGTTTGTTTTTGTTTTTTCTTTTAAGATTTTATTTACTTATCTGACAGAGAGAGTTAGCGAGAACAGGAACACAAGCGGGGGAGTGGGAAAGGGAGAAGCAGGCTTCCCGCCGAGCAGGGAGCCCGATGCGGGGCTCGATCCCAGGACCCTGGGATCATGACCTGAGCCCAAGGCAGACGCTTAACAACTGAGCCACCCAGGCGCCCCCATATAAAACAGTTTTAATGATGCGCTTGTATAGGTAGAAAAAAATCTAAGGGATAATGGAAGAAATATGTAAAGTAAGTATTTTTGTAAAGTTTGTGATTGTCTTAAAAATAACTAGAACCAAAGAAAAGAGAAAGCAAAAGCATATCCACAAAAAATCAGAATTTGAAGTTAAGGTGAACTCAGGACGGTGAAGTAAGGGGAGGCCAAAGGACATATTAATTAATTATTAATATTAAGAGCATATTAATGTTCTTGTCTTATAGCAGAGAGAACACAGACAACTTTAAAACAATAACCAAAGGGATAAAGAGCATAGAAAAAAGGGACAAATTAAAAGAATAAACTAATAAAGTAGAAGAAAGTCCTAATATATGGATAACCACTATTTTTTTTAAGACTTTATTTGTTTGTGTGTGTGAGAGAGAGAGATAGAGCAGAAGCAGGGGGAGTGGCAGGCAGAGGGAGAAGCAGACTCCCTGCTGAGCAGGGAGCCTGATGAGGGCGATCCCAGGACCCTGGGATCATGACTTGAGAGGAAGGCAGATGCTTAAATGACTGAGCCAGGCATCCCTAACTACTATATATGAAGATGAGCTAACTTGCCAAATAAAAACCCAAATCCAGGTATTTCCTAGACACATTCTAATACAACATACATGCCCAAGATGAAAACAAAGGATGAAAATGATTAATCAGGCAAGTAGAACAAAATGAAGTTGGTGTCAATGTAATATTATCAGACAATATGAAGACCACAACCTTTATGCTAAAACTAGCCAAGGTCTGCAAGAAAGGATAATTACATAGCTCCGCCACTTATGGTTATGGATGTAAAAATTCCAAAGAAATTTTTAGGAAATCAAATCCAATAGTTCATTAAAATTATCATATACCACAATGACCTTTTTCCCAGGTATATGAGGATAGCTTTCCAATTAGAAAATCCATAAACATAATTCACCAGATCAGCTAAACATGGTTAGCACAGTAAGAAAAGAAATTGGAGGGGGAAGAAATGAAAAGAGGAAATAAAATTAGCCTTGTTTTCAAATAATGTGATTTTTTTGGACTAACTTTCTTTTTTTTTAAGATTTTATTTATTTATTTGACACAGAGAGAGAGAGAGAACACAAGCAGGGGGAGTGGGAGAGGGAGAAGCAGGCTCCCCGCTGAGCAAGGAGGCCGACGAGGGGACTCGATCCCAGGACTCAAGGCTGATCTGAAGGCAGATGCTTAACCAACTGAGCCACCCAGGCGCCCCTGGGCCAACTTTCGTATTTGTTTTTGGTGAGAAGGGTAGTTATGGCTGGAACTGGAAATTTGTAAAACCGCTTAGAAACACAGTTTGATCTTGTAAAATTGAACTTCATGGACCCCCAAACCCAGCAATTCTCCTAGCACTGTGCTTAGAAGAGGGCTTGGCATGCTGTATGCCAGAACATACAGATATTAATGCTCATAGCACTGAGGTTCACAGTAGCAAACAAATGAAATCCCATCAACACAGGAGCTGATGAATAGGTTATGGTGTAGTCAAATTAAATAAAAACCAACAAGCAACAATATGGACAAGTCTTTCCAATATAATATTAATTAGAAAGTAAAAATATCAAAACTATTTGTGCATTATGTCTTTTTTATAATATTAAGAACAACACTAATAAAATATACTTTTAAAGGATTACCTACAGATGAGATAAAATGATTTAAAAAAGAAAGGAAAGGAATGATGAACGCAAGATTCATGATGATGGCTATTTTGGGTGGGGGTCTCAGGGGTGGGACAGGGCAGACCACAGAGGCAGATGTGGTCAAGTGACTGTCAAAGTCCTACTTTCAACACTGAAGGGACATTTTCGAATGCTTGTTACATTGGATTAACTACGCAAATAAATACAATAGTATCATACGTGAAACAGGGATTGTGATTAACCCAGTACTAAGTCCCTGAGATGGAAAAGAAATATTTCAAATGGGAGACTTCAGGTGCTGAGGCCCTGGAGGTGATTTCTTTGAGCAGGACTGCTGTCTGAATCATGCATTTTAGTGGCCATTTGTTCCATTAGCCCTGGAGGACTGCCTAGTTCCTTAAATATAAGTACCAAGACTGCTTTAAAGATCATGGGCAAAGGCCCTACATTTCCACGCTCAGACACCCTGACATTAGCCAGAGGCAGGCATTTGCTTCTCCAAAGCCATAGTACCTTAACCTTCTCCTCGCTTAAGCCCCACCCCCCCTTACTGTTCTGCATATTGCCTCCAGAGAGTCACTGCTCAATTGCTAAGCTGAGCAGAGTTCTTTTCCTACATCACTACCTCTGGAATCAAGGCTTTGGCTGGGTCTTGTAGGACCTCAGTGATTTTTCCCCGGTAATATAGCACTGCAATACTCACCAGTCCCTGAATATTTCCTGCAGCTTCATACCACCATGCCTTTGCTCATGCTGTTCAGTCTACCTGCAATACCCTTACCCTCATCTGTTGATATTCCACTCATTTTCAGATCTCAGTGTCCCTTCCTCCTATTCTGTGCAGATCTAGAGAGAAGGGGCAGTGGGTAGAAAGGGTATGACTATCCACGTGCTCAGGAATAACAGCAGCCTTATCATGGACAAAGTGTAGACATTCAGAGTTAAGCCAGTGACAGAGCCTGCAAATCACATCCAGGTTGCAACTGAGGCCTCATTCTGGTGCCCCCCCACCTGTGTCCTTAGGGCCTGAAACTCTGATCTCTTTCCCAGTCTCTCAGAGGTGGTTTCTAGACACCATTATGGAAAGAGCTTGGGCTTTGGAGTCAGACTAACTTGAGTCATTCTGGATCTACTCTTTAAAATGCATCGATCATGTGTTATGATGAGCACTGGGTGTTATATGCAACTAATGAGTCATTGAACACTACATCAAAAACTAAAGATGTACTATATGTTGGCTAACTGAACATAATAAAAAATGCTATGAAAAAAATAATAAAATGCATCGAACCTACAGAACTTTAAACCTTTACACTCCGAAAAACAAGAGAACAATTTAAATAGTGCAAATGACTGTGCCCATCATTTCATTAAGTTTGCAATGTACCCCAGTGAGCATGAGATGACACACGAGAATCTGTTGCTTGTGTAAAACTACATGTTTTGTATTTTGCTGACAAATTCAAGGACTTCCAAGGCTATTGACTATGAGCAATGTTTACCTCACACGCTGATTTTCAAATCCTAACCCCTGGGTGAGAAGCTACTCTCCTGTAGAAGCTTTGTGACTTTGAACAAGTCTCTCAATATCCCTGAACTTTGATTTCCTCATTCTTAAATTCTTTTAGGAGTGTGGCACCTCAACATCTGCCATCCCACCTGAGCTCTCTTCCCACAAAAAGTGGGACCTACCTTCCTTCCCCTAGAATATGGGTGGGTCAATGACTTACTTATCACCAACAGAGTAAAGGAATGCAATGTGAATTCAGGGCAAGGTCACAAAAGGTGGCCCAACTTCCTTCCACCTTTTGTTTTGTTTTGTTTTGTTTTGTTTTCTGGAACAGTTGCTTTTCGAGCACCAAACATTCATGTACCCTGAGACCACCACGCTATGAGGAAGCCCAGGCCACAGAGACAGGCCACATACAGGTGCTCCCATCCCAGTAGGCAGATAGTGGCAACTGCCGACATATGATTTATGATGCCTCCAGATGAGTCCAACGCAGAGCTGGTGAGCCCCGAGCCTTTGCATCTTCCAACAGAGGTCCCAGACATCATGGGACAGAAACGAGCTGTCCCTTTTGTGACCTTTCTGAATTTCTGACCCATAGAACCCATGCTCATAATAAAATGGTTGTTTTCTGCTACTCCTTTTTGGGGGTAGTCTTCAAAGTAGCAGTAGAAACTGCATCAAAGATTTTTCTGAGGTCTGAATGAGATGATTTACAGAAAATACCTAGCATAAAGCATGTGCTCAGAAAATGGTGGCTGATACCAGTCTTGTGTCTTATGCCTGGTCTAGCAGCATGAGGTCAGCACTCAGTTTTTCTGCACTAAGGCTTCTCATTAGGAATATCTCCCTGAGGAACTCCAAGGTTTGGAGTGCGTATCAAATAGGATGACGGATGTGAAAATGTTTTGGAAACTGTAACGTTGTGTACAAATCAAAGGAATGCTTACATTTATATTTGTCCACTAAGAGCTCAATATAGGAGAGCACTCTAATAATCTTTTGGTGGCAGTCAGTACCTGAAATTCTGACATCAAAGGACCTTGGCCTGAGGCCCCACATTTGCTCCCTGTTAGAGATCATGAATTTCAACCATCCATCTAATAAACTGAGGAAGGAGGTTGTGTCATGTTTATCAGCTTCTAACAGTTAAAATGTGACCTGTATAGGACATGTACAAGACACTAAATTCAGCAACTGTGATGCAGAAATAAGCCCATCGACCATAGTTCCTTGCAGTGGCCTGTGGGGCCAGTTCTAGGGACAATAGAACAAAGGAGATCTTAGAAAACACCCACGAGCTGTAACAAATTGTCACAACTCAAGAGTTGCCGACTCTCTACATTTACAGGCTTGAGGGATGGCACGTCACATCCATATAAATCAATCAAGGCTGAGAGAGCCTTGGAGATCATCCACAAGAGGAAGTTGCACTGCCTCATGAGGGAGGGGTCTTCTAGAAACGACCCTGTTATTTACCTGCCATGTAACTTTCAAGTCACTGCCCCTCTCCAGCCTCAGTTTCCAAGGATATGAAACAAACAGTTTGGGTTAGATAATACCAAACGTACTTTTCAAATCTGATGCTTTATTCTAGTCTACAGAACATCCCATTTCCTAGTCTGACAGGTGAAGAAAAGGAGGCTTATGGAGGATCTGTAACTTGCTTAAGGTCACACAGTGTGTTGGTGGCCCAGTGGTGACCACAGCCCAGGCCAGCATTTTATCTACTGCCCTATGTAGCTGGAATCCTCTGTTCCAAGCTGCCCTGTGGCCTTGAGGGGAATTGTGCAATTCCTGTCCCAGGGCTGTTGCAATTGCCCTCTTCTCTATCCCCTTGAGACCGCTGACCACGTGCAGAGGGCTGCAGGAAAGGGGTCTGAGTCTTCTTCACCCTAGAAGTGGAGCAAGGATCAAATCCTTGCTGTTCTTTCCTCCCTTTCAGTAAAATGAAACCAAAACCAAACTCCTTAACTTTGGGGGCAGAGAGGCTTCAGAAGAGGTGCCCCTCAGACTCTGCTTATGCAGACCCCCAGCACCCCGGGCCTGTGAGTGTGAAAGCCCTTCTGGGGCAGGTAGAGCTCCTGCCTGAGTCTCTGAAGCCAGATGAGGAGCAAGAACCAGACCAAGGCGCTTGACCCAGAAGAAGCAACACTGGGGCCAAGGGGTGTGGAAAAACTTCAGCCAGCTTGGCTCAGAGACTTCTTTCTTAGTGACTCTGAGTCACTTCCAATCCCATCAAGAAATGGGGAAGGAGGTAGGCGGAAGGAAAAAGAATCCTACTTTAAACCTTTCATTACTTTTGAGACTTACAACTTCTCTTGGGGCAGGAAACAGAAAGCATTTTCCTCACCTATCTCCTTTGCCATACAGCAGAAAAACTGTTTTAAAAAGGGCAATTGAAGTGGGCCAGCTCTGAATATCGGACATGATTACTAGAAAATCCAATAGGTTTCTTATCTTAAAGACACATAAAACCCAGGGCTCCCACTTCTTCCTCAAGAGGAAGCCACATGGCTTTGCAAACCCTCAAGCCAGGAGAACTCTAATTGATGATCCTGTTTTTGATGTGACTTGCTCAAGGTCATAAGAAAGGCAGTGGCAGAGGCAAAAATTACATATAGATTGCTTGTCTCCCCGACCCCAGTTCCTGTTGTTGGAGGGACACAATGAAAGTAAGAAAGGAAGCAGGTCTCCAGAGAGATATCATGCCTCTTCCTAAGTCTTTTTTTTAAAAAATAGGCTTCAGATAACCAGAAGTTTGAGGTCAGAGGATAACTTAAGGCCATCAGAAGTTAGCCAGATTGGACTTGGGGCCTCTAGAGAATTCTGTCCTTTTGGCAGTCAGATACAGTGATGAACGCCAAGCCAGGCCTGTGATTTGGGCGCAGCTCCAGGCTCCAGCCCCTCTGAGCCTGGGCTCCAATATGCACAGGGAGCTCAGCAGCAAGCAGGGTCCGTCCCTGAACATGCGCTTTTAATCAGAGACACTGGAACCTGGATGGAACCTTAGCATGATTTAATTTTTCTCACATCACAGCAGATGTAGAAATTGAAGGCCAGGCCGACACGGGACAGGACACGGGATGCTTGTGCGAGGTCACATGGGAATTTAGGAAACCACACAGTGGGGTGGAAAGGGGTAGCTTTGGGCTGCTAACCTGGTTCCAAATCTCAGCTCTGCCACTTATGGGCTAAGATACCCCAGCTGAGTCACTTGAGCTCCTTGGATAGCAATGTCCTAATCTGTAAAATTGAAGGGGTCACAGCTATATTGCCAAAATTACAGGACTGTTAGGATAATTAAATGAGTTGAAAAATATCAAAGTGATTCATAAACAGGAAATCATTATTCATACTTTAATGTTGGTATTAAATTACAATAAAACACAACCTAATAACAACAATAGTGTACTCTTCTGAGTGCCCACCACAGGCCAAGTACTTCACACACACCGTTTCTTTTAATTCCTAGGAAGACCGGGGAAAGACTTTCACCAATAACCATATACTTGGGGCAGGGTTTAAACCAGGTCATTTAAACATAATCTCTCACACAGTACCTTCAACCCTGGTCCATTCCCAGGCCACATTTGGCTTCCCCTTCTCTCACTCACCCCCTTTCTACTGAATTAGCGGTTCTTTGGTATTGAGGGCAGGGTGTCTCCTCATGTTTTTTTGGTCCCAGGAGATATCCTAGTACTTTATGCAAGGTGAATATCAGTTAAAAATAAATAAAATAAAGAGCAACCTGATAGATAAATTAATATTTCTTTTTTAGAAATACCTTAATGGAGGGATCATTTGGTTTTTATCCAGAATCTACCAATGTTCAGCTAAGCCAGGTGGAAGACAGATATGTTCCAAGATGTTCCAAGATAACTAAGCCATATAGAAAACCTAAGCTTGTAAAAGTTTTCAAACAAGAAGATGAGTCTATGAGATATAATCTGGCAATTTGTAAAGCGTTTTCTTTTTGCTTCCATAAACATCTTCTCTGTTAGCTTTTTACCAAACTGATCGGTCTGCCCAGATATAATTTCAGGACGTCCCTAATATACCCCAAGTGGTAGAACTTTGCTGGTATTCTTTCAGCCTGTCTTCACAAGGGACTTGTGTGTCAACCAGAGACTGTGCTTTTTAATGAGCAGCCTTGCTGCAGGAATACCTGCCCCTTCCCAGGGCTTGAGAGCTTTCATCTTCCCTCCGACAGTGTTGCAGTCTTCCTTTCTTTGGCAGACTGCATTTTTTTTGAAGATGGCTGCAACAATCTATTCCATACCACGCACTCTTCCAGAAACCTGTCACTCCTCCCATCACATTGTGGGGTCTGAATCTCCTTTTGAATCTGGGTGGGGTCGTGACTCGCTTGTAAACATTTCAATACTGTGTAAGTGATGCTGTATGATTTCTGAACCCACATCATAAAAAGTGATGAAGCCGATTCCTCTTTGCTCACCTGGAGTCCTGAGCTGCCAAGGGAGCAGTCCAGCTGCGCTGAGGCTGCCATGCTGTGAGGAAACCCAAAGGGGGATGAGAGGAAGGAGTCCTGAGAGATGCCTGGCTTGCTCCCAACTGCTCCAGTACCCCTTCCCCAGCTCTTCCAGCTCCAGCTATTGTCTGCAACCACTGCAACTGGGCCACTGAGCCAGAGAGGCTCAGCCCAGCCTTCTTAAACTCCTAACCCACAGTTTAAACCACTATGTCCTAGGGAGTTTTGTTTGCAGCCCAAGCAACTGGAACTTACTCTTTTCTCCATCCCGCTGCCCAGTCTGATTACAGCAGCCTAGACACATGCCAGGGCATTATTAGTATCAGGGAAGACACTCAGTCATGCTCCTTTCATCTGCTCTTTGTTAATAGTAATGCATCTTGGCTCCATCACCTACCACATGAATGCTCTTAGGACATCTCATGACATCTCAGACCTGGCTTCCCTCAATAGGAAAAGGGGAGTAAGAATTGTTGCCCATGAGGGCTTCACAGATAATGATGTTTATTACATTCTACAACACTCTACATTTTCCTGAGAAGATCACATACACTGTCTCATTCTAATCTTTACAACAACTTTGTGAGGTTGCTGGGAGGATGTCATTATCCCTCTGGCCCAGTTAAGGGAAATGATACTCAGAGAGGTTGATGACTTACACAGGTCCCAGGAGCAGCTGGTCCAGTTGGAAGCAGAATCTAGATCATCTGTGTTCCAGAACCTGGCCCTGGTCTGCACAATCTCATGAAGTATCATGCTTTAGTTTCTTCTCCACTTGTATCCTCTCTTGTTTCCCTAAGATTCCCTAAGATTCTGTTCCATTTTGCCTGCTGCCCCTAACCAACCATCTCTTCATCTTCAGCTCTCCGAATTTGGTATAGACTCAGTCTCACAGCTTTATAGTGCTCCCTTGAATCATCACTCGCAAAGGAACATGAGATGCACCCTCTTGGGAAAGAGGGAAGGATTGCTTTGAAATCTCCACCAGTGAACAAGAGTTTAAATTTCAGACAGTCAAAGCCCAAATGCATTTGGAGCTTCCTTCATTAACTTCACATATTTAGGATTTAAATCAACCCCATTAAACAGATCTCCTGGAAATGAGAAATCCAGCCCTGAAAGTTATCTAGTCCTGGCTTGCCTACGATTGTATAGTAAGATCAAGTGAAGCCTGTGGTCTTAATCTCCAGTGGGTCTTAACCTCTAGTATTGTAGCTTCAAAGTCAATACTTGTTTTACTCCTTGCACTGGGCACAGGGAAGCTCTGTTCACCACTTCCCGTGGGTGCTGGTCATCATAAAGCAGGACCTGGCTAAGAGTCAAGGAGGGAGGGGCGCCTGGGTGGCTCAGTTGGTTAAGCGACTGCCTTCGGCTCAG